>NC_092571.1:28004563-28324563 GCF_037975245.1 Apostichopus japonicus
AAACCCTTTATGCTTCTCTTTTCTCTTTTAATCTCCAGTTTGTGCTAGTACCTCTCATCTACACGAAAACAGACACAAATTAACAGGTGATAAGATGACTTCAGCATCAGTATTTCGGGTTCTGATGTTTTTCGCAATGTTTGTATTTATGAAAGCAATTGTTGTAAATAGAACGATTCAGTTTGAAGATCCTATGAAGATATACACAGTTTTGCAAGGCGATAGAGTTGGTCTTTTATGTAGCACAAATGATATTGATAAAATGAGCATTTATGACAAAGGATCACAACTGCTTGCCTCAGGGAGATTGGAAAATTCGTTATCAGATGAATTTGACTTTGAATGCAATGAAATAAGTTGTACACTAAGCATTAAACAAGTAGAGAAGAAACATGCTGACATTTATACGTGCTATTTCCCCCAGACGTCTTTGAAGATAGAAGTATTAAGCAGTCGTTCACATGATTATCCTGTGTGTAGTTCAAGCTACGCCAAAAATACATTCTTCCTCGATTCGTTCCAAGAACCGTTCAATTTTAGTTGTCTGTCTGAAGTAGCAAATCCACCAGTTAACATGTCAGTATCTGTCAATCATGGAGATGGTGAGATAAACAATATATGTGATGAAGATTTAACGATTAGTAAAACAAATGAGACTGTATCACTTTCGTATTCATCCTATCTGGATTCATCGTTTAATAACAGTACCTTTGTCTGTACTGTCACACAACAGTTACCTGCTCCCTATCACAGCTACAATCAATCTTGTTCCTTCGGACCAATAATGATACCGACATTCTCGGTATGGATTCATCCATCTCACTATACAGTCACCACAAAGAGTAGAGAAAATATTACTCTCATGTGTACCAGTAATGCGAGTGGAGTTGTATTAGAGTGGCTCAATATTCCTCTCGACGATTGGAATTATAATATCACTCGGATCAATGATTCATTACAGCTGGAGATTTTCGATTATGGATCAAGTATCGATCTACCATCAAAAATCCATCAGCTTCCTGCGATACCATTATCTGATACAGGACAGACGCACAGTCCAAATGATAATAATGCAAACAACGTCAACGTGGGACCTGATGACGTAAATGACGACAGACACAGCTCACGGAATGATGCGACATTAAACATGATTCAAGATGATACTGAGATGGTAGCTAATCCGATTTATGGATCAAACCGGAAACAAACTTCAGACTTCGGTAGATTCAGAGATGGATCAAATTCTAGCATCGAAATGACAGGAAATGTCATGTACGAATCATACAAACCGAAAACACTCAGAATGGAGGAAAATCAAGAGGAAGGTAACTATGCCGCCATCGTGAGCGTTTAAGTTAGGTTTGAAATTGTCAAATAAGCTTTGCCACTCATTCACGGTATTTACAATGTCAGTTTGTAATTCACGTATTAGTTGAGGGACGTAATAGTCACGACGCGAGAAATCATTTCAGCTTTGTCGCTTCTTTTGGAGGGATGTCGGGTAAAGGGGATATGATGGGATATGCAACTGTATCCAAACCCACGATTCTTTCTTTGCAATCCTATATTCATCCTGGAATATATCTCTCTATGAATAAGGGTTGACCATATAGGTTCAACAAACTTCGTAATTAGCACCTTCTTAGCAACATTCCGAAGTGGCAATTCTGGCTAGGTTTTTAAATTTTTACTGCAAACATCAGAAAGGAAACAACGTTGTCCTTTGACATAACATTCGCAGAGAAACGTTATTTTATCAAACGTTAAGATATTTCTAATCACTAGCACCGTGCTCAGTTTGTTTCATATCGTAACTGCCTTTCAAGTATTTTATGCCAATTCCTCTTCGATAATTTTAGTAAACAAATCTCTCTTAGATTAAAAGAAAGAAATCATTTTTGAATCACTCTTCTTTCAAATGAGTGCATACACATTTATAACCTTGTCTCAAATTCAAGCATTTAATTAAGTTTTGTTTATGCGCTATATTTCAAACGATGGGAAAATAATCTTAAATCAATTAACAGAACAATAGTTTTGCTCAGATATTTACGATTTATAGGCAGCAGGGAAGCAAAAGGGTGATTGAATTAATACATTGCAGCTACCTTCTGTCAAGGAGTTATAAAATTTTGTATTTTTGTATTGTGTAATCCACAAGGCAGAACGATAGAACGAAGTGACACTAACGATTCCAAACGTGTGAACGAGAGAGATAGTTACACAATTAAAGGAAACTATTGTACATATGATAAACGGGTATAACTTTAAGAGAATCTTAGTATTCAAGCATATGAAGTATTCAGGCAGACAAAATACTTAACGCCTTTGGTTTGAAAAATATAGCCTAAGGAATGGTAGTTTGCTCAATAGTTATTGAAAGCTACAATGAACAAAAGAGCATTGTACTATTATGTGTACTTAACCTTCAAGCGATTTCAGACAATATCTAAAAGGTTTCTATCATTTGTTACAGATTGTGTCTATGGTATGTAGAACACTTGTCGCGCATCTGTTTTTTTTTATTCATGGCTTAAATGTCTCTTATGTATTTTTAGCATCTGTTTTTTTTTATGCATACTTTATCTTTTTGTATAATTTTGTGTTGTGATGCCTTGTTTTATTCATGGCTTAAATGTCTCTTATGCATTTTTAGCATCTGTTGTATTTTATGCATACTGTATCTTTTTGTATAATTTTGTGTTGTGCTGCTTAAAATGTCTCTGTTGTATATTTGGCATCTATGTTGTATGTGTCGGTTAACTGGCAATTTAATATTTCAGAGAGGATAAGGCGGTGGTTGGAAGCAAGCACAATATGGAATACAATAAACGGAGATTAACCATTATTTCTACTTAAACTTATTGTTCGTATATACTTCTCGTACATCCCCGTACGCGGGACAATATACAGAAGCTTTACTGAGCATATCAAACATGTTGTAGGTGAATATACACTGTTGTGGCCTGCGCAGAGGTAGAGAGAGGTGGGGTGGAAGGCATATAGGATGAGGGATGGAATCCGGTCCGGTGCTCTGGACTCGAAATTCTCGGACTCGTCCATGCAGCTGTGAACTCATACTGCGATCCGTGCTAGACTACACCCCTACCGGCTGACAAAAAGTGTGTCCAAAATAATAATCATGTCCAAATTTACATAAACATGTCGAAACTAATATAAGTTTGTCCAAAAATAATATTAGCATGTGCAAAATAATATCAGTGTCGAAAAAAATTGTATGAACATCCCGAATGCAACTGCCAAATTCATATTTGTAATGAACATTTTGGCGCCTGAATTCAGGCCATTTGTTGCAAGTGTCCAAAATATGCTTCGGACATATTTTATACATATGGCATTTCGTAGCTGTTCCCCCGACTGAAGTGTGGAATTTTGGAGGTAGGGATATTTCCCACCTTGCACACACCACTGATGTACTCATGGTTTGTCTCCGCTTAAATTAAAGATCGATCTTAATTAATATATATGTATATGTTCCTAGATTTTTCACTGGAAATATTCCCTCGAAAGTTGACTCAGAATCATTCGCATAATGTATTTCTATCAATTAAATCATGGTACAGGAAAATTAAGTTATTGGATACATGGTTGAATGGTTTTGATTGCAAATTTACTGTGAGATTTGGTCTATACATTTCAGTCAAACTCGGAGAGATATTCCAAGACGATATTGGAAGGTTATGGCTAAGAATCCCATTTCTACTTACAGAACTAACATAGTCATTATCGCACGATCGAGAGTACAGGGTTGCCAATTGGCAATACATTCTTCCTTCTGTTCAAACAATTCAGAAACGTTTTCAGTGTTGAGAGTAGATATTGTTTTGGTAATGGTATGAGCTAGCCGGCAAAAATTCATGTCACTCAGGTAGATTGAAGTCACTGGGTGGCAAGTATAATGGATCAGGAAGTTAGCGAGGGCTTAGAATCCCTCTCCTTAAAACATTTGGGATAATTAACCACCTTATACGTTCAAAATTTTGATATATATATATCGGCATACAAAATATACAAATCACTTTCATAACTTTAAACGGACCAAGTAGCCTCCTTCAATGGGTTGGTCTGACACTCTCTTAGTGATATATTACTTAAAACGAAGTTCTGTAGATGAAACTAGTGTGTTTGGGACTTAACACATAAATTCGTTTCAATTGACAACGATGCTAATATACCCTTTCACAGGGACGTCGATTTGTTTCAAATATTGGGGGGGGGGGGGACATTTGCTTGGGTGCCGGCGCGTAGCAACTTTCATCCCCAAAATTGTTCGCGCGCTTCGTGATATTTTGTATATATATTTAAATGTATGGTTACTGGTTGCTACACTGAGCCCTATTTCCTTTTTTTATCGGCAAACCAAATTTAATTACGGATGCGGTCCGTCTAGCTAATTCGTTTCGAAAAAAAAGTTAAAACAACTTTCGATGAAAGTCTGTGATGTTTTTTGCTGGTATTTAGTAACAAATTGTGACACAGACAGGCGCGTAGCGAGGTATTTGTCAAGGGATGGGCGAAGCTTGTAGGCAAACTAACTAAGCGTAGCGCCACCATAAGTTGGCGCGAAGCGTACAAGAAAATGGCCGAAAATGCCTCCCATATCGCTGGAAACGGCACTCCCCATGCATTATTAGTTCATGGCTACGCGCCTGAGATTAGAAATCTTGTAGGAAACAGGCCAAATGGAAACCCAGTGAACCCATTTCGATGTGGATCATATATATAAGTGTACGTACTTACACTCATGCAGAAGAGATGTACAGACATGATAATAATCATGAGTGACAACTTGCTATACGGTCACAGGTCAGAGAAACGACCACGACAATATACAGCATTTGTTGGATTTAGCGACCGCCAAATATGATTTGGATAAATAATCCACGCACTATTTCTATTTATAGCCACAAAAAAAAACTATGCCACCAAATATTGGGGAGATAATAAATACTATATCCCTCACCTAAAATATTGGGGGAGACGTCAAATGGTGCATTCTGATACATATTTAATTCAACCTTTAGCAATTTTCAACTTATAAGTACTTTTTGTGAGGTTGCAGAAGGTCGGGGTGGGGGTTACACCCGTGGTAGTGGTCCGACTCTTTCTCGGCTAAATGCAAAATAAGCCCGACTGAAAAATTTAACCCCCGAGTGATAATGGACTGATCTATACGGGTACGATATCAGCTAAAAGTGTATGCAGTGTATATTTAGAGGTCTTGTTACCTCTCATAATAGTTCTGTCTAGTTTAACCCTCTTTGTCGGTCCAGGGAACTTGAACTGTCAGTTCCAGGATAGATCCGTATATATAAAAATCCTTATAATTGAACAATTGAATAACTGAATCCGCTATTAATTGGTGGGTTGCATATTGCTACATCCCACACATAAAATGTCCGGTGGATTCCCGAAGAATATATGAAGTATCGGCCTTTTTAGCCAGCTATCGCTGTAGTGTAGGCGATGGTATATTGTATTGCTAAAGTAATATTACGGCTTAGAAAACAACCTTCGCTGACCAATTCACTGAACGAAGTGACTGATTAAAGATGTCGCTGTACACTTGAACTTATAACCCCAAAACTTTCTCTCGTTGGACACTGGTCCTCTTTGTTCAAGTTTACTATAAATGGGAGTGGAGATAAGCAAGAAAGTTGGGCAACAGAATGTTTGTAAACAAAATACGTAGGCTGTTCCACTTTGCGAGAGGGAATACTATATATAGGCTCGCTTGCAGTTGCGGTCACTATACATATATACATGTAGTGATCAAGTTGTGCATATTCTTTGTTATATGGCTATCGTGAACATGGGTTCCGTTTCATGTTGTTAACATTACAGGCATGTTTGGATTACGTTGAACAACTGCCGTTAATTATAATCCGCCGTGTTCGCTAAATTCCTACGAATTTGAGTACTATCGGAGACACCATAAACGCAGCTAAGGTAACATTTTCATATACGTTGTGTCTCACACAATCAGACTTCTATACAGATTTGATGAATAGCTAAAATATCAGAGGGTCGCTACATATATTTTGCCTACCGATGTTTAATAAACCAAAATCGAACTGTTTGCAGTGTTAAGAGAACGTCGAGTACGTTCAGTGTCATTATATTAAACATAGATGACATCCCAGTTAATAAGTTTAACGAAATATTTATTGGTGTTTGTTGCCAAATTTTCAGTGAGGTTTGGTCTATAAATGTTCAGTCGCACGTTGAAATATATCAGGCAGCTATTGGAATGCCATGGCTAAGAACCCCACTTCTGCTTACATCATTCACATTGACATTGCTATTGACATTGGGTGCCAACTGGTATAATTTTTTTTTCTGCTGTTCAACCAATTCAGTACCGTTTTCAGTGTTACGAGAAAATACTTTGTTGTTGGTGTTACTATGAGACATCGACGTGGCGTTGTTATGGGCATAAGTTCATGTCACTCGTGTGGACCGAAGTCGATGGGTGGCGATTACAGGGGAGTGTGGGCTGGGCTTAGAACGCCCAATCTCCCTCCCCCCCCCTCCCTCATCATTTGCCATACGTTCAACATTTGGATGTCTATCAATGAACAGTATATAAAATAATTCCATACAGTTAAACGGGGTAAATAGACTCTCCCCCTCCCTCAAAGAAATGTGTTTAGACCAGTCACTCTTTCAGCAATCTTTAACCGATAATGAATCGTCGTAAGTTGAAGCCAGTGTGTTTAGGGCATCAAAAATTCGTTTTAATTGACATTGTGCCCTAATTTTTGTTTCATGTTCCTGATTTAATCTGCAGTATATAATCGAACATCTCATCGACCTCAAACACAATATAGCAGGCGTTAAGATGACTCCAGTTTCACTATTGCGGATTCTGGTGCTTGCCATTTACATAAACGTTTTAATTCTTGAAGCAAGTGACGCATATAGGGAAATACAGTTTGAAGATACTATGAAAATATATTCAGTTTTGGAAGGCGATACAATTAGGTTTTCATGTAACCCACGGAATATTAAGAACATGTTAATTACAACCACAGAATCAACGCTGGTTTACTTGGGGAGTTTGGATGAAGCATTATCAGATGAATTTGCGTTTGAATGCAATGAAACAAATTGTGCACTAACCATTAAACAAATAGAGAGGAAACATGGGGACGAATATGATTGCAGTTATCCTAAAAAGTCTTTGATCATAGAAGTACTTAGCAGTCCATCACATGATTATCCTGTGTGTAATTCAAGCTACACGTCTACTACTTTCTTCCTCGATTCTTTTCAAGAACCATTCAATTTCAGTTGCCTGTCTGCAGTAGGATTTCCAGCAGTTAACATTTCATTATCTGTCAATCATGGAGATGGTGAGATTAACAACATAAGTGACGAAAATGTAACGATTTATGAAACAAATGAGACTGTATCACTTTCTTATTCATCATATCTGGATTCATCGTTTAATAACAGTACCTTTGTCTGTACTGTCACACAACAGTTACCTGCTCCTTATCAGAGCTACAATAAATCTTGTTCCTTCGGACCATTAAAGCTACCGGTATTCTCGGTATCGATTCATCCATCTTACTATACAGTCACCACAAACAGTACAGAAAACATTACTCTCATGTGTACCAGTAATGTGAGTGGAGTTGTATTAGAATGGACCAATATTCCTCTCGACGATTGGAATTATAATATCACTCGAATCAAGGATTCATTACAGCTGAAGATTATCGATTATGGAGCAAGTATCGATCTACCAATAACTATTCAGTGCAGTGGTTCGTACGGAGGAATTACGATGTCCCAAAATGCCACAATCGGTTCCGCGAGTACATACGAGCAAATACATCTCCCTACAATAATAATAATACTAATAATAGCGGCAATCGCCATCGTGGTCATCATCGCTATTATAGTAGTTTTACAAATCGGAGTACTTATAAACAGAAAAAGGAAAAGAAAAAAACAGCAGTTTCATGCGTTGTCATTAACTGATACTGCAGGACGGACACGCAGTCCAAATGATAATAATGCAAACAACGTCAACGTGGGACATGGTGAAGTAAATGACGACAGACATAGCTCACTGAATGATGCGACATCAAACATGATTCAAGATGATACTGAGATGGTAGATAATCCGATTTATGGATCCAACCGGAAACAAGATTTAGACTCCGGTAGAATCAGTGGATCAAATTCTAGCATCGAAATGACAGGAAATGTCGTGTACGAATCATACAAACCGAAAACACTCAGAATGGAGGAAAATCAAGAGGAAGGTAACTATGCCGCCATCGTGAGCGTTTAAGTTAGGTTTGAAATTGTCAAATGAGCTTTGCCACTCATTCACTTCATTTGCCACGCCTTTTTTGTAATTCACATAATAGTTGAGGGACGAAATGGTCACGAAAACTCGTATGAGAAATAATTTCAGCTTTGTCGCATCTTTTGGAGGGATGTCGGGTATAGGGGATATGATGGGATATGCAACTGTATCCAGACCCATACATCCCCGTACGCGTGAAAATATACAGAAGCTATACTGAGCACATCAAACATGTTGTAGGTGAATATAGTTTTATGGCCTGGGCAGAGTTAAGACAGTGGTGGGGTGGAAGGCATATGGGACGAGGGACGGAATTCGGTGTGCTCTGGACTTGAATTTCTCGGACTCGTCCAGCTGTGAACTTATACTAGTCTCGGACTCGGACTGGTAGTTTTCGGACTGCGATCTGGTAGACTCGACTACATTCCCACGGGCTGAAAGAAGGGCAAACTCAACAATTAAGAATCAGATGATGGGTCAATTAAGCTATAGGCAAGCATCAGTAAATTAGAGACGAAACTATTATCGCATGATACAAATGTATCCTACATAGCAAAATATGTGTTGCTTAGTTTTATAAGCGCACCCGATACACACAGAGAACACAGTTACTACTGTAAATCTTAAATTGTTGAACCAAAGTAAAAACTGGATTGTGCTATAAATCAGTAGCATGTGGTATTAGGATTACAGTCTAGAACTGTGATTACGTGTAACCCCAACAATTCCTGTTAAATGCATTTGTTGGGATAACACATATCATCAGTTCTTACTATATACCTTACAGTACTTGCTACCTGGATTTATCAGATTTGTCAGCACATATATATATATATATATATATATATATATATATATATGTATATGTATATATATATATATATATTTAATATATATATAATATATCTATCATATAATATATATATATATATTTATATACATATATGATAGATATATTATATATATATATCATATATATATATTATAGATATAATATATATATATATATATATAAATATATATATATATATATATATATATTGATATAAATTGATATATATTGATATATATATCTTTATATATACAATTATATATGTACATATAAATATACATATACATATTTAGATTTTACACGCAAGTGATGAGTTAATCACAAGCGGACCTTATTGAAGTAAAGATTGTTATTTAGTGAAATGATAATACATTTTATCTTCCAAACGTAATACATAGAAATATCTTTCATTTAGATCCAAAGTTTATAACAATAATGGCACTTTACATGGCAATATGTACACACCGAACCTGATGGTTTTGTTGATCTATACTGTCCTCGAGCACATCATTGACATTTTCAGGACCTCAAGGGGAATCAATGTAATCGCCTTAAAGACAAACACGTCCACATAAGTCTCTTCCCCCCGCCTCCCGCCCCCCCCAAAAAAAACCCCTTTAAATTATGTCTAATGCGTTTAGCAATAACCTTTTCGTGCATTCAGAAAAAAAAAAACTGTGTTGACAATAGGTCTATAATGTGAGCTTTACGCACCATCATGTGTATTCGTACACAACATGAACCTGATTTGCTAATGCAACCGGCTTACCATATTGTGGCTCGTTGAACCAATTTTGTACCCACTTTTCTTATCTTAAAGGTATAAAGGCTAATATATATTAATAAAACCAGGTTTCGCTTTTCCTCGAATGCAAGGATTAAGTCTATGCTCTTCGAATAAAATCGTCGCCGTGATACATTTCTTTGTCATATCCCCTCGGCAGGATTTAACTATATTCATAATCGTTACATTTAGCTCACCGATTATTATGTCATCTGACGTCATTGGTCACATGTCAAGAAACCATAATATTGGGTTTAACCATTTTCTGCTTGTCAGTATGTATAGGAAAAGGCTTTAAACCATACGATAATGTAGAAAATGGTGAGAAGAATGATAAAATAGGACAGATTTATGTGCTTTGGGTCGGGTTCAAGGTCAAGTGAGTTAAAAGGTCAAATAAGTCCGATCACATTGAAACAAGGTGGGTAGGTGTTTGACCGTCAAAATTCGTGCCTGTGCGATTGCTGACGTCATAGGTCAGACGTCGATTCATTGACAATGGTGTTAGTTCGTGAAGGATGGATAAGAAATAAATTATGTTTACTGTCCTCTAAGTTCCTATCCTGTACATATGATGACGTTGAAGAGATATCAATATTCGTCACGAGTCAACAATATTCGTCACGAGTCAACTTTTCAGTGTCAGCCGTAGCTAATAATTTAAAAATAGAGAGAATTCATACTACTGCTATCTCTTGTCTCTTGTTTAGTATTAATGCGAATGTTCTTAGCAGACTTGTAGAAACCTGCGGGTGAATTGGAAGGGGAGTAATTGGCTAAATGGAGAGCACATATTTTGGGATGTTACTAAAACGAATGACAATTGCGTTACACATAACGAATGACAATATGTTGTACACACTAAAAAATTGCGTTGACTAAAACGAATGACAGTAATGACAGCACAGACATTTGCTTCAACCGGAAATCACAGTTCAGACTTCGTGGGTATATTAAAGCCACGCAAACCGAGTGGACGCGAAGTGCGTGGCTTACAGATCTAGTAAAGTACGAACAAGATACAAACGCACCTTATAGTAAGCGAAATTGTAAGTCTGATTTTAAAAAGTAAATTTAACATCATTTTCTCGATATTAATTGTTAGAAACTAACAATACTATCTTGAAACGGCTTTACAGAGGTAAATGTCAAAAGCACAGCACTCAAGCGCATTCTCACAAAAAAAAATCTCCCTGCACCAAAACCCTGCAACCACGTAACATGCGATTTTCCTCAAATCAATTTTGCGCAGAAAACCAATAACCGCATTTACTCCACCCACTCATTATAACTCCACTCACCACTGTCCTTCGTTGTCCTTCGTTGTCATTCGCTGTCATTAGCTGTCATTCACAAATGATATTTAACCCTGTACAACGTCAATTGTCATTCGGTCATTCGTTTTAGTTTGTCCCATATTTTGTGCTTGAAAATTGCTAAAAGAGAACGATTAAATTAGACTTCATGAAACTTCCAACGGCTTCGACCCCAGGACTCTGTCCCCTTGGCGGTTACTAGGTACATCCAGCCAAGTAACCTTATGTGTCTCTGCTTAGAGAAAGCGCCATTGCTAATTGCTTGTTAAGTCACTTATGAATTTGCCTTTCCATACATGAAGTACGAACCTTACACTGTTTAAAACTGGATAGGCTATTAACAGGAAGTTGATAGGATTGAAAAGGTAATTACAGCAGTATCCTTCTACAGAATGTTTGTAATTCATGAAAATAACTCTCGTATGGTAGCATACGCCTATTGAAAGCCCCAATGATTTACACACTAAATCACACAAGTAATGTGGACTCTAAATCAAGATAGAAGTTCTCACTAGCTAAACGCTACTCATCACTGGATAGCTGACAAGTTGGCCCTTCATGGCACCATCAACTATCGTCACTTTTAAACAGACCTCTTCACTCAGTAGTAAACAATTTTCGTACGCTGCTCCTGGGAGGTCTAAAGGGGCCTAAATTGCCTCAAATGACCCACGTTTGCACCACATGTACTTCCATTTATGCTCGTCAACATGCAAGCTACAAAAAAATGAACAGATCCTGATTGATAACCGGTCAACAAAAATGTTTTCCTGCTGCTTGTTGACACCTTTCCTGAAAGAAAACAACGGGCGGATGAATGTAGACTCTAATAGGAGTATGCCACCTTAAGTGACAGATGTAATTTATTTTTTAATTCCCAAACTGATATTTTTTTGCAGTCGTCACAATACAGACAACAACAGAATGTTATACAATTATCATTTTAGATCCGTAAAGATGTATTTTCAGAGATTTCAATGTGCACAATGCACAATGTAATACATATATGGGTTATACTGTCTACGAAGTGACAAGGTCTAAGTCTGCAACAACACTTCCAGTCATCAAGTTTGATAAGCTGGACCACTTTGGGTGCATTTATGCATTTTCCAGGTTTTATTGGTATCCCTTATCACAGTCGACTTGGTCTGATTTGCTCTACTTGCAGCAGCATAATCCAGAGGAGGGTCTGCGGGATGGGCTTTTTCGTCTCTGGCTCTCAGTGATAAATACTACTCTTGTTTAGCTCAGCTGATTCCTCACAAACTGACCTTCAGGACATACCCCAATGTATTCCTGAACTGATTGAAACATGTAAAACTGATGTTGCATTTCACTCCAGTGCTGAAGTTAAGTTGTTAAGAACAAAGAAGATTCATCGGGATTTGTTAACCACAACCTCATTGTACCAGTATGCACAATAGTCTAACAGAAAGCTTACTGATATGCTATCTTAGAAACACTGTTCACCTCAAAAGCATATCCAATCCAGCTAAAGGTTGCGCCTAGGTAATAGGAGAAAGCCTCCTTGGTGGCAATAGGCGTAGGAGGCAGGGGCTGGGGGGGGGGCACAAATTTTTGGGTGAAAACTCGGGCAATATGCTGAGAATTTTTGGGGCAATCACTGAAAGAAGAATAATTTGCAATGTGTTTTTCAATGGTTAAACTTATATTATTATTATCATTATTGTTGTAACGACTAATAATTATAACCAATATGGAAGAGTAATAACACGGCAAAATGACACCTATTTATTCTTCGTTTATCTGCAAATTAGCCAGACTCGGAAAGGGTCATTTCCGGCGATCTAGGGAGTATCTTTACTCACAAAATGTCTGTACGCTAAGGGCCAACCTGTGGTGGCCCTCCGCTTAGATAGTGTCGAAAGCGCCCTACAGACCATTCTCGCCCCTGCTGACCAATACCCCTAGCTCCGCCACTGGCCAGAGCACTGGCGGATCCAAGGGGGGCCAAGGGGGGCCATGGCCCCCCCCCCAAAGGTGAGCCAAAAAGTGTTTCCGAACATCCGCTAAATCATATGATTGGAAATTAAAAAAATCGAGAGGAACAGCAGTGGTAGACTAGTCTAAACCTTTTTGTTTTCTGGTTTAAAATTAAATGCAGAGCTCCCAACTGACCCGCAATTCGCGGGAATTAGACCCGCATTCTTACACCCAAACCCGCTGACCCGCACAAGCGTCCGAAAAAACCGCATTGTAATTGTCAAGTATACATAAAAAAATTTGCATAAATTTTTGACTTAGCAACTATCATTCCTTAGCATTTAGCATAATAGAGTATAAAACCTCCTGTACAGCATCATTTGAACCTCCAATTAGCCTATATTTCTTTTCATTGGGGCGAGCAGCGAACATTTTCATGCCACGGGAAAGAATGAATTATCACCTACTATTCAATTTATTGATGTTACACACAAAAAAATGCATATTTCTCAGAAAATTTTGGGTGACAAAAGCCTTTCTAAGTGCCACCATTTTACATGTAGGCATCACCAGGATTCCAAAAAAAATCAAAAGGGGAGGGGGACACCCCCTCCCCCTTATACCCCTCCCCCAGGACGGCGATTCGTGGCATGGACCAGCATTTGCCTTCAAGAGAGTTGGGAGCTATGTAAATGTATGAGCATGAGGATTTACAGTTTAACACCATTTTGCAGTTACAGGCTGGTTGTAAGAAATTTATAACCTATGAGAAATAAAATTTCTTGAGAAAGATGATCCCAACTTTGTTTTATAAATATTTTAGAAAATTACACCTGGGAAACATTTTTTTAGAAGAAAATTAAAATCGCCATTGTACACTTTTGTCGCACCAAATTGCATCTGACGCAATAGAAAATTTTCTCACTCTAATGCCACTTTGGCCCCTCCCAAACAAAGGCCCTGGATCCGCCAGTGGGCCAGAGAGGTGGCAATTCGGTAGAACACTCGCCTCTTCTTCTTTTTTAGTTTCCCTAAAGGAAAAACTATGGATCAGTCACTCTTACCGACCTTGCAAAACTGTGAGGCCGGGGGACCGTGGATCAGTTATTACTATTACATTCTTCCAACAAAGCAAGACACAGAAACGCTATACTCAAAACCGAAGACTTTGAATTCCTTGTTACAAATCGTTTGGCCAGCGACGGTTAGACCAACATCCAACAGGTAGAATAAAGTTATCAAAGGAATAGTAAACTTATAAAAACAAATAGCTGGTTAATTGATGCTATGTATTAAGTTTGGCGTTCGCTTGTATTTGATGCTGCGGTTTATTATTACTTCGTAGCTGTTATAACTGTTCATGCCATGGTATGTGTCTCTACAACGTTTAATTTCAATGTAGCAACGATAATTTTTGCACTAATGGCGCGCCATATTAAAATCATAACATGTATATTCGAACGTAGTGGCCAAATTCCGTGCTAACATCGTTGAACTAAATGAAAATCGTCACAATATATCCTATTGTGTGTAACCTGGCCATATGGATTTTTAAACCCAGAGTAAACCATCATGTGAGCAAAGTAAGAAAAATTCTAAGTAAACGTTTAAACGGTGGGTTTACTTAAAAAAGGCGGTGGTTTAACTTATAAGTTGTACTGTGTAAAAGTGTTCACGGCCTAGGCCTACACCACAAGTAACAACTTACGTACTAGAAGTACTGTAGGCCTAGTTACACGAATAGCCCGACCAGGTTGGGCAGCTATAATACTTTTAAGGCCTTGAAGTCTATCCGATACATAGCCTACCACCAGTGTTGTTCAATGATGAAAAATGTCATCCAATGAATGAAAACAATAGGGCTAGTCATGAAGAGTAACAGAAACGCATTAAAAACTAATATTTTGATTTTTGAAAGCAGGTTGGAAAAAACGTTTCTCATATTAGCTAGACCATGCCTAGATGTGAGGTTAGAAATGAATATTGTAATATTGTGACGAGCCCGCTTCCACCGATAGTAAAACTATATCGGGACTCGCGATAGAAAGGTACTGGGATATCTTGATGCCGTATTTATGCTTCTTCAGGAGATGTCTCGAACGGAAGAAAACAATGACTTCACACAAAAAACAATTTGACGAGATAGGATTTGATTATTGATTCGGTATAATTTCTTCTCTGTCGATTCTCTTTACAAATAAAACTAAATTACAATGATTTGACTAGACTTGACTCCGTCAATTAAGCAATTAGGAGTGATGAACTTTCGGCGGAGTGATAAATTTGCTGACCAAGTGATAAACTTTCGGCCCCCTTTTTCTTTTTATACCTTACTTCTATAAAAATCCCTCTGCGCATAATCAGTAGGCAGCCAATAACCTGACCATCCTGTATTAACTTAACGATATAAAAATAAGTGCGCTGGCACTGATCTGCCCTGATTGGTTGGGAGTTTGGAAGTCCATCCCCTTTCTATGGAAACTTCCATACCACGTGAGAGAACCTTCTCGAATGTTCCACAGACATAATGGAATCTATTTTGGGAAAAGGCCCTGTACCAAGACCAAGATTCAATAAGATAGTTAAAAACTTCTCGTGGGAAAACTGAATCCATGACCTAGATAAATACATAAGAGGCCCGTAAGGTGTCTCGA
Source organism: Apostichopus japonicus (assembly GCF_037975245.1). Taxonomy (NCBI): domain Eukaryota; kingdom Metazoa; phylum Echinodermata; class Holothuroidea; order Aspidochirotida; family Stichopodidae; genus Apostichopus; species Apostichopus japonicus. The sequence goes on from NC_092571.1 coordinate 28,020,438, forward strand.
TGGAGTGTTTCGGTAACATCAAAGAGATGGTATCACTATTTCATAACATCCCCCTCAATCTTTTAAAATTTTTGGATACTCCAAAATTTTAACATCATACTGCTTTAACTTATCATTATCTCAAGAAGGTAGAGTACTGTAAGCACATTCACTAATATTCATTGACTTCAATAAATGGTCTTCATATATCTCAAAGGTTAACATCTTGGTTACGAATTATTAAAATGATCATATGGTATATACATTGACACTATCTCCATGAATTTTTTGTGTACCTCTTCATTATTGATGACATCATATGATGTAATCTAAAAAAAAAATATCATTAAGATATCTTAAAGTTACATGACACAGCAAAATATGCAGTATCTCTTACAAAATACATTTATGCATTTCATACATCAATAATACATTTATATCAAAAGTGAAATCATGCCGTGAATTGGGGAGAGATCAGAGAAAACTTGACTTAGTTATCTTTTAACTGAACAGAACACCTAGCGTTCCATAAAAAATTCGTACACTAGAAAAAGAACCTTAAAATATTACAAACTCCTTTAAAAAACCTTGTCTTTAATGAAGTCATAGTTTCAAAACTGCTTTGAAACCTTGTGAATCATATACATTCACTTCAAGAAAATCAACAAAATGTGACTCGATAGCATGGTGACCCTAGGTATGCACTCCGAATGATAGTCTAGTAAAGTACCAAAGTACTAGATATTCGATACCATAAAAGAGACCCCATAGACTATGACATCAACAAATCTTTCTTCAAATTTACATAATACTTAACATCTTGTCTTTTCAACTTCTTGCTTCATCATTGAAGAAATTTACTTTTGCATGAATATTTGAGGAAAAGAAAATATATACATAACTTCCTCAAAAGATCTATACTTTCATTTGCTTCGATAACTGCTGCTGGATTGATTAACGTTAGTGTACAGATCAGTGGTTCCGGCATCCGGTGTACAGGCTTAGGCTAGTATAGGCTGACTTCCCTCGTAGAGTGTTTCAGTTAGGCTAGGTCGTGAACATACGTTGTGTTCCTCGTTAGGTCTTCGGGCCAAAAAAAATCACCTGTTCGTTATTGATGGTAACGAACGAAAGTTGTGAAAAGTTCCGTTACCGTTTTGTTCCTGAAGAAAGCAACCGATCTCCACCATGTAATATTGTGACGAGCCCGCTTCCACCGATAGTAAAACTATATCGGGACTCGCGATAGAAAGGTACTGGGATATCTTGATGCTGTATTTATGCTTCTTCAGGAGATGTCTCGAACGGAAGAAAACAATGACTTCACACAAAAAACAATTTGACGAGATAGGATTTGATTAATGATTCGGTATAATTTCTTCTCTGTCGATTCTCTTTACAAATAAAACTAAATTACAATGATTTGACTAGACTTGACTCCGTCAATTAAGCAATTAGGAGTGATGAACTTTCGGCGGAGTGATAAATTTGCTGACCAAGTGATAAACTTTCGGCCCCCTTTTTCTTTTTATACCTTACTTCTATAAAAATCCCTCTGCGCATAATCAGTAGGCAGCCAATAACCTGACCATCCTGTATTAACTTAACGATATAAAAATAAGTGCACTGGCACTGATCTGCCCTGATTGGTTGGGAGTTTGGAAGTCCATCCCCTTTCTATGGAAACTTCCATACCACGTGAGAGAACCTTCTCGAATGTTCCACAGACATAATGGAATCTATTTTGGGAAAAGGCCCTGTACCAAGATTCAATAAGATAGTTAAAAACTTCTCGTGGGAAAACTGAATCCATGACCTAGATAAATACATAAGAGGCCCGTAAGGTGTCTCGATGGAGTGTTTCGGTAACATCAAAGAGATGGTATCACTATTTCATAACAATATGCTGAGAAATTTTAGAATATCCATACAAAAGCACCACACAAATTGAGTGGCAACATCAAGATTTCCAAGGGTTCCACAGAAGTGGCTGCACCAGCTCCATCATCAAATATCCATGCATTATTATGATGAGAACAACCTATCATTGTTCCTCCATATTTAATAATTGTAAAAGGACTTCAGTAAGATTGTTTGCATGGCTGCAGCTAACCACTTTAGGGAACGTAGCCAAATCTAGTCGGCGCCTGGTGGAGCCAAAACTGCACAATGACCCCTTAACACTTTTTGCACACTGTAAAATGAGCTCCCTAGCCCTGCAGAAGTCCTATGCAGAATGGGAGGAGCTTAAAGATATGCATGAGTAACTCTAAGCAACTTGGACGATCCTGGCACCAGCATTGCTACGTTCTTTTGTTCTACAGACAATACACTTTATCGTTGCAAAAGTGTGCCGATCTTTTGTATAGTTTACCTTTGCGCAAACGGTTACATTTCCAGTGTATAAACACAGACAAGAGAAATTGTTTGTTTTGTTTCATTTCGATCATCTTATTTTCATGTTCACATGAAAATTATACTGAACCCGAAGGAACTTCCACCCCAGTCGCACTCACAAAGAAAACAAAAAGGAAAGAAGAAGGAATAGAAAATATATGCCCACATTTGCAATATCGACCTTATGATAAATTACTACCAAGTTTATACTGTAAATTCCAGTTGCTTTAAATATTAACATTGTCTTAAACAAAATTCGTTCAAAAATGCCAGACTGTGCTCTGGGACCGGATATGCAACAGTTATGTGTCAGCTAGCTGAAGACAAAATTTACGAGTTTATACAGTACTTCAACAGAAATGCGCAATAGACTTAATTGTATGTGAAACTCATTACTAATTTTCATAGATATTTAGCAGTGCAGCAGTGTTGCTGGTTGAGTTATTTGATTGGACAATAATATTCCCGATATACTTGGGCTTTGTGTGTGAAGAATTTGAAATTTTCAATGCCTTTTTTATCGAACAGCTTTGAGATGCATCCTATTTGTAACAAATATACTGTACGCAGAAGTAAAAGCTAGGCCACTTAGAAAATGGTATCGTGCAGTTGGTATATATATGATGTGCGTCACGTAAAAATTTACTAACATGACCACATACAAACACAGTACGGCAGGTAAAAGCTAGATGACCAATAAAAAAGAAAGAACAAAAAAGAAGTAATGTTGAGAGTAAAACATTCAACGGTAAATTTCGTGTTTGACAGATAATAGTTAGAGTAGAGTGTATGATGTAATGTTATAAAATGAAAAGATATATATATCTTTCTTACAATCTTTTAAAAGTTGAATTTCCGATATTTTGAAATATTCAACATGTACAATACGGTACAAGTGCTGCGTGTTTTGGTTTATACTGTACTTGAATCTTGGCAAGTTTCCAAAAAAGTTTCTCTTGACACTACTGTAGATCAACACCCACTATGAATTGGTTGCGTCCTTATAACCGCTATAGTTACTGTATACGTACAGTAGCACAGGTGCATCCTCGACAAGACCACTACTGTCATGTGTACAAGTAACAATCAGTGCAAATGTCAACTCGTGTAAGTTTGCTCTGCAGGCTTTCGTTGAGAGCGGCGATTCTTAAAACTTTGCACAGTAAAGTTGTATGAATACTGTATGTGTGATAGCATCTAGAATTTGTTCGAACTGAAGTCAAACTCAGAAGACACTTACACAGTCTGGGTTTACGAACGTTACAGTATATACAAGAAAAAAAATAGAAATCAATGTGGAATACAATAAGTGGTTCAAAACATTTCCTGTGATGCTGATTATAAAATTTAATACAATGTTCAGCGATCTTCTCGCGCTGGGCCGTGTGACACCTTGTAGTGTGCAAGAGTAGTCATTGACATTTCACTTGCGAGTAGGTTAGGAGTTACAGTAGGAAGGCTCATCATTTACCGTGAATGGCACTTTTACATTCACGAAGACTGCACTATAGTTACTGTAGGCTAGATTTTTCCATTGACTTCAGTGTGGTTAGGCTACACACAATCATGGGATGCAGTATTGTGGAAGGGGAAATGATATCGAGACCAATTGAATGGCAATAGGCAATAAACCAAGGCTCAATGAATGCGAACAATAGACCATTGATAAGTTGCGACGGATTGTGTAAAGTAAGCTCCTATTCATAAAGTTCTGTCACTCTTTCTTGTTGCTAAGAAAGGCAATTGTTATGTGTTCGTAGACCCAACCCACGGCTGCCTCATTAACTTGCCAAGTGAAGTACTGTGGTCACTGGGCCATGAAGAATATTCAGTAGCAGCACAATGGGCAGGAGATTTGCGCAGCACCAGACGCAGACTAGATTTGGCTATGCTCCATTAGCTATCTTGATTTGCTACTGAACAACTGAGAATTGATAAAAGTTGAGAATAGTGCTCAAGTGTGTCAATGAAAATTGTAACATATTCATTGATGAGTTGTTAGCTAGGAAATGACACAACAAACCTGACCTGTTTAACTGACCTCTGACGGAAGGCAGGTCATTTTGAGTGTGTGCACTGTGAAGTGTTCAGGTGTTTGCAATATTGATATTCCCTGATAAATTAGTTAAATGGGAACTGAACTGAGTTTAGGTTGTCACAAAATTGTTAAGTGAATGACAGATTACTGTAAAAAAATACATTAATAAAGTTTCAAAGTTTTCTAGAAGAATATACTACAGTAAGGCAAAATGATCATCTCTTCATTCAAGGGCCAAGAATGTGGCAACTATTATAGTACTGTAGTAACCGATCAGCGTAGAATCCAGCGACCATGACTGACTTCTCAAAAGGCTTAGCTCGGGTTGGATTAAATCCAGCTGTGGGTGATCATGGGAATCTTAGGCAGCTCTTGAAACTTTATCGTGCTAAAGAAGAAGAATTACAGAAGACGGAAGACAACCAGAGAAGGGAAATGAAAGGGGTAAGTGATTTTCTTCATTAGCTGTAATGTCCTATAAAATAGAGTACTTTTGGGAATTTAGCTTTTTGAGCTTATTTTTTGTTTAATTTCAGTTTGTTGAAACTGATACTAAATCGTCTATAGATGTAACAACCTACTTGAGTTCATGAGAGTGGCCAACTATTTTCAAGTTGAAACTCCCCAATAATGTTCAGTAAAAGTTTTCCAATTTGAACATACTGTAACATGTGATTATTAATTTGAAAAGTGTCTGAATGTTGAGAGTGGTATCACATTCATTAATCAGTCACTCAATATTCTACATTTGGTTGAACATCTAGGAGTGTGTCTCACTTATATCTTGTACAGTATGTGGTAGGTTTAGGATCAAATAGGTGACCTGACTCCAAAAATGATTGGAGAACACAATCAGAAAATTTGGTATGTTCCTGTGTATTCTAATAATATGAAGAGTACATCCCAAAAGTTTAAAAGTGTGTGTGCTATACAATTTAAACTAATCCATCAGTGTTCTTCTCCCAGATATGAATGTTGTTTTTTTGCAGTTTTTTGTTTTGCTGTTACCTTATTAGTTAGTGCTATAAGTTGCTACACTCGGTCAGGGTATAACATTTGACATTTAACTTAATCCACTTTTCTTTCAACTTTATTAAGAAATGACACAATATGTACAGTCATGTACTTGCTAAGCTTGACACGTTGTAATATGCTACACTCTACTCAGTACTTTAAGATGTATACCATTAGAAAGTCAGATTCTGAATGTGTTGCCATAAATATTCAGCTCTTTCATCTTAGTCTCTGTACTGTTCCTTCAGAATAACTGTAAAGTAATGTACTGTACTTCAGGTGAATTTGATGGTACACATTAGTAGCAGACATTTGTGCTGAATACTGTATGTGTACAAGTCAAGGTAACAATAATTCATAACAGGTGGAGAGTTACATTGAAAATATTCGGAAAGTATCAGCAGAGAGAGATTCAATCACAGAAGAACTGGAAGCTGAGAATGAAGCATTGAAAGATGAAGTTAAACAGTTACATCAAGAACTAGATGGAAGGAACCATGAAATGAAAGAAGTACTAAGGCAGGTGAGCAGCTTGGTTAAAGCACCTTTGAGTCTTTTTCTATCATTTCCTCAACCTCATAAATTTACCCCATGTTGCCATGTAGCGACATACATAACTAACTTATCCATTCAAATCTAGCTTGAACAGATGGTAGAATAAAAGTGGAAACATTTTTGGACGTTGTTTTTCTCGAAGATATTTCCTATTAGGATCATAATAAACCCTGCCCATCATATGAATATTTAAATTCTATGAACGTCATTGAATAATGAAGTAAATAATTTTCACTCTGCCGGCCTCGTAAGCAACCCAGTACACCGATATGTACAGTACTACAACACCACGCTTTGTGTACAGTGTGCATGGCTTTGATAATGACGCAACTTTTTCGGATTGCTATGAATGGATCTATTTTAAGCAATGGCTCATTTAAGTGAACACATACATACTGTAAGCTATTCACTGATTGGTTGGATTCAAACTAGTGGATTTGGGGAACTGTATGAGATTAATTTTAAATGAGGAAGTTGTCGGAAGACACTCTACTCAATATCTGCAAAAGTCCTTTATTACTCCCCGATTAATGCTCTTAGCAGGAAAAACTTGTCTTATAAATAGTTTAAACTGTTTTGTGATGAATGCATACATGTAAAAAACTCGATGGACATGTCAACAGAGTGGGAAATTCATTCGGCTACTAAATGCGAAAAGCAAAAATTAATTAAACACAGACCTAGTTTTGGGATTATAAAGCATTTCAATTTCCCCAGCTTTCTGGCTGCTGTACCTGTACATTAATTTTGAAATTTCACAATAACTGACAGACCTGTCACAACTTCCTACAGTACACATCTGTCATGTTCAAGTCACTGTACTGGTATGTATACTCTCTGTGCCATTTTTTTATTCTGATGCTTTGGCATCTATTGGAACCTACAGTAAGTGTATGCTGCCAAGTTTGTGTGGGTGTGCACTGTATTCCTGTGTGTGTGTGTGTATGTGTTGCTCTAGCTTGTAAACATGGTATACCTCAGGAAGGAAATATGAGATTGATGTCATTCATGGTATGTATGTTCATCATGGTCAGTACATGGTCCCCATTGATTTTGGTAGGGCTACAGTATCTTGTATATTAATGAGCAGGTGTGTGTCCTGTGATGAGTAAATTATTTTTGATTCCCATGCCATGAATATTAATGAATGAGCAGGGCTTTAAATGTAAAAGTTGGCTCATGCTGGTGTGGTGATTTTGTTACAAAAAAAGCACATTTTCATGACATTTCCAATTAATATTCATCAATTACAAGAAATGTCTTTTAAGCACAAGATATAAACCAAATGTTGAAACCATGAATTCATCCTTTACATATTAGGTTTGTCATACTACCGTACATTCATACAATCAACTTGGTTGTTTTTTGTGTGTGCACATACTGTATCATAAATATTAATCAGTGAACATTAAGTTATTAGTCAGATACCTCTGAAATAGTATCTCTACTGTACTTACCATACATACAGTACTTGGATAATACATTGTAAGTACACTATATATGCACAGGACATGCGTACTGTATGACATCATAAATTTTGACTTCATTAATAATTCATGTATGTCAGTATGCATCTATTCTTATACATTGCCGCTGAATAGACTTTGTCAACATGATAACTGATTGCTGAATTTGCTGGTCTTCCTTTATATGTTGCCACACTAGTCAATACATATAATCCCTCTTTAGTTTGGTGTACACATCTTCATGGATATTACCATGTGTATGGCTTACAACACTGTCAATATATTTAGGCATCAGAACCACTTAAATGTTTTTTTTTTTTCTGGTTTACAAAATTATATGCAAGTTAAGTTATTTGGGTACTGCACACATACTATATGCATACAGTATGGATCCACTCTGTAGAGCTCACTAGGTGCAGATTTGCATATCACCTGGTGATGTGGATCATTTAGAAGAATCATGCATTGGACAACATTAGAAATGTGTGTCTTAACATTCATTGAAGAATAAAAGATCCCAGACTGGAGATTTCCATGGTGATCTCTAAATTATATACTGATCTTAAAGTCTCAATTCCTGTTTGCTAATGAATTTCGGAAAACAGTTCTTCCAAATTAGGTTCTGTGTTGCTTAAGATTCTACACGTAGTCTGACCAGGTGGGTTTAATGGGTTTAATCCACTTTTTACAATTCCACAGAGGAAACATCTGAAAACACAAGCTGTTTATTCATTGCAATTGAAGGAAATGACATAATTTTGCAAGCTACATCATTGAGACCAAGAGAACGATACTATTGAAGAAAAGGGACCTAAGACAGGCTAGCCACGAAAGTGATTTCCTAGGCCTAACAAAACAGAAAGATTTTACTAGCGCGATGAGCTATTGGGTGGGGCTTGCAAATTTTGATTGAAGTATGTAGAATCTTCGGAAAAATCTGGCAAATTTTATTCAGCTCAAAATTTTTAACGACAGATAACTCAATAAAAATAAGGAATATTGATATAAATTTGCATAGAACGGTGTCATTTTCACTGAGCTTTAAGTGCAGTAAGCTGGAAAAGTCAAAGTTTAAATCTGGCAAACAAGTAAGTACTTTAATGTTGGTTGCAAGTAGGCTTTAAATGAGTAAATTGATGTGGGTTAGCCTTGCCATGGCTGACTGGTTTTTACGTGTGGTGTTACATGACTTTGCCAAGAATGTGCCAAATTTGTGCGAGTAGTTAAGGATTGCCTACAGTAGTTGTGTTTCATGTGGGTATAATATGAGTTGCAATAGGACAATTACTATGATTATAACATGTACATGTCAGCTGGGCCATGTGTACGTTTTGGAGGCTACAACGTGCAAAATATGGATAATATTATTGATTGTTTCACAGCTGTTAATTCTTGAACAGAACCTACACATAGTTCATATTCACTATACAATAGGAAATTGCTTACAGTAATTTTGTGAATGCATGCTTATCCAGGAAGTTACAACTCCTGCACATGTCAATGGGATTTACACAACTGATCATAAACATTGCTGCTAAAGCATTCAAGCATGCTAAAGCATTTTAAATTGCTGACGGAGGTATCTTTTGGTTTCTAGGCAGGAGGCTTGGGAATCTAAACAGTAAATTATGACATGTGTTTATGTGAGTTAGTGACAGCTAGCCTGCAAACAAGAAATTGTGGCATGTCAAACCTTCATAATTTATGTGTTTTTATGAGCAGACATGCCCTTTTTGTTTTATGGTTCCCTTATGAATATTAATGAGTGGTCAGGGCTTAATGTAAAGTTTGTAATTCATATTCTTCATAATGATGAAATTAGTCTGCAATATGTACTTTTATATTATTAATCTCATTAGCTTTCATGGTTGGACAAAGTTAAATATTTAATTGCAAAGATTGCTCGATATCCCAAGAAGAACGTGGTTAGATGTGCTCGTTTTCCTTCATATCATGATTATTAATGAATAGATTGCCTTAACTTTAAATTCTTGTATGATTCACTTTACTTAAGTGATAGTAGGTGGTATTGATAATAGGTGGTAGGTACATTTTTGTATGATAATTGCGCATCATATTTTGTAAGTATGGTTTGGAAGAGCTTAAGAATTGGTCGCTGAAAATAGCTGGTAGGCATATATAGGAAAGGTTTGATCTGTGTCAAATACGTACAATTTATTATTTTCTTTAATTATTAAAGGGTGGATTAGTTGATCTAGCAGAGGGTTCTTCAAGTGAAGCTGTTGCTTACCTTATGATTGAAAGGTCAAGGTTAATAGATGACCTAAGTCAAGTGAAGAAACTGAGTGAGGCGAAGACACCTGATGAAATCAAAGTAAGCACATCTCAGAGTTCCAGTTTCAGTAATAGCAAAAGATCTGTCAGTTGTAGTTGTTTAGAAGCAACATTGCATTGATTACTACATTGTAGGTGGCATCAATTGAAAAGATTTGTTATGCATGATTCCAATCTGTTCCAATCATGATGTAACAATGTTGATATGGGATGGACACAGTCAATTATAATTTGTATTGCATAGTACACTGGCTCGATGGAATATCAATTGATTCAAATACAAAAACTTATAAATTATTTATATTTGAATTTTGAAATACTGTAAATTTAGTAACCTAAAATTTTGTATGGTGTATTAAGTAACAGCAGTTACCTACAGTACGTATTGTAACTAAATTGCAGACTGTGTTGTTTGTCATTTCAGTACAAATAGGCTATGTACAGACAAAATATCGTTTACATCTCTATTTGTCCACTTTGCTTGTTAGATAATATTTTATAATTTCCCAACTTATTTCACTACTTTTGCTTTAGGAACAACTTGCCAAAGAAGTGAAGATATTGAAAGAAGAACTACAGGAGGTGAAAATTAAATCTGGAATGAAAGAAGATAATCTGAAGATGGTATGATAAACCACTTTGCTTCATTGCTTTAAGCAGAACTTTGCTTATCTTTCCTAAATAAATTTCCTGTTTCCTTCCCCAACATGAAATTTTACAATTTAGCAGATTCAGCCCTGGTTGTTATGCAGTTAGTTTGGTTTCCCCTAGTTTGGAGCACTTTGGGTGATAATCAAATTTTAGGCAATTGTTGATGTTTGTTTTTCAAACAGCAACTCAGAGACCGTGTTGTGTATGAGCATATTTACTGATACAGGATTAATTGAAACAAATTGGCAAAGATATATTAAATTTGACTATCTTCAAATATTGAAATGACCAAAGGGCTGGTTTGTGTCACAGGTAGAGAGAAGACAATAATTGCGAAGGACGAATTGCGGTTGTTTAGGCTGTGTATTACCTAACCAAAAACTGTGATAACTGACTTAAGAAACCTGGTTTGAGCAGCCGTTGGTTCTCAAGCTCTCTTACTTCCTCTGAATGGGAAACACACGGTAACCTACAGTAAGTTAGGGGAACACACAGTAGCCCTGTATTGTGGGAACACACAGTAACCAAATATAATTGCAGAAACACACAGTTACCAGACCCTCGCAGGAACACAAAGTAACCTGTTAAACTTTTGAGGTCCGTCGTCCTTCAGTGTAGGAAGACTTAAGCAAAAAGACCGTCCAGAATTGACCGTTTCTTTTATAATGACCTTGTGTAGGTCACACATTCGGACCCGGTACTAGATCTGACCATACAGTAGGATAAAGGATTGAATACCTCTCTTGTTATCAGTGGAATGAAACGTTCAGGTTTAATATATAAATTACACTATGCAAAAACACTATAAAAACAGGAAACTTCCACTCACGTGTCAGGTGACAGAAGGTTACTTTTAAGAAAATCACATGACAGTGTGACATATGGTACAGTATATCACATGACAGTTTTAAAACACTCTGGTCACCCATTGTTTGATAGCCGCTACATATTCACTAGTCTGTCATACAGTACAGTATGTGATCCTACAGTAACAGGTTATTAAATTTGTTACAAATCTGGAACCGCCCCAAAAAATGGCTCCAATGTGTTTGGTTGAGAATGCAGTTTCTAGTTGCTAGAGTACATTGGGACCACTCAGTAGGCCTGTATGCATCAGAGTTTTTGCAAAAACTACAGCAGCAGGGACCAAAACAGGGTAATGTAATTGACCAAACAGAACCCTCTGAAGATATTACTTTGAATTTCATGATCTTTTGAAGAGCTGGCTAAATTATTGTTCCTTTATGTTGCTATAGGAACATAACAAGGAGATCCGTCTGAAGGAGGTTGAGATGGAGAAAGGTGTACAAGATAGGAATGAGAAAGAGAAGAAAATAAAAGAATTAGAAGGAGAAGTAAAAAAATTGAAACTTTCTCTCATAATTGAAAAGAAAAGGAAGAAGCCAATAGTAGAGAAATCTGGAAGTGGTGAGTACAAGAATGACTGAGAAGAAAGATCTTGATTAATCTTTTGAACATGTTAAAATTTTGTAGAAATAAACTGTTATGTAGAGACCAGCTACAAATGCATCAGAGGTCAACATTGCTATTAAAGATAAATTAGAAGCAATATAAATCTGTAAGTGAAAAAGCAAAGGTGTAGGGAGATTTTAGGTAAATAACACATAAGGAAAAAAAATATTGAGAAAATATTGGAAATGGGGTTACAATCTCTTATAGTGATGTTTTGAGAATTAAAAAGTGGCTGACGTAAAGTAGTCATAGCACTGGTTACTTTGCATTTTGGAAATGTTATATGTACATCACTCATTACTCCTCCTTTACATGCCTCCTTACAATATAATTAGCACTCTTGCTCAAATGTTTAAGGAAAAGACTTTTGCATAGGTAGCTCTGTTTAAGATACTTTGAATCATGAATCTGTTTGGATGAGCATAATCTTTTTAGGTGGAAGCTTTATCATCAGCTGCTTTGTAACATTTTGAGAAAACATGCATTTTTTCCCTCAATATGATCAGGTTATACCCAGAGAGATAGCCAATCAGATACCACAGAATCAAAGATTCCAGTTCTTAAAAGTGGAAAACCAGATAAGAACAGTACTGAAAAGGCTCCCACAATGGTAAGTTCTAGAACATACTGTACTGAGATAGGCCTATGCACCAGTTGTACTAACTGAAACAGCACATTTGAAATTATAACTGAAGATAAGTTCTTATCTTTGAACAGTTATAATTTCACCATGCATCAATAAGAGTGTCTATTAGTACAGCTGTGCTATTGATGATGTAATTCTGTGGTAAATTGTTATTCTGTTATAACTGAAACTACAGGATATGACACAGTAAAAAGAACAGAAGTAGCCGAGTATGAAATTGTATTAATGTTCTGGCAAATGAAGTGGATAACCTTTCTGTTAGATTTGTAATGGAGGTGAGAGTAAAAGCGAATGCAAGCCTCTTATTATACTCTACTTTGTAATATGTTCATCCTGTAGACCAACATCCTGGAGTATCCTCTAATAGAGTTACTGTACTCTGAAATTACTCTGAACTTCAGTAATCTTTATTCAGTAAAGAACTTTACAAGTAAGACAAATCTGTGTCTATCATAGTACGAAGTACATCCCTCTTCATTACATATGCCATCATGTTCATGAGAATCTAGAGGAAGGGTATTTCCTTTAGGTCTCGTGCACAATAGTGATTTGCTGCTTCCTTATGACCTTGTTCACAATAAGTATGTTATTCTTGGAATACTTGCTATTACCGGAGACAACAATCACAACATTGCTGTATAATATCCATCCAGCTGTATAATATCCATCCATCCAGAAGCTGAGCTTCTCAACAATGACTTATCCTGTTTGGTTAGGGATTAAAGCTATACCGCTGGTGCGCGTTGGACATACTGTACATTATGGATGGCCTTTCAGTGAACTTTGTGTGGTTAACATAAGACACCATGTTATGTATCATACTCTGTGCTCCTATTATTATTGTTAACTATAGCTGGGTCGCATGATAGTATTTTCTTTTCATTTGAGGTTGACAGAGAACAATGTCTGGAAACTGAAAATGATTTAAAGTCACTTGAATGAAGTTTCATACTGGCTATTTGGACCCCACGGTATTAAGTTAAAGAATCTGTTGTTCACAGTTTTTATATCACATGTTCTGATATACAGTAAAATGTGGCAAGAACTCACACAAAAGCCTGTTGGTGTTGTAATTTCATAAATAGAGCGGAAAGTGGAAGTATACGTAGTATGCTACCACGTCTCTATGTAGACTGGTAACATGGTTGTATTTGATATCACATACATGGCACTGACCATAGTTACAGTATTAAATGACAGCTGTTGCCCTTAAAGGTTAACTTTCATACACACATAATTAATATTGATATGTTGCAGTGATTTATAATTTTAAATTAATAACCCTGTAAGTGTAATCACTTTAAGAGGCTGGACTACTAAGTTTCAACATGTTTTTACCTCCATGGTTTCACATACACCATGCATTCAATTCATCAGATAAAACACAAAGCTCATAGGAAAACAAGATAATTTTATGACCTGAAATAACATGGCTTGTTTACAAAGCATCATGCCAAGGAAAACAATGGTGTCACAGCCTGTCATCCATTGGTGATCTGCTATTCATTATGGAGCTAGCTAAAAGAAGGTTTAATCAATACAATTCTTTCAGCAATAGATTAACATTATATACAAACATATTAACATTCAACTACAAGTTCTTTTTTGGGGGGGGGGGGATTTTTTGACATATCAAAACTAAATTTCTACCTAGACGCAAATCCTTTAAAACAAGGTACTCGATATGAAGAACTTTCATTTATAAATGGTACATCAGTACCACCATCATGTCAAAGGGTTCAAAGTGTAGCATCCTGGGGGTCTCTATGTAAGTTGCATCCTCCGTGTGGGGTGGTGAAAGGTCAACAAGACTGTGCAGTGACAATGTGTGTTGGGAATGTAATACACTGTAGAAATATGGGGTGTGTGCAAGTAACAGTGTGCATGCATTACTCAAGATAACTTTTATTGGGCATGGAAGTATTTTGTTTATAATCTGCTTGTAAGCAAACAAATGTTTGTTGAAAGAAATTTTACTTGCCTAGACTCTGGCAAATAGAAACCATACATGTATGTGTGACCATATTTACAGAAGATTTCATTTGGATGCAATTTTAGCAAAAGCTGTGTAATTGGACAAAATATATCCAGACATTTTAATTCTTCGATCAAATTGTATTCTGCTGTTGATATCTCATCCTGGAAGGATTTTTTCAACATTTTCAGAAGTTTGTTAAGGAAGATGTATTGATCTCCATTCTGAATGGTTTGAGTGGATATGCTGATTAATCAAGCTGTAGTATTGATTTGCATAATACAGCAACCAGAGTGAGCAGAAACCCGAAACAAAATGCCGATAGATTATGTTTTAAGGGTAAATATTAGTTTTCTATAAAGTTCAAGTTAGCTGTCATTACTTCTCCAAGATAACTCTTCCATACTGTAGGTTTGCAAGCTCTTCAAAAGACACATTTATCACACTTCAGTAATTTTGTTTGTATACAAATCAAGGTTTTACTAGGCTAGTACTCTTAAAATACATAGCTGGTGGTTTTTCGTCATCCTCTAATCCGTTCAAATTTATGTTACATTAAATATATTTAGACTTGTACCATTCCATTGATGTACTACTCAGAGAGCTAACATAGTGATGCACACTAACACGTACGGAGGATATGTATTGTAGGCTAATATATATTGTACGGAGACGGTTAAAGTTTTCAAATTTTTGAAAAAGTTTAAAAAAGTTAAAAAGCCTATAATAGCAGCGATTCTTACGAAATATAACCAGTCGGTTAGTCAGAATTTTTAACCATTTAATTTACTTTTATTTCAAGAATTGCTACCCAATATTAGTTCACAAATGTGCGAACAATTCTAACAACCATTTCTTTCACTTGTAGCTGCATGTTTATTGGAAAAGTGAAGTTAATAAATGGTTCACTTTCTTACGAGAAGTACGTAGAAAGTCCATTGCTATTGTTTCGCGTTCACGGTACACTACGCAGAATGACGTCACACGGTGACCTGTATGAGCTTTTACGTATCACGTTTCTGGTCAGTAAGAATCTGCTTACTTTGATATCAATTTTTTTCAGAATTATTGTCTCTTTCGACTAAACGGGAACAGTATTGTTTGTGTAATAAAATACTTGAGTATGAGCCCAACAAAAAAAAAATTGTTTTTTTGCCTCCAGCTATGCATTATAACACCAGGTATCCTTACTGGCAATTAGCAGGTCTACACTTAACTTTTCCATGCTTCCCCAGCTGAGCTCATTAAAACATTTCACCGGTTTTGTGTGTAATGTGACACCACTCTATGTGATTTTCACATAGGTCACGTCTGCTCCAGAATGGAAAACATTACGGAGTTACAGTAATGCTGCAAAATGCAGTTATGTACAGTACAGTTGGTTCAGTCGCAGCATGGTACTTTCGAAAAATCAGAAATTAAGGAAAAACATTCAGGAATAGTTTATCGGGTATCACTTTGCAAAATGCTATGCACAAGGGGCATTTTCTAAACAAGTGCAAAGATGTATAGCACTTTCTGTATACTGGAACCATATGTAGTATTATATTTGAAACAAAGTTCAGAACCTACAAAACTGCAGAATTTTAACACTGAATTATTCCCTGCCCAGCTTAGCTGAAATCAATGTAAAGTTAGAAAAGGGCAGCAAGATGAGAAAAGGGCACAGCAAAGGTTTAACCAGTGTTAGGTTAAGGCAAGAGTGTTTTGGAAATGTAGCAAGACAGTACTTCTCTATTCACATGCCACCAGTTAAAGGAGCAATTCCTTTATTCTTCATGTCCTACAGTACTTTAACTGTACACTTGAGTAGATCTGTTCTGGCCACAATGCAGTACCTTACAATTGAACTGATTATTAATAATTAATGAGGTTATTTCAAATGGGAGACTGTCTTTGTGACAGATCCAGTGATGTTATAACCGTCAATAAATGGAATGTACACTATACACTGCATGTGCACAAAGGATTTATTGTAGAACTGTGTGGATAGTATAGAACAAACGGTCAGTGCTTCACTTGTATACTACTGTCTGTAGTGTTTGAGATGAAGACGTCATGAAGAGAACTATATAGATGTGATATACATGTTGTGAGGCTGTATGAGGTCTGGACAATTTATCAGCTTCTATATATGAAAACAATCTCACCTAGCTTTTACTTGGCTTTGTCATGTCTCACCTCAAAATCAAGGTATGAATCAGACCTAGAATTTCACAATTTAGCCACTTGTTTAGAAAGAAGCAAGACTTAGTGCTTACAACTTTTACTGGCTAGAATAGTCTTAAGGGAGCTGCCCAATATCATTAATAGGTGCTTATCTCCTGGCATCTTCTGTATATCCTGGCAGGAAAATGCCTGGGTGCCTTTTCTCTACTGACAAACGAAAAAATACACTGGCAATTAGCCAGCTGATAGCTATTGTGAAGTTCGAAGCCTGTAAGTGATTGTGTTGTCCTTAAATATGTTTAGCTACAGGAAATAAAAGGCAACAGTTCATATCCTTTTCAGTCAGCTCTGCTTACAACATTTTGACAATTTCATTGAATTTTTAGTATACTTTTATCAATGTTAACTGTTGTTAGCTCTCCAAACAAATGGAAAGTATGTAGGGCAGACAGGTGCAGAGACCAAGTTTAACATCAACTTTTGCACAGGTAGCTATAAAGGGAATATTCTGGTGACACATATATAATGTTACATTTTATTAGATCAAATATTTCACGCTGTTAGTTGAAGACCCCATCTTGTGATAAACTTGAAATTTAGCCTGTTTTCACTGGCTTAAAGTTAGCTCAATACCTCCAAGAATGTTGATACGAGTAGATGATCAGTACCAACCAGGCAGATATTCTTCAAAAACTTTACTTTGGCTTTTATAATCATCTAGTTGATTTATCCTTGAAAATCTTTAAACTGAAACATTTCGAATTGTTGGCATAGCTGTGATTACAGAACTTTATTAAACTTGTATTGTATTTATGTTCCTCTAAATGCACCTTTTGTGTAGAAATACAAATTTCCTCCATAGATAATTGATTGAAATAAAGAAAATATCAAGAACTTGTGTTAATTTTTCCAACTTGTACATATCACCAAATTTGAAATTATCATATCTTCACAGTACATTATTAGTGAGGATGTGGTTTTGATACAGTTTAAACATGCATTTCAAGTATATTCATAATTTTCTAAGCAATCCCTTTGAGCCATACATGTGCAAAGATTTCTTTAAAGCTTCTTTAGATTTGACATGCTTTAATTGACGTCATCAGGCCATATCCTTGGCAGAAAATCACAGATTGTTGTGGATAAATTACTCTTCATCATCTTTACAATATGACAAACTTTGCTGTCTAATTGTCTATATCATCTAGATATGATATGTTTCATGAAACTAACACAATTGGATTTCAAATGCACTGGTATGGTGTACTGTAGCGTGGACAATACAGTTCAGTACAATAATTAGATACATATGTCAGATTTGTGAGAATGAGCAGGATCTTCTTCAAAGGCTAAATGACATTCAGCCTTTGAAGAAGATCCTGCTAGGATTTTATTTTGACTTTTGACTTGTGTTTGCACTTTTTATTTTATAATGATTAAGATGAACAGTACTACCATTGTCAAACCTTTCCGGTCTGACATCTCTGACCACAACAGTCAGAAACAATGTTTGGTATTCAACTTTAAAACTACACTGTGTAACAACACCATAACAAAACACTCTTTTACTTAGTAAAGAATAATCAATTGACTTTTGTTTGCACAATGTTCTTACGTAGCAGAGGTCATAAATAAAAATCTCCAAGATAAATGAATAAGAAAAAAGAGTTTCACAGTTTATGCAGACTCACCTTTACTTAGAATATTTCTTTTCCCATAATTAACATCCTTCATGAAAAGTTTCTCCATGGATCATCTATCATCATTTAACACTTCAATTCTAATAGCCAAAGTGTAAGCATCACATAAAAGTGATGCTTCAGTTTATCACACTATTTGAAGATCAAAGTTGCACTCACAAAGGTTATGAAATGTCTGTACATTTTTGGAGTGCAATTGTCAAATTTGATTTATTAAGTTGGGACAAACTGAAAACTATCATTGACAATTGCCCATATCATATTTGTGGTTAAAATGCATTTTATATTGATAATATAACTTGGTTAAAGGTTAAATGTTTACTAATTGACTGCCAACTAGACATTCAAAGGTACAGTACTACAGCTACCCCACCAGTTGTGATCACCATGGTTACCAGATGCAATGTTCTTTTGTAATGGAAGTTGATCTTGAGCCCTTTGTGTTTGCCTATTGTATTAAGCAATCTCTGTAAGCAGCAGGTACCTGTGCTAAGTAACTGTCAAATAATAGTGTAAGTCATCCATGAAAGAGGCTCTTAATACACAAGTTGCTATCAAGAATTGGACAAAGCAGTGAACAGTTACAATATAAGGTACCACACTAGAGCTCTTGGAATTGGCATTGTGCAGTAATTGTTATCTCTAAATCTCATTTTTCATGGATGATGTAGTTTCTTCTTGTTAATTGGATGTAACCTATAGTAGTAGGCTTTGGTCTGGGCTAAGATATTGAACATCACAGCAGTTGCTCTCCTTGATTGGAGCATTTGGAGTCCATGGAATAGGTTATCTGAATTGCACTGCATAGAAGATACAGTTTTTCACTCACTACAGTAGTTCAAGGTTTTGGAAGCAATTTACTTGATTGGTGGAAATTATAAGGATTCAACTTCTCATTTTGTGTATTATTTATACAGTATACATTCATATTGTAAACCTACTGTAGCAATAGCAAATATTGGAGGTTGCACTAATAGAACTTTTCCAGAGTATATGTGCTGTGTGAAAGTGGTATACTGTAAGTACATTCAGACAACTGTATATGAAATTCTTACAGGGTAGGTGAGTACAGTATGGTAATCATTGGTAACTGTATATTATATTCCTCTATGAATAAAGAATTTTGAAGTATAAATAGTGATATTAATTTCTTCTCTAGACACATTGATATAAAGATGTGGTTTTGATCTAAATATCAACTTTAACCACCAGAATGTTTATAACGTAGAATTTTTTAATTTATTGTTGATCAGGAATTGTGATTGCAACTTTGGTGGTATTCATATTGATGTTCTTTCCATCTACGGGAACAGTCAACCTAGAGTTATTTGCTCATTTATTGGTAATGAATAAAAAAGGAAAGACAAAATATATGATACTTTGGTAGGCTAGAGGTTAGGCCTATGTCTAAATCTCTTAATTGACTAGGTCGCAATACTTTGGGAGGTATGGAAGTGTAATAATTGAAGTGCATTGGTACTGTACCTTTTAACGTCCTAAAATGTTACCTCAAATACTGAATTATCCTGTTAAAGAACTGATAAATTTGAGAACATGAAATAACAAAATCAGAACTTTGGTTAACAGATGTGTCAATTTATCCAGTTCCATCCTGCCACACTATGAGGGCATTTTGTTTTTCATCCTTAATTGCTTGTCGTTCCATGACAACACAACATGATCACTATTTTTACCAGTTCATAATAATCTTGTTTAGTAGTTTTCAAAACCATGAATAAAATGCATTCCTGCGTAACCACCAATTGGTCATAACAATTTTAGCCTTGGTCCTACAGTACAGTATGTTGAACCGCTGAGCATATCTATGTTGTGTCAGTATTCCTTCAGCTAATTGAGCCATTCCGCCAGCACAGTATGATTTACAACCCACAATAGTAACATGTTTTTCACTCTCTTATGTGCAGTAAAATATTAATTACTGTACTGCAGTAGTCTCAGGCAAAGGTTGCCTTAACTAGAGTGTCAAAAAAGCACCATCTGGTATATAGCTTTGATGTCAAATATCAACTACCACCAAAGCTATTGCAATTTTGGGAATTTGAAATTATCTCTAATTTGGGATGTTGCTTTGACATACTGTATTCTTGTCTCCTAGTGAGATTTGAGAGTTAAGTTTCATTTATAGCATCTTTATAACTTTGATATATTTCACTTAAAAATTATTTTCAGTAAGAAATTAAAGAGGCATTTAATTTGCAACAAACTTTTGCTCAAGTTAAGATTTTGGATCTTGGTTCTTTTGCTATTATGATTGATTTCATGCTTTCTGACAAAGAACATCATTTAGTTTACATGCATAACCTGTGGCCATCTTCATATTTGATGATCACCAGATTGTAAAAAAGTATGAAATTAAAGTAGGTTAGCTACACTACATATTAGCCAGTGTATAACCATACCAACATTAAAAGATTGGAATAGTTTTGGAAATAAACAAAAATAATCCATTTTATACATACACAAACATAACTTAATCAGTTTTCACTGACTTGGCACTGTATGTCAGTACAGTGAAAATAGCAGTTAGGTCATTAGTTGTCCTATAGTCATTGTGTCATGGATGTTATTGTAATTGTAATTTAAGATACTAAAAGAGCGCACATTTTGAAAGTCAAATGTGTAACATACTGTAGTGTGTTTCAAAAATCTGGACTTCTACTTTTGGATAAACAGGTAAAGGAACTTACTGCTGCATTGGAGACAGAGAAAAGGAGAAAGTCATCATATGAGGCTACTATTATCAAACTGAAGACACTCCTGGATAAAAATAAAAAGGAAATTGTGTCGTTAAAGGTAATTGATACTTAATAACTTTATTATCATACAATATACTCAGAGATGCTATATTAAACAGTACTGTATGTGAATCTGTGTTTCTCTCTGACTTCCTATGCAACGTATAAGAGGTTCCATCATTACTACAGTATGTAGGAGAATGTAGAAATGTAGTTCGAGAGCATTGGTAATCAATACTTTCTTCAGTATTAGTGCTTTGCAACGGTATCCTTTTAAGGACAATGCTTCAATGTAGATATATTGCACATGCATGAACGTTCAATGAAGGGAGGGAGGGTACTGCACAACAGTGCACATGCAGTATTGCAGAAAGGGAACTACTGTAAGCAATGCTGTGCATTCCCTAGTTTGCTTCCCCTGGCTTTAGGTAGAACTTAAAAGCATATATATGCTGTGTGCCATAACATGAAAGAGTAAAAGTAGTAGAAAGTGTTCATGTGCCTTATTTTAAACATTAAGGATTCAGCGCTTATGGTTAGGAGGCAAGGTCAATGTTATGCTTCATACTGTACATACAGTACTTCCATTATAGAACTTCAACTTACAAAAATTTAAAAAAAGTAGTTTCAGTATTCGACCCATATTGCTGATATGTGAAGGTCATATTGTCCACATCAAACAAAATGCAAATTTCAATTCAAATTATCTCTTAAGGTGACTGGCAGATGGCTCTTATGCTAGCAACACTTTGTGTCCCAGACCCCTATAGGCTGGTGGTAACCTGAACGTTTGATCCCTATAGCTTTCTTCATTTACTGGTTAGAAATGGCCCAGCAGAAATGACAATTGAAATTTTCATTTTTAAGGCAAAATTTCTCCATACAGTAAACAGTAACTGCAATCATCTTTTGATTTCTTTGTTGAGAGCTACTGTATGGCCGCAACTAGGCATAGAAAGCCATTTTCATGAACAGTTCAAAGAGTGCAAGGCAGAGTGAGACTTCTTCACCATGACTCATTTACAAATGTCCTGTTTGTGTGATACAGACCTGTACTAAAAATTACAAGTTCCTGTTTCTTTCTGTAGTGTGTCATGTGGCTAATGTTCATTTTGCTTTCTCTTTCACATAGCAAGAAAACAAGGACCTGGAAAATGAAAATCAGTCCCTTGAACAAAGGCTCACGGATATTACGAGTGATGCGCAATTAATAAAAACACGAGAGCAGGCTCTGACCATACACAATGTACTGTAGTACTACCACGGTGACCTCTTTTTGTTAAATGACATCATAACAACTTTTGTTATATAATAATAGCTTTTACCTTCATTTATACACTCATGAGTACAAAACTGAGTGAGAAATGATATTAGTTGTGGGATTTTGTGACATAATGCCAGGCCTCTGGACTCTATCCGACAATGCGTTCCATTCCGCACTGGCACCTCAGTCCCCCACATTCTGCCCCCTACCCCCATAGAATTGCTCTCAAGTCATTTTGCTGCCCCCCCCCTTTTTCAGAAAGTCTGGCAATGTCACTTTGGCTCATTGATGCTGCCCCTCAGCATCCGACTATAGAGTGTCTACAGTAGGTGAAAGTGTCTTGATGTTCCTTCTGAACATTGCTCAATGAGAGGTAGGATCCACCTTTCAGAATCCTACAGTGTGAAAAATGCTGGACATAACTTCTGTGAATCTTCAGCTTTATATTTATCAGATCTTCAGAGAATTCTAATAATATTATTGCTAATATTTCAAAAATTCTTCCAACAATCCTTAGAGGACAGTAGCTTGTTACCTCTGGCAGTGAATGTATCTGTTGAAAAATGATTTAGACATGCAATATAAATTTCAATTAGGATGATTAAATCTGGCCTACAATATAGAAAGAGAAGTGTCTAAAGGTATTCTGAAAGAGGAAGTTTGTTTCAAATGATTAAACCTCTGAACATGTACAGTACCTTAATGACTCATTTTTGAAAAAAACAATTCTTAGGAATGCAATGGTTTGATTGTGATCAGCAGTATGCAAATAGAAGTTTATTCATTGCTTTTCTCTCTTTCTTTGGGAAATAGGAGAGTTTAAAAGAAGAATCTAGGAGTGTGCCTCAGCTATACAAGGAATTGGAACAATTACACAGACAGAACGAAAGCAGCTTGGTAAAACTGCAGTCTGCAATGTTATCATTGGAGGAAGAGCGGAAGAAATGTGGCAGTCTAGAAAGAAGATTGAATGAAACTGAAGGGAAATGGGAGGGGGTTGTAAACAGATATAAAAACAATGAACAGGATTTGAAGACCAAGGTATAGTCTAGAATATCTGTTTATCTTTCATTAAGTCCACATATAGACTGTTGCTTAATGTCAATTTGTGGGAATCTTTACCTGCAAAGATCAAGTATCATTTTGTTTCTGGAAAAACATTTGCTAACCATACCTACTGTATGTATGTGAACAATTTTGTTTGAAAAAGTTTTTTAAATAACTTTTATATGTGATAGATAGAAGATGCTAAATTGAGAATGTGTGTAGACAATCTACAAAGACTTATCTTCCATTGATAAAACAAAAAGATTAATGTTTGCTGGTTGTCTTTTATTAATTTTCAATCTTTTGAGTATGAGTTGTGTTTGTGCTTACCAAATTCGGGAAAGCTGCTTTACAATTCTTTGAATTTTTTTTCTTTTTTGTTATTTACATTTTGTAATCCTAAGATCATTTTTGCCATACTGTAGGTGGGTTTACACTGTGTAAGTGACCCTTCTCTACAGTGTACAGTATCTTTCTCTCTCTCTCCAATAGTTGAACCAGCTCAGCAGAGAACTGGAGGCATCAAAAGATGACATGGCAAGAAGTCATCGAGAAATAATGAAGCTTAAAGCAGAGCAAGATAGGGTGAGATAATGGTCTGAGGGATTAGTCGAGTACAGGGACATAACACAGGGATTATGGAAAACAGGATAATGAGCAGGGCCAGGGTTGTGGTGTTGCAAATCCATACTTTTATAAAAAGATTAAAGCAAATTACAAACAGTTATAGACATTTATATTTGATATTGATTATGAAATTAATATCACAGTAAGGTAAGCACCAAGAAGAAATAATCAAGGATGGCTTACGATTTTTTTCTACTTTGAAAGGTAATGGACAACTCTAAAAGTGAGTCAGAAAAACTCCGCCTACAGCTTTTAAAAGAACAGGAAAAAGCCCGGGAGTTGAAGCGTGAGGTGGAAAAAGTTGGTAATATTGAAGCTACAATGGAGGACTTTAAGAAAGATAGAGATGTATTAGCAAAAGAATTACAGGTGATGATATCCAAAGAAAAAGCAAACCATGTGACCGCAACCTCTGTGGAAGTAATAGAAACAGAAAAGAAAACATTGAAGGAACAGGTAAGACTTAGCCATGAATGGAATTGTTCTAGACTTATATGCTGAAATTCAATGTAGAATGAAGCTAAATATATATCCAATCAGACAACCTGAACAGCCTTAGTTCTAACTGCCCCCCTCATTCAACATCTCAAATTCCTGTATGTAGTCATGGGTTAAAGCTAATGAGTATTAAGTGCAGGTTGCACAAATGTGGATAACTATTCAGATACTACATTTAAAAGAAAACATATATACCGTCCAGAAAGTCTGTATATATTAGAGTGTAAACAAAGAGTTTAAAATAAGTCATCAGACATACAGGTCAGGGAAACAAGGATTTTCAGGCCATGTACATTAAAAAACAATCGATTCCAAATAAGTTAAATTATTGCTCGGTCAAACCAAATGGTGTGGAAACTGAATTTAGAGTCAGTGTTGTTATTTCACTTGTCTTTTTGAATTCACATTTTACATATATTATACAGTATGTCCTTTCTGCATACTGGATTGCATTTGCATAACCATACATACATAATTAATTAAAGGGTCAGTACCTCTTGTTCTCTCCATCTGGTGTCTTTGTTTAGCTCAACGGAAGTCTCAAGAGACAAAGTGACCTGCATCAAGACCTGATTAAGTTGCATACTGAACACCAAGGTACAGAAGGATATTAACAAATGTCTCCTTGCTCTATGCTAGGTAAAAGGATTCTATGCAAAGATGGTGGCATGTGTATCTTTATATGTGACACCTTGGCTTAATGAAATGATATTTCACCATATATCAATTTCATATTATTTCATTTTTTGTTGTTGTAATTTTTAGGATGCAATATTTTTAGGCTGTAATATTTTTGGCTGTAATAATTTTAAGTTGTAATATTTTATGCGATTTTGTGAAGTGCTTTGAGATCATTCTTTGGTGTAAAGCGCTATATAAGAATAAATTATGATTAAAGTTATTATTATACTTTCCTACATGTCCCTTACTTGGTTCTTAGCTGATCATGTTCTTGGTGGAGATCAAAGCTTATTGAAAGTCACCAGTAGTCAAAATATGTGTATCTCTAACTATTGAGTGACCAGGTGCCCCTAATGCAAACAGTCAGCTTCCAAGTTGAAAACTTTGAAACACATAAACTCTATATGAATATCAGTCTTGATATGTGGGCTCCTGTGCATGAATCTTTGGTTGGCATTCTATTAATTGAGGGTCAAAATCATAAAGTCAAAATCTTGAATCCTTTACACTGGTCAGTGTAAATTTCACCTGGCGTATTAGTATTGTCAGATTTGGGTTTACACTGAGAAGAAAGAAAATACTTTGTTCTCCAATCCGAATGATGATCTATTTCAATACCTCATTTTTCATGAATCTTCCTCAATCAGTCCACTTCCCCTACCCCTCTCCCTCTGCACCAATCCCCTTCTGCTCACATCCTCCTCCCCCACCCACCCACTCTCTTCCCCACCCACTCTCTTCCCCACCCACTCTCCCTTCCAATGCTCTCTCCCTTCCCACGCTTTCTCCTTTCCCATCCACTCAACCAACCTTTCTTTATTTCATCTGTGTGGTACTGTTATCACCACTGCTATGACCTTGCTATTGTGCCAAGAATAGCACACATAGTGCTGTTTACAATATAACAACACAAAAGGAGATTTCCTTAGGCAGGATGTTGAAAGACAATGTTGTTACAAGCAAAACTAGTTAAAGTGCAACAACAGTACTTTCTTTGTTGACTGTAAAGTACATTCACACAGTGTTTGATAGAATATGTGTATACTGCAATGTAATGATTTCACTGGTTAGACCATGAGGCTGTGTAGACCTTATCATCAATTTGCAACCATGTTATATGATATTGAACAACTTCCACTCCAAAACAGACACAATTCAGAGATTACAGGGAATAATTTAACCAGGTGCTAGCCTAGTTCTTTGCCCTAATTTTTTTTTTACATCTGTGCATTTGTGTAACATATGCTCATTTTGTATCATAGCAATACATCAACAATGCTCTGTAATACCAGATGGATAATGGTTTATTACTGCAGTACTGATGATGCATGATCATCAAAGATTAAGCTGCAGTACTATATCTTTTAGAACCTTCTAGGAACAAAGTAACCATCAAGCAAAAACTATACAAAAGTAAATTCCAAAAGAGCCAGTTGGGTACCCTGCTACCAGCAATAATTTGTTTCCCAGAAAATGTAACAGCATGAAAAATGGGTTATTTGCAATAGGCACACACATGTACAGTAAAAGACACCACATCCACCTACCTGTAACCATCCATCTTTGGAAAACTTGCCAAGACTGCCGCTGGAAGCTTAGGTGAAAAGTTTTACCGTTTAGTAACAAATATATTAAACATGGCAGTTAGTGCAGCTTGAGTAGCATTGACATTTTTAAAGTCACTTTCATAATGACATGGTATTTGGTAGTAACAGTAAATTTGGAACCATGTTGCAGGGCAGGTACTCAGCGAAAGCAATATTGCTTTCAATCAGATAATGATAAAGCATACATGACATGTGGAACCATGTTGCAGGGCAGTTACTCAGCAAAAGCAATAATGCTTTCAATCAGATAATGATAAAGCACATGTGACATTTTAATTTGGTTGGTAAGTGGTTCCATGGTATAGAGTCAGGATTTTTTGTTCCATTGAAAGAATATTCATTTCTTCAAAAATTGAATTATGCATATATATATTTATATTCAACAGATCTCAAATCAGAATTCACTACCACAAAAGAGAATCTCAGAAGTACTGAAGAAGTTGTGGCAGTCTTGCGTGGGGAACTTAGCAGGAAATCTAAGGAGCTCATGAATACTTTTGATTTCTCAAGGGAAGGACAGGTATAACAAATAGAAATGTCACAGTAGTACCGTACAAATTGGTATACTTCTAATGACGTACATTTTACAGCAGCTGTATTCGTCAAAAATAAGAAAAGTGGTCTCATTTGCTGAAAGTAACCCAACCTCTTGCTCTAAGAAAAGGCCATGAACCATCTACAGATTGACTGGGGTTGTACAAATGCTTTCAAGATACAATTAGAATAATGAATCAAGTAGTTTTGTTTGATGTGTCATGATAGTGGTTTAAATTATTGAATAACATGTTCAGCACTTTGTTCCCACTGCACTTCAGTTCAGTACTGTTTAAAGATATCCTAGGGCAATAATGTACAACAAGGTTCAATCACATTGCCATATCTGCAGCATACCAGTACATTTATATCTTATTGATGTTGAAGCATGCCGGTGATCTGTAAATTTTCCCTCAAGTGAGGCTTAAATTTCAGTATCAAGATTCTGCCCCTTGGCTTATTATTGTTGTATTGTCTTGAAACAATACACAATAATAGGACTGTGTGTCTACATGATGTTTGCAGTACACACCCAAAAATTGTCTGTAGTTTGGCTTAAGCTATCAGAGCCACTAACCTAAGCAGTACACATGGCACATACAGTGCATGGGACTCCACTTTTTTAATAACATATTTTATACATTTGGAATGTTTGCCTAGCTGCCATTGTTCTCTGTATCCAAATGTAGCCTTGTGAAAAAGTAATTATTATCTTCTGCATAAAAGACAAAACAGAATTAAGCTCATTTCAATTGCCTTTATTGCATGGTCCCTTCTGTTGCTAGATGCATTTCCAAAATAATAAAACTTGGAAAGTTCATATCTTTGCAGGACAAAAAATTCCAGCAATCAATTTTGTTAGATTTTTCAGCTTCATCCTCTGGAATATCCCATTAAGATTGATTCTTTGCTTAATGTTTTATATTAAGAGAGAGGAGGGGGGGGGGGCAGGGAGGGTGGGAGGAGAATAACAGTAGAACTATGTTATATACTAGGTAACACCTAAAAGCCATTTTTAATAAGCAGTGACAGCAGGTCAACATATGAATTTGAGTTTTGGAAGAAGTTACTTACTTATTACACTGTAATTGTATGTCAGCAATCTGTTTCTTGCTCTTTGTTTTTGAGGTTGAAATTGAGGTGTAGTGAAGTCATTGATGTGTTACAATATTACTATGGACCTTTTTCTTAATATTTCAGGCAAAAATGGAGTTTGAAGTTGTTCATCTTCAACGCAATATTGAAGAAGAAAGAAAATCCTTCGTAAAAGATAATTGCGACTTGAAGCTGATGCTCGAAGTTGAACAGAAAAAGAATGAAGAACTCACGAGAGTTTTAAAAGAAAAAACAGAGGTGAATATTCAAACATCTGATCATTTTATTTTTTAATCGATATATAAGGCAAAAAAATAAGTTTCTTATAAATTCTATAAAAATGGTAAAATAGGAATTGTATGTTGAATATTGTTGATGTAGTGGCTGTTATTTTGAAATCATTTTTTTAGACTTGTCTAACAAGTTTAATTGAGAGCATTGCGCCTGCATTCCAGAATTTGGGCTCAATTTTGAAATGTGTACTGTTTCAATTCTTGTAGAGCTACTGGTAAATCATTAGAGGTTCAATCCATGCCAAATCAACAGATTTTTGGGTTGATTCCACGTCGACCCTCTCAGAATCGCCTGAAATTGATATGGTGTCTTTCCACATGTCATGTCAATTTGGGCCTGTGGGTAAATTTTAATTTTTCTTTAAGTACCATTTTTCAGGAGTGAATTGACCCTATTTCTTAAAACTCATCCTTTCCTATTACTTATGAAGACAAAGTTCAATGCACTGCCACATATGTCTGCAGAATGATGTTAAGTATAATGTGAATGCAATCTTGAATCACTGATATGAATATTTCTATTGGAACAATAGTTATCATCAATTCTTTTAAACGTATTATAGGAGGTGGCCAACCTACGCCGCGAGGTGAGCCGTTTGTCTCTTAACAGCATCAAACTGGATGAGAGGGTGCAAGAAGAACTGAAGCAGAGGCAGAATGTCGACAGTAGAAACAAAGTCCTGGAGGAGGAGCTTGATAAGGTAGCAAAGTTTAAGAGAACTAAATGTATCTGACTTCCCTCTGTAATGATATATATAAATATTGAGGAGGGGGGGGGGGGTATTTCAAATGCCCTAGTCTTCAGATGATAATCTCAAACATCATTCTTTCAGAGATATTTTTTCCCACTAGTGAATGATATTTAATGACAAAAACTGTAATAAATACTATGACTGTTAATGTTACCTTCCTTTCTTTCTCCACACAGCTTTGGTCACAACTGAAGGAAGTGATGGACAAACATGCTGCTAATGAACTTTCCAAAACAGAGTTAGAGGGGGAACTCTTTAGGGTAATATTCATCTAACCATTTGCACCTATATTCCTTGCACCTTCTAATTGCAAGAGGGAAAGCTGGATCATCATGCATGGCATAACATGCAGAACCTTAAAAAATTCATCAGAAACATTGCCAGTACACAACTTACACACTTTCCCACAGTCCCCTTCACATGTCTTGACTAGATCAGGAAGGATACATTCATTTATTCCCTTTGAAAATAAACAACCCACAACTTAGTAACTTCCTTTAAACTGAGTGTATATCATGACTTCATGTTTCTTCACAGTTGAGACAACTCATGTTATACAGATCATCCTGATGGATGTGGGAGATTTAATTACAGATCGTGAACTTAAGCAACTAATGTTTAAGGCAGGTTTAATTAAGTACAACCGGGACCCTAGTGGATAGCTTTATACTCTAAGGTGTAGACGTTTAGTCATCATTAAATCCAGTCCTAATGTAGCACTTAATAATTGATAGGACCATACGTGATAGTTGGAACTACTGTACCATTTGAGGTGATTTAAAGATGAATATGTTTATTTCGACAAGTAGTAAAAAAACAATATTGATAACCAGTATTTGGTTCAATCCAGAAAATTTTCATTATTTAAATGTGTCCAACTTACACTAAATACTGTAGAAGCATACTAGATTTTCCTGTTCAAGTTTACTATTGTACTGTAAACTATCAAGTTACTGTAGGTTTTACTTAGAGCAGCCAACATCCAATACAGATTAAAGAATAAGATAGAATGTTTCAGCTGAATAAAACCCAAATACTCACACCACATAACTTGCTTGACTTATTAAATTTTAAACTGCTGAACATCTGTTGAAAAGGTGGTGGGGGTGACAGGGAGGGGAGAGGATGGAGTGTAGCTTGCAGTTATCTACAAAATGTAAACATGTTTGTCTTCTCTAGTCTGTTGTCCAATATTGTAAGTCTCTTTTCTTGTTGAACAATACAATGCTTTTAATGAGAAGCAATACACATCAGCACCAAACTTGTGTCATGTTGAGCATTGTGGCCTATTTAATGTCATTAACTGTGATAAATATTTGGTATCATTTTCTGTGTTGTCTCCATTTTACATTAGTTTGTAAGGGTGACAGCTAGCTTAGCTTAGCTTTGTTTGCTAAGTATGTGTTCATGTGAGCTAATGAGGATCAATATCATCTTAATATTTATTAACTTAAATATAATTCTGTGGGAATATTAATGATTAGTCTGAAAGTCCTTAACCGTCTGCATTTAATAGTTCCTCTAAAGTTCATTTACTGATATAGATCAAGAGCTTGGCATGATGACAAAAAATGTTCAGTCATGCTTCCGTGTGAAAGTGAGATCATTATTCTTTCAGGATGCTAACCAAAAAGACTAAACTAAACAAATAATTCCCATAGAGCTCTTGAAAAGCCTAACACTGCAACATACTAATGCCATGTGACACATTTGCAAAATAAACCTACTGACTATCTATAGTTGCATTTACATTATACTGTATAGTTAGTGGCACAGACTAAATATTGGAAAACAAAAACACCCAGCAAATCTGATTGCTCTGTCTCACTCACAGTTCAATTTGTGTTAATTGATCACAGTTTAATGTCTAAAAGCTATTGGCAGATATTCAGGGAAGACTTTGAAAGCAAAACTATCTCAGAATGGTATCAAGTTTCTTTAAACATTTATTAATGACAACTTATAATAAGAGAGTATCATCATTTTATTATCATTTGAATTTTACCATGTGCTTGATTTTACTGACATTATTATATATTTTAACAAGTTACCAATTGTCAACCCAATTCAGCTTGCAAAATATACTTCATCTAATCAACAGCTTACTAACCTAATGAAAGAACATGATAACCACAAATCAGATCAGCTGGCAGAGAACTCGGCAGCCATCAACGCTCTTGGCAGGGCCCAGCAAAGGGCCCAGGCAGCTGAACGCAAGGTGACCATAAA
This sequence comes from Apostichopus japonicus, assembly GCF_037975245.1. NCBI lineage: Eukaryota > Metazoa > Echinodermata > Holothuroidea > Aspidochirotida > Stichopodidae > Apostichopus > Apostichopus japonicus. The sequence goes on from NC_092571.1 coordinate 28,052,179, forward strand.
GAAATTTCCCCTCAAACCCTAAATAATGAAATATTACTACTTCATTCTAACATCACCACATTTGTCAGTATGATCATTCACATCATCATTTGTATTGCTATTGTATGTGAATGTTAAGTCCTGACCCTACCTGCTTTGCTGCTAGTTATCTCAATACATTACATGTATAGAGATATTGTAACAGTAAGTGGGACTCTCTTTTCTGAAAAATTTTTCAGCGTCTTCATATAAAGTTCTTTTTCTCTGGAATTTTCAGAGCAAGCATATATCATATAGGCCAACAAAAGTTACTATTTTTTATTCGAGAATTTTATCTCATTCTATGACTTTTTCACCGATTTATGTCCAAATCGGGCCAATTTGGACTGAAATACAGTCGAAACAACCCATTTTTGCACACGCTCCAAAACTTGTGTTTTATGAAGGAGAATAGAATAGAATTGTCTTTCAACAGTGGTATCGTCTAAGATAGGGTCCTATATATTATATATTTTATTAACATTTTAAACTTTCATTTGTTGTTTACAGGTAGGTATTAATAAGAATTTCACTAGATGTATATGACATTTTATGGCTTTTATTTGCTTTATTTGATGTTTAAATGATTTTTATCTCAATACATTACATGTATAGAGATATTGTAACAGTAAGTGGGACTCTCTCTTCTCTTAAACATTTTTCAGCGTCTTCATATAAAGTTCTTTTTCTCTGGAATTTTCAGAGCAAGCATATATCATATAGGCCAACAAAAGTTACTATTTTTTATTCGAGAATTTTATCTCATTCTATGACTTTTTCACCGATTTATGTCCAAATCGGGCCAATTTGGACGGAAATACAGTTTAAACAACCCATTTTTGCACACGCTCCAAAACTTGTTTTATGAAAGAGAATAGAATAGAATTGTCTGTCAACAGTGGTATCGTCTAAGATAGGGTCCTATGTATTATATATTTTATTAACATTTTAAACTTTCATTTGTTGTTTACAGGTAGGTATTAATAAGAATTTTACTAGCTGTATATGACATTTTATGGCTTTTATTTGCTTTATTTGATGTTTAAATGATTTTTCTTTCTTAAAACAATACTGAGCTGCCGCCCCTACTTTTAGTAAAAAGGTCCGTTTTTGATGATTAAGCCCCGCCCCCAAGTCTGTTTTGTAGCAGATTGGCTATGACTCATGGCAGCTACATGTTAGATATACAAAAATGGCTACCCTCGCGACCAATTGTCTCTACTGTAGTTAGGTACGCCAGGTGTAGTGTATTGCATGCTAATTACATATATACAAATTCTGTACTGCTGAATTCTACATAGTGCATTTAATTTATATTAGGCCTTCGTTTTTGTAACATCCATTTAAGGATAGTACTGGTGTTCAGGTAGCTTTTCAGAGCAAGGGCCATGATAAGTTTGTTTGATTGCCCTTCATGTATTTTGTATAATTACGTATACACATTCTTGTATTTCTGAAGGCTACTTACTGTAGGCCTAGTGCATTTAAACAAATATATATATAGGCCTAGGCCTATTAGGCTTTCAGTGATAGCCACATTAGCATTGTACTGGTGTTCAGACAGCTTTTCCTAGGAAGGACCAGGGTAAGTTTGTTTGATGGGTACGTATAAAAGAGGAGCCGGCCATAGCATCACAACTTTTATAAGACTATAAAAATTGTATAAGGTTATGTTTTATTTATAAGGATATAAGATGTATAAGGTTATAAGAAGTATGTTTAGCTTTCTTTTGAACCTGTAATGTTTGACATCAAATGTACAAAGAATTAAAACAAAATGGAGAGGACTGAGGAGGCTATTATGGGAGGAGGAGGCCACCCATCACTTGCATATAAAAACTTGTAATCTTCTTTTACATTATTTTTTCCAAGTCATAAATCCATGAAATCTTCATGTCAGAAAAATTGAGATGGAAAACGTGGTTTGTTTTGATATCTAGAAGTGGACACAGTTTTGATGGTAGTCACCACTACAGTCTACAGTAACATACAGTAGGTCAATAGGCCTAGCTCTCAAGGCAGGCATCAAGAATATGGTCGAGTTGTTCGCCTCTTCTAATTTGGCCGTTGTCATTGACGTCAAACTATATGACCAAAAAGTCCAACAGAGACTGACCCAAGATGAAGGATACCACATAAAAAACAAGTTCTTAAATATTCTATGACATTACTAAACCTTGCAACGTCGTTCTTTCGACTAACAGGCAATGAGCGCTAAAGGCAAGACTAGCAGGATAAAGTGTAACCTGCAGAGACTATTCGTGGCAAAGTAGCAAAAATGCAAGTTATATATTTGTTGTACCATGATTGATATTGATAATTGTAGAGACAGAGCAAAGATTTGAAATTAGGAATCAAAATTAAAACTTCCAGTATTGAGATACTGCGTCATTGATGCTCTTGTTTTTGAAATGTTATGAAACCATTGCATGTATTCTTCCCTATTTGGTGTTTGCTGTTGAGTGCCAGCATTTAATTGTGCTTTGTTCTTAAAATAATAGTTTCTTACAATTATATTTTGTTCTTTTAACATTAGCATATTCTTATTAGCATGATGCCATAATTTTGGATCAGCAATCATGAATCCATTTTCACAGTTGTTTGGGCTTTTTTTTTGTTCAGATCCCAGAACTGCAAGAAGAATTGGATAGTACTCTATTAAGACTAGAAACAGTTCAAACTCAAGCAAGTGACCTAGCAGCAAGCAGGAAAGAATTACATGTATTGAAGGAAGATCAGATCAAGTTAAAATTACAACTACAGGAAGACAAAGTTCACAGGTAACCAATACATGCAGTTCAGGTTTGATTCCTGCTAGTGATATGCGTTTACAGGAAAGAAGGAACACAATGTAACTGTTAAGTTGATCCTTGGTTTTGAATATGCAGCTGATTCAAGGTGACTTCCTGGATAGGTAATATAAACCCAATCCTGCCATACAATTTATGGTACAGTTGCTATGGAGACTGTTTTGATATTATCTTTTAAGTAAGTCTGGTAATGGTATCAGTGAGTCACTCACCCAAGTTCTTGACTATGTCATATTGTTTTATTTATAGCAATGACAGAAGATTCTGAGGGTGTGTGAAGAATGGATACAGTTGAGAAATTATATTAGGCTACCTAATGTACATCTTAAACGCTTAACATTTTCAAGAATTTGGGAAAAAAAATTAAATGTTTTAACGGAGGGTTTGCTTTTTGCAATCACTTGCCACATATAATGAAACAAGATTAGCAGTAAGCAAAAATATGTAGTGCTAACTTTTTTAACCAAAAAAAATGGTACGTTCAATTTTATCAAAAAGGTTTCATTTTATCCCCCTAAGAATTTGAACGATAATCCTAGCTTTAATTTTGTTGGTGTTCATTTTTGTTAACTAAACTGTTACAGATTGTGCTTCATTTCCCTTATCTTTTTTTTAATGGTAGACTATGACAATTAAGATTGGCAAAATCAAGCTTCACTAGAGCTTTATGATAATAAAGTCATGGTTTCAAACAAATGTTCTGTTTTGAATTGTTATTTTGATTTAGCTCCTTGATAGCTCAACAGCTGGAGGAAACTCAAGAACACCTGAAAGCAGCAGAAGAGAGGGAGAAACACCTGGCACAAATTAATTCAGATCTAAAACATCAGCTACTGACTACACAATCAGAACTTACTACCATAGGAGATAAACATAAAAATGTGGAAGACTTGGTAAGATTATGCAGGCATGAAACGTTTTGTAAACTGTGCATACAGTAATAACACAGAGCCTAAAAAATGTTTGTTGAATAATTCATGTAATCATATGCTGTTTTTATTATTGATTTATCCCAACCAGTTCCCTATCCTCTGCTCCTTATTACAAATTACAGTCAGTATGAGTAGACCAGTCAATAGAATCAGACAAATAATAACTCCAATTCTGTACAGTCTAAGAATTACTGAAATATATATAGTGAATGAGTTTAAATGAGAGTCCACCACAGCATGTAGTCTACCTGTAGCTTAGTTTATTTGTTATTCTAAAGTGAAAGGCATGGAGGAGAGGGAGGGTGGAAAGAAGTAGGAAGGAGAATGGAATACAAGTGGATACCTTAAGTGAAGCATATGGCCAAAGAGGAATAGAATTTGCCTCCGAACCTAGCTACATGGTTCTCTTCATCCTATTTATGTGTTACAAGCAGACTCTAGAGCTCGTCTCATTTCATCCCTAGATCCTTCATGGTCATCAGGCAATATTTCCAACAAAAGTTTGGCATTCTAAAACTGCTATATATTTCCCATAGATTCCCTTCCACATCCCTTACCACATCCCGAGACACTTGGAAATACTAAATTAAATAATGTCTCAGTAATGCAATACGTTTTGAGTATGAAAGAAGCTTTTATTGATGTTGGAGCATGATCAGTCACCATTGCCTGACTTTAGAAGCTTCTGTCAGAATTGGCCTTTCATCATACTGTAGTGGGATTTTAAAGATTTTGTATTTCATGGAAATTATGGAACATTATTAAAGTATTTGAATCCACAATATTATTCCTTTGCTCCAAATTCAATTGTCTTGAAAGTCTCATTTCTTAAACACATTATTAACATAGCCCTTTCAATGTTAGGTCATTAATGGCACTGTTGATTAGTGATAACATTTCATTAACTTAATTAATCCCTTCTTGACATTCATTGATTGTCCCTAACTGTGTTATAATTGCTAATTCTCTCCCTGTCAATTTTTTTTCAACTTTGAGGAAATAGTTACAGTATCATAGTTACACAATTAAAAGAAAGTGAAATAGCAATTATCACTATATATTACTTGGCAAAAGAATAGTAGAGTTGTTAATTTTTAAGAAAGCTAATGTAAGTTTTACAGTAAACAGGATTGAATTATGAAATCAAAAGTGAATCTGTAGCTCTTTTCTTTTCAAAGGCAATCAGCATTTAAGGAGAGCAACCTTAAAAACACGACCCTATTAGTTACACATAATGAACTAATGAGTGTGATAGACTGTTCTGTTTGAGTAATGCTTTTGTATTTATTTTGATAGTAAAACTTGCTGTCATGCAAGTATGATTCTCTTTCAGTTCTTCTGATTATCTTTCCCTTTCTTTTATTTCCTTTGACATAATATAACCAGGCAAAAGCTGTAGCTTGTTCTCAGATCAGCATTACTGTTGAAAAGAGTATGAAATTGTCATCAAGTTATATAAAATGTACCATTCTGAAGTTCAAGGAATTACTTACCCAATAATTATTATCAAAGGAGCCACAACCCTTACCACTGATTCCTGAAAAGAGAATAAATGTTAACACTAGTATACAAACTAGGCAACCCTTGCAGTTGGAGAGATGGGGAAAACCACAAAGACTTTTATTAGATCTGTTTAAGTTTATAAAGTAGTTTGTTTACAAACTAAGTTTCATGAAAAATATATTTTTCGTCACCTTTTAGCCAGGAGTATAAGGATGTTTTTGGAGTAGAGGTCTTCATAGTTTCATCAATCCATGTCTCACTTTGAGTACTACACTGCCACCAAATGCAAAACATTTCTTCACTTTTCATTCAATAAAAGTCACCATCACTGTTTAATGTACACTCGATCTGTTCAAATATTACAGACTGAATAATATGTATATGACATGCAGAAGGACTCCGCACAAATAAATGATGCAATGCACAGAATGATCAGAGGAAGTACGCTGTAGTTGAAGAAATGTTTATTTTTTTAAATTTCTCATACCTTCTTCCTATTCGGACGGTTGGATCATATTTAACCTTTAAAGGCAACTTTTCGAATTTGTTGATTTGGAGTCTCTGTCATAAAAGTACTAAGAAAAAAGACTGAGCAGTTTATAACATTTTATAACCATCAAACATACTCTTTACTAACGTGTTGATCAGACCCTTTAATACAGTATTTGTTGCATGTTTTTTGACATGTTTACCAGTTTTGAGTATGGTTTCGTTAATAATGTTTGTTATTCAATTGCTTGATTTACGTGATCTTCGGTTATACCTCAATTGGGATATTCTCCAGAAATTCTATCACCCTGTAGGAAAGGAAGACTGGCATACCCCCCCCCCCCTCCCCTCCCTTTTTTTAACCACAATGGTGTTATGTCAGAGATTCATATAAATAATGGTTCTACTTTTATCAGCATTTTGTATCAGAGCAAGGAAAGCAGACCCTTCAAGACCGAGCTATTGAACTACAGACAGAAGTGACTAGATTGCAGATGGAACTTAATCAGATTTCCAACCAGCTTGACAACCAAAACAGAAAATACTTGAATTTGAAACTACAGACAAAGGAGAAGATGGAAAATGCAAGGTAATAAAAACTCATCCTTTGCTTGTGCCATTAAATATTTCTAAATTTATGTTATTAGTTTTAAATATCACTGCATATGCTTTAAGTCTTAAGCACAACATTTAAAATTTCTAAAAGAAAAGAAAGACTAGACTTGGACTAGACCTTCCGTAGCACAGCAGTGTAGCATGGACTACTTTGGATATAAGAAGTGAGTTTGTCAAGGTTTTGCTGTGTTTCCTAAAATTTCACTGTATGTTACATATCACAGAAAATTATTTAAAGATATATGCAACAAATAAAAGAAAATGTTTTTGAACTCTAATTTACACTCACTTTTAGATTTGAGCATTATTAGGTCAATAGTATGCTTCGTTTAGTTTTTTTAATTGGCCTGTAGTCTACCTGTATACCTTAGACAGTAGCAAAACAAATTTCTCTTACCTTTAGTTTAGAAAGTTAACATGAAAATCATGCAACATCCTCATCCCATCTTCATTGTCTGTAGTGAGACATTGATGTTGTGGACAGAAAAACATTTCAGGGGTCTGGGGAAGGTAACAGTTCATCTTGTACAAGGTTACATCTCTGCTTGTCAAACTGCATCTTGTGGATTATCATTGATATCCTTTGTGTGAAAATCTTTCTTATCTGTAGTAAGACATTGATGTTGTAGAAAGAAAAACATTTCAGGGGTCGTTGGAAGGTAACAGTTCATCTTGAGGCTTCATCTCTGCTCATCAAACTGCATCTTGCGGATTTATCATTGATATCGTTTATGTGAAATTATTACAAATGCATGTCACAGAATGATTAATATCCATCATTCCATCCACTTTTGATTTTACTCACAGGAACATTTTCAATAGACAAAAGACCCTCTTGGTGGAGAACATCCAACAGGCACAGAATGAATTGAACAGCGTCAAAGGAGAACTAGAGAGAGAACAAAATGATAAAGAAGAGACTAAAAAGAAGAACCAGACACTGTTGACTGAAAATAGACAGTTAATGGACAAGTAAGCTCTTTAGTACCTCATCGGAGCGACGTAAACTAGAATTAGTTCAGACTTAGTGTCTTCTATGTCAATATCATGCTATATTCAGCTTCGTCCAAGTTAAGGGTTTGAATAAGTTACCGTATAATAGTGGTAGTTCACTACCTTGCAATCATATCTAACTGGCTAACACCATGTAGATATACATTTCCCATTAATTCGTTTATGTGTTGCTTTAATTGGTTGTGATATCGGCTGGTGAGGAATTTGTTTTTGCATTTTTGTTGTACTCATTGGAATATCAAATTGGTTGTCATTGCAAATACTCAAGCTCTTTACCTTCTTACTACAGCCATCCTTGTGCCTGTCTCAGTTTATCTAGAATGGCTATCGCTAGTCAATTAAAATAACAAATTCGGTATTTAAATTTTCAAATAAAATTAAAATTACAGGGACACTATGCTTTCAAATAAAAATGGCACAATAATATATTGGCATACCGACCTTTAAGTTGCAAACAAGTTACACATACCTCCTTAAGACTTTTCTTGGTCAAAAGATCCTAAAAGTTGTATGATTGCCTTAGACGAATCTGGTGATACAAAGAAATTGAAGTTGCATGATGCAAACATCTCTATAGGGCATCCAAAGCATCGCTAAATGTAAATCGTATACTAGAGGTTTATGACCGGAAGAGTCCGGTAGTAACCACCTTACATTTATGATGATCTGCTAAAATGTTTTATGAAAACCTTGTGAATGATGTAAACAGATGATGCTGATCATCCCAAGTACTATAACAATAGATACCAAAATCAGCTCTGACCCTGGAGTTACTGACACATTTCATTGAACAAGTATGCAATATACTGCACTAATGTTGGAATGAGTACAAGTGTATGATTATGCTCACTTTAATCAGTATTTATAATATCCTTAATTATTAAAACCTTTACTATTCTGAAAATTAAAATGTTTCTACTTGTCAGTTCTGTGCAAATATGTAACATATATGTCCTTTTGTAAAGTAAGTTGCTTAAGTCTTGGCCTTTGCATAATTTAGGAACATCAAAATGGTTACATCTTTCCTATGAGAAAAAGATTTTGTTAAACTGTTTGAAGGAACTGTACCTCATGAGTAGTACTGTTAGACACAGCCAATAAATGCCTCCTTCATATCTGATTCTTCTTTCATCAATCCATTAATGTTGCTTATATATGTCATTGCAGAATGGTCGAGAATGAGGAATCTCTGAGTGACCAGAATCGAAACATCTCATCACTGGAATACAGGACCAAATTTCTTGAGCAAGAAAATGGAATGTTACAAGATCGAATTTCCTCACTATCTCGGCAAAGGATGGCATTAGAGAAAGTTGTCAGAGAGTACAGGATGGAGAAGCAAAAAGAGGTGAACACTCTTGGCTGCTTTTGCCTTATCTTTTCTTTCACTCTTAAATACACATGAAATAAAGTTTTCATAGATATTGATTTATTTATAAATATGTTTTTGGCTGCAGTAATATTCTAACATTCAAAATCTTGGAAAGTCTCTTACTTATCAAGCTATTTATAGAAAAGCCTCATCCTAGTGCTGCCACGCTTTTATAGCAATTTTACATGTAAAACTATCCTACTTTGCTGTCATGTACAGGTAATTGAAACTTCTTGGACAAAGCATAAGTATATGGCATTTGCAATTAACTTGAGTGAATCTGATGAGTAGTGGATTTTAATAATGTCACACAACCAGCCAATTTATCATCCTTTTTTTTCTTGAACACCTCATGCAACTTTTACCATGATCTAAACTTTTGCTAACCCTAGGCAATTAATGTGGACTAGGGAGAGGGGGAAAGGGGCACAATCTTCTTCGTAAGTGAAAAATCAAACTGGATCCTGTGGCATCCCACTGTTCAATAAAAGTCTAATTTGTTCACCTGCCTTGTTGGCGTAATCCTACTTTCATTGAAACATTGAAGTGTTTTTACTTATAGGCCTTTCTTTACTGTTATGCAATTTCTTTTCTTAACAGGATATTTACAAGGCAATTGGTAATGCTCCATCTGGTCAACCCTTCACCCCTTCGTCTGGCCTTGGATTGTCCCTTGGCATGCCAAAGACACCTTTCAGCAGTGGAATTGGAAATTCTGTCTCGTAAGACATTTTATCTCGTAGCTTATTTTTCGCCCATGCTAGTAAAAGAAAAGTTGATCTGCCAAGCAAAATGAAATACCTGGGACGTTATAGAATCAAACCCTCATCTACAGTAGTCTGGCAGATGAAAGATTGTGTAATTTTGTTTCAATAGACTATTGAAAGCACAGCTAAACAAGGAAAAGCCCAAAAACCCATGAAAAAAGTCTCTACAGCTTTTATGATTTACTATTAGCTGTCTATGCTTTTCTATCACCCTTTGACATAGAAATGGTATTCTCTTGACACTTTTGTTTAGTATGAGTAAATTATGAACCTAGGGCATTATGCAAATGCCTTTTTTCCCACTTTACTGGTTTCTTAATACCCATAGAAAGTATTTCAGATCACTTAGTTACATTGTAGCTCCTCGTGCTGTTGTATCATCACGCAGCTTGTGCTAACCAGGAAATATACTTGACAATCTTTTATAGGAAAGTGTACGTAAAAGCAGTCAGTTTGAAGTAGTTAGGTAATTTTGTATTGAGTTATTTTTCTTCATTATTGCAGTTTCTGTCCCATGCAGTCTCAAGCATGACTTGACAATGTACTATATGTTGTCTATGGGGTGCACAGATCTGTCATTTTGCTCCAACAGTTTCCATTAATCTTTAAGAAAGGTCTTGCTCCCACAGTTGATACCTTTTGTAGCATACTGCAATGTGTATATATAACTTTAGGTTTGGATAATTGGGGTTTGGCTTCATAGGGCTTCATTCTTAATGTACAATTTGTAGATTATACTGTTAGAGCTTCCATGTAACTGTTCCTGAATCACTGCATTTTCCTACAACCTGTAACTGTAGCTTATATTCAGTATTCACAGATGAAGATACTGTTTTACTCCCAATTCTTTCATTCTTCACAGGAATAGTCTTATATCAGGCACAGATATCAGTCGACCTGGTCTTGGCCTTCTGATGAAATCAGTCTCGCCTTTGGCTCCTAGAACCAACGTCTATGGGAATGGTCTAAATACCGTCAGTCCTCGTCCTGGGGTAGAGAGTGATGGTATGAGTGCAGATACAGAGGGAAGATAACACAATATGTTATAAATGTCAAGTATTATAAATTAGTCATTCCCCCTCCCCCCTCCTACAGAACAGGCAGTTGTGTGTTCATTTTTTCAACAACAAAATAGGAAAGGAAAATATGTACACGCAGTACACTACAATAGTCAACATGGCAACAGGATACTGCATTATACCCCTATCATGTGCCAGTTAACTTTTTTTTAAGTTTCCTATTCTAGTAATGAAACTGTCGTAAGAAAAATTTTGGCTTACAACAGTTCATATGTGCACCAAAGTATGTCACTGTTGTATGAAAGACATTGTAATCGTCTGTCCATTGTAAGCACGAAGACAACATGTATCTGCAGATAGTGGTTTTATTTAACAACTGAAGCTGATGAATAGTTGGTGGGATTCTTCAACATTTCTTTAGTGAAGGCTATGCATTCTTCCAAATCAATCTCTTCTAGTTGAGATCTGGTGCTCCAAATCTGCTAATTTTACATTTGAAATGCCTGAAAATATCCTTACCTTGTTTATTGCTCACTTTTGTATCCCTAGAGAATGCCCTAAAAAGTGACTGCAAAAACACCTTTGTGTGGTTTAAAAATAAACATATTGCTTCATCTAGAACTCTGTAAACAATTTAAGCATTACTATCCTTCTTTCCAACTCAATCTGGCAAGAAGTATAAAGTATTTTGTCTTTTGTAAGTAGATGCTTGGATTACATTCAGCTCTAACATACTATTTTGTATCCTATCTTCCTGCACAAAAGGAACTGTAGTCACTGTAGTGCTGCTGCAGATATAGTGCATTGGCGCATGTCACATGCAAAATATTCCAATCAACAGTAGAGAATTATTATATTAGTATAGTGAAGATGGAAATGGTTAAATTGATGTAGGCTCCATGATTCCAAATTTGACTTTGACGTCAAAATAAACAGATATGAATTCTGTGTGAGAGCAAAGTTAAGGTAACATATTAGAACCTTGTTGTAAATACTCACAAAACCTTGCCAGATTTTGGTGTTCTGATATCTATGGTGCTGTTAAATAAGTTCAAGTGAAAAGTATTGATTCCATGTAGTGTAAGCTGAAAGTCAGTTGTAATCATTATCATTATGCTTCAATCACTATTCTTGGCAGGGTTGTTTTGGTAGACGATTACACACTACTTTCCAATTCTTTCTACAAAAATTACATAAAAGTTTCATCACTCCATCACAATTAAACAGCAATTTCAATCATGTAGAAGTCATCATTGCATCATTGCATCATCAAAAGTGCATCAGCAAAAAACAAAGTTTCATGTGTTTTCCATGTAGGACATCACAACTTTTTGCACATTTTAAGTCTCTGAAGGAAATAAATTTCGAAATTTTATATCACAGCAAGGGAATCAGATGTCATTTGAACTTTTTTTTATTGCTCTGTGCTAGAAGTTTGATTTAGATTTTATCATTCATCAAAGAAACAGAAACTATAGCTGTGGGAGAGTGGTTTGAAGTGTTTGTAGCATGATTGTTTGTATATATACTGACCATTATGAAGCTCTGTAGATGCTAGATTTATATATTATTTGATGTACATTTAGAAATATATGTTTGTTGTTGCCTGGATTTGAGAGTAGTACTGTACATTCATAAAGATATAGTCATTGAATTAGTAGTATACATGTTTGCTACGAAATATCTGATAAATGATCAATTTTAACTAATTTTTAAATAGATGTATAAAAGTAGAAGCTAATATCTTAATTGAGGAGCTTAATATAAATGCCAGAATGTGAAAGTGGGAATGTATTTGAAGCATTGTTTTATAGAGATTAATAGTTTTTGAGAGACTGCAAAAGAAAGACTGTTAAGTTTCTATGGGCAACGTCCCAGTGTTTCACAAGGCAGTTGAATGGCATTGCCTATTCAACTAAAGTTCATGTCATTTTAGTAGTTAACTCAACAGTTACATGGAATTTATTAAACTTTACTTGCACGCACTGCCATGTTTGTGTACATTCAGAATGGAACGTCAGAATCTTCATTTGTTAACCATTCTTGAGACCTTTTTTGTGTGTTTTGGGCTTTTCTTGTTTAGCAATGCTTTTCAATAGTCTAATGAAACAAAATTGCACATATACTGGTGAAAAGCAAAGAAGACAAACGTTTACAATTAACACCTATAAGTTGGACATGGCTATGTTGTGCCAATCATACCTTACCAGGGGTCGAAATTTACGCTATTCCGCTATCCCGCGATAGTGAAATCATGAACGGAATACCAAGTTGCTTGGGTTCACTATTCCGTATGGATAGTGCTAAAAGTGATAGCTAACAACAAACTTTGACAAATCCATCTAAATTTTCTTGCCTGTCAGGCAACAATTTTAATTTTATTTGTTTCCCGGGCGTAAAAACTTGCCCAAACATACAAAAGAAACTCTCTTTACACGTGAGTTGCAGTTATGTACAGTACCTACATGTTCCGTAGCCAACATTTTCCTCCGATTTATTGCCCTTTACACGTTCCGTATACCATCGCGTATGTAGGGAAAATTATCACCTCATGTGTAACAGGTAGTTACACAGTCTTGGAAATCCTTGTTCAATTTCCCGCGAACACATTAAAAACAACTGCTGATTTCCCGATTTTGGTTATATTTTTCGGGCAAGTCGTTTCAGCCCCCAAATCAAATTAGGCTCCTACGCCTATGCTTGTGGGTTTCCAGGGGCAAAGGCCCCCCGGAAAATATTGGTAATTTTGCGTGACTGGCGATAAAAAATTAGCAGTTGAAGATGCAAAATAATAACAAATTTTGGAATTTAAATTGTCAGGAAACTGATAAAAATTTTAAAATGACAAGTTGGAGACTGTACGTAGCAATATTCTGTGTTATGAAAAGAGATTTATAATGTCTTACAATCTTTAAAAAGTTTAACTTTACAAAACTTCCAATATTATGAAACAAACAACGTTCGGCAAAGCCCCGTTTCTTGACTGCCTAACAATGAATATACGTACAAAAGTTTACAACTGCAGAATTTAACCCTACTTAAATACCATGTTAGGCTATACATGTGTTGCGAAATTTCCCAGGTACCAACAACTGTGAGCTCATCCCCTGTCTAACACATGTTTGTTAAGATTTTTTGGCACGTTTCCAAGAAACGTTACATGGAGTTAAACTACTTTGGCTCCATTCTAGAATTAATTAGGTCAGTCAGTAAAGGATCGGCAAAGTTATGCGAAATATTATCTTAGACGTTCAAGAAAAGTAGGTTAAATATATCAGTAACATTTAGATAAGTAAATCACACCTCAAGCCAACTGACTCCTCCGCATGAACAAAACAATATATTCCCCATGATACACGTGGCACAGTCCATACTATACAAGCATAGCACGATATCAAGGCCCCTATAGCTATGGCCATCTTTATGAAAGTAACCCTTGTAATGACATGTTTTAGGCCACTTGGCATGATTCACTAAATGCTTAATATTGTTTCCATGTTCTTGTAAAAAACGTCAACTTCGCAAAATACAATGAGTTGTCAGGGGCGGATCCAGGATTTTGAGAAAGGGGGGGCCGACATCCCGATGGTAGCACTTTAGTGATCTGCGTCCTGGGGGAGGGGTCTAGGGGGAGGGGCCCCCTCCCCCCTTGGAAATTTTTGGTTAATTGTGAGTGCTTAGATGCAAAATGGTGAAACATTTCGCCAAAAACTAGAAAAACCAGAAACGTTGCAGACATATTTTTGCTCGATAGACACATATTTAAGAACGCTCAACAGTGCATGTACAATGGATACACTATTATTGCGTCGATTCGTTTTTTCTTTTGCGCGAAAATTATGACGCCAGATTCACCCCAAGAAAAAACATAAAACAAGATATGTTCAATGAGATAATTATGATATACTTATTAATGAAATGGGGGTGTAGGCGGTTTTACACTATCTAACGCAACGTAGTCGCCAAGAACCTGAAGTATTTTTAAGGGAGGGCCTGATAATAAGCGGAAACGGATCACCGACCGAAAATATATCGGAATTAGTGGATTATTTCTTGCTTCCTATTCAGGGGCGTAGCGAAGGTTCTTTTGTTGGGGGGGGGGGGTGGTGATTTGATTTGCCGACGGATCTGGAAGTGGTGACTGAAATGGGGGAGGGGTCTAAGGGGAGGGGGTGTCCCCCTTCCCTTTTGGAAAATTTTTAGTTTTGAAACATCCTTAGATGCAATCTGGTGTATATTTTAAGTCAAATTTGATTTGCCGACGGATCTGGAAGTGGCGACTGAAATGGGGGAGGGGTCTAAGGGGAGGGGGTGTCCCCCTCCCCTTTGGAAAATTTTTAGTTTTGAAACGTCCTTAGATGCAATCTGGTGCATATTTTAAGTCAAATTTGGCACTGTAGAATTTCCATTTCGATATTATTTTTATGGCAGTCGGCAGAAGAAGAATTAATTGGGACCAATTATCGAACTGTGTTTTCTCTTTCACCGATCGTTGAAATAGTGAAACTTCGTGATGAAAATGTTCAGAAAACTTTCCGGTAATGAGAAATAACAACATTCATTGATATACAAGCGAGAAACGTTAAAAATTGTGTACAATTCGTGAGCCGTGTCCTTAAGTTTTCCACGGAGAACGAAGAATGACATCTGCGATGACGTCATTCTGAACAGAGGATAATAACAACACGTTGTCACACGATAGCACGACTCATGGGCTACGGCCTATACGGAAGCCTTTAATTCTATTTCTTTCACTGAGTTGCCGGCGATTCTGGCACTCGTCTAGCTGAGCCTGGCTACAGTAGCTATACTGACGGCCGTGACATTATCAGTTATTTGCCGAGAGGTTTTTAACTTGCAGGCGTCGGGTGATTGGATTGGTGAATGAGTTTATCAGATGAAGAACTGGAAAATCGAAAAAACCGATAAAGAAGCTCCCGTTCTCCTTTTCTCTATTCAGCTTTCCTTCTTTCTTCCCCTTCCGCTCTCTTCACCTTTTCTCCTTTTGCCGACAGACCCAAAATTTGCCGACAGCGACCAAATTATTATATATAATATAATAAATAAAAAATAAAACCAAAATCTCAAAGGTTTACTTGTTAACTCAAGGTTTCATACTAACGAAGAATCAGCTGACTCTCAAGGTTCACACGAAGCTCTTTTAGATGCTCTTATAGCTGCATTATGAGCCCATAAAAACTCGTGCACAGAAAGTTGATGCATTTTGAGAACGAGACGCCCAGGCCGAATATAAAATATTCAAAGGCTATACTACTGATGAAGCTCCTATAAAGTTTGAGAGCAGAAACCGGTCTAGTTGGTCATAAGAACCTACACTAGTCTCTCTTACTATTAACAGTACACTCAATTCACCTAATAGGTGCAATTATGCTTCACCACGAGGAGCATGCTATAAGTTCATGTTCCTTGGGCCCTCCCTTAAAAATACTTCAGGTTCTTGGCGACTACGTTGCGTTAGATAGTGTAAAACCGCCTACACCCCGTTTCATTCAGATAATTATGATATACTTGCTAACTGTGCATTGATTTTCCCTGACAGTAATAGTCAGCACTATAGTACTGAGCCGTATCTAATTAATACGTGATGTCGCGTAGGCCTGGTAATTGCCTTAGTTTCAAATTTGGAATAAAAACGATCGCGTTTCAGGAAAGAACAGCTGGATATATATTAGGCTTTTCTTTCACCAAGTTATGCCTATTAGGAATTTAAAGTACTCCCACATAAAAAAAAACGCAACTGATTTCCAAAAAGGGGGGGCCGGGGCCGGGTCGGCCCCCCCTGGATCCGCCCCTGGTTGTGTTTTGTATTTACGTGTGATCCGTAACCGATGAGGTGGTTAGGCTATTTGCTATACACTTAACCATGGTAGGATATTATTTTTGCGTATTTTTGGAAATTCTAAAAAATACTTTTTCTCCCTCTTAATACCAGATGTGGTCTTCCGTTTTATTCATAGATGGGTGTACTAGAGCCTTGTTAACATGACATTAGTTGCATTTAACACGATATGCCAGATTCGCGTGAATTTTTCGAAAGTGTTTTGTTCAATCTTTTCGTAAAATTTGAAAGGTGTACCAACTTACTTTTCTTACACAATTGGTAATTTCTCTGCTGATTTTTGTTTTTTCCCCCTCTATACAGTGAAGTGAATACGTTGTGCATTGAGTATAAACTTCACGCGAATGCAAGAAAACGATGCGGGGATTTCCAGCAGACAAATGTTTTCTTTGCGGGATTACTGAGTCAGTTGAAGGGAATCCCGCACCTTAGAGGGAACACTGAATTGAAGTCAAATTCATACGAAAGAAAACGTTTACTAACTAACATACAATATAAATTTTAAAAAAATGTGGAATGGCAATATTGTTCAAAACATTTCCCGCGAGGCTGATTTATTACAGCAGCTTTTCCCGCGCTGGGCCATGGGTGTCAGTGTGACCCATATACTGTACCCTGAAGTGTGCGAAACTAGCCATTGACATTGCCCTTGTGAGTGGGTTTTACAACCTGCGTCCTGGGTTACCTGCTTTCTTCAATTCAGTACACAAAACACTAATGATTATCAATAACCCAACAGAAGACTCAACATATAATTTTGTTATCTTATTTTTTTTTCTTTTTATAGTTTCAAAGGAAATTAAGGAATAGTGGAAAATGAGACGAAATAGTGGATTTGAAAATACACTATTCCGCTGGAATAGTCGTAAATATTCTAAATTTCGACCCCTGCTTACAATTAACGAGATTAGCCACAAATGGTGATATTATTTAAGTCTGTGTGATGTAGTATATTTTTGGTTATCATACTCTTTACAACAAAATTCTACAGTTAGGATGCTTCAATAATATTCTTAACAGAGGCTAAATCATATGCAAATGTTAGTACACACAATCCAATATTTATGCAAGCTAAGAGGAAGGGTTTTATGCAATGATTATTCCTTTAGGAACAAACAGTCCCTGATACGTGGAAATTGGGACTCCTTTGTTCCACTGGAGATGATGCCTTGTCATGTTTTCATCTTTGTTATGAATATGAAATGAAGACATATGTAACTAGTGGCAGAATCAGAATTACTAGGATCTGTCTAATGGACGATGCAGGTATCATTATCGAAACAGTTTTGTTTTTACTCATTACAGTAGTTGGAGTGACATGACCCGCTATGAAGCCATTTTTAGAAAGCAAAGCTATAAATGGCAATAGTTTACATGGTGTTATACTTGTCTGAAATGCTTTGCAAATACAAATAGGTCAGATATTGTCACCTTGTTTGATTTAATTGTACATAAATACCACCTTGATTTTTTAAGAATTATTGGTTGCAAAAACACTTTTTTCTTCTCCTTTTTTTTAAGAAGGAACAGTTTGTCACAAAATGTCCTTTTGTCAAATGAGAAATTTTGCTTGATTTTGTTCTTTTTTGCAGTACCCATTTACATGAAGTAGTTAAATTGCAAAAGGTAGAGAATGGAATACAGAATGAATAATTACTGGCAGATTCTTTAATCTGTTCTAAAGGCAAATAAAAAACTGCGGGAAATGTTATGCAAGAGTCATTATTAGTGTACATTCATTCCTGAGAATGAATTAAAAATAAACGTCATAGGGAAAATGGTATAAGTTCTCTGAAATATATTTTTGGAAAATTTTATAAGAAAGGCAAATAATTAATGAGAAATATTGATACCTTAAAAAAACAACAGTAGATATGGGTTTATGACCCACTCTTCGGATACTCTTTTAGTTCGGATTTTCGTCTCTGTGGGTGTTTGTATAGGCGCGCGTCAACAGTTCGTTAGGCTAGCGTTTACTTACAGTATTAGGCCTACTGGTACCCAAATGCTGTAAGACACGTCCATGTATGCAAACACACATCAATTCATGCATCAATGCAACGTACGACTTGTTGATATTGTGTTTTAATGCTATGATGTAGGTTTGAATGAATTCGATGAAACTTTGTCCTACTGTACTTTGGTTCTAGCGTGGTGCATGCGGTACCATGGCGTAGTTTAGCCTACGTTCTACATACATGCTACATACATGCATAAGCGTGTATGATATATGAAACACCTTACAACTTGCAGGTTTAAGCTAGCGATCACACTTCGCCCTTGGCTAAAAATAATTTGATCTATTTCACCAGATTGGTTTCCTTGGAAGATTTCTTCACAGCCATATAGAAGTTTCCAGTTGCTAGGGGCTCGTGTGGCTTTCCTTGCCTATAACATGGGCCGTTCGTAGCGTGTTCAATTCGACAGTTGTTCACTAATATTCAGTGTTGGTAATACTGCATCAGAAATTTGCATACTTTTAATATTTCACTCTAAGGCAAGGTTGCCAGTTTTTCTGGCAACCGGCCAATTTAGCGGCCCAATTGTATGAGAAAGTACCTAATACGAAATAACTGTTACTTTATGATTAGGAAATATATGGTTTCGCAATAAGTTGCAATTGTGGTCTCTCAGCTGAGCATTAGCGAGTGAAGCGGGTTGAAAAACAACGGAGTCGGACTGAACAACAGTCCCTTTGGGGGAATTTATCAGTTTTGTGGGGCTTCTCTTACATTTGTAAAGGTGTTGGGTTAGCGGGTTTGATGAGGGCAAATGAAAGGAATGGATTTTCCTCCCATTTGTGATTTGTAGATCTGGTACTATTGTTTCGATACGCGTTTCTTTAGTTTAATTAACTCAGATAATGGAATGCAAAGAAGGTCCCTGGGTGTCCTACAAGTATGTCGAATTTTGATTGTTATTATCATTGTCATAACTTTATTGCCACGTTTCTCAGGAAGTAACAAGTATATGATTTCTTGTATTGCAAAATAGATCGAAAAGATCAGTAAACGACTCCAGTATTTCTGAAATTCTTCAGAATGTACGTACCTTTGGATTTCATCTGGTCTTTGTTGCATCTAATACATTGCCCAGACTGACAGACGAAAATATATTATATAGCTTCATTATTAATCCTAGTATATTATATCTTAATTTAAAAAGCAGCATTTTGCATTGGATCTCAAAGACTTCTCATGTCATAATATCATAAAAATGAAGGGTAGGAATTTTCCGTTCCGTAGCGTGGAAAACCTTCAAAATCAATATCCAAGCCGTTAGCGAAGTCGTGGAAACAGTAAAAGTATCAAAAGTCCCATGACGGGGAATGCTTCTTTTTGTTTAACCGTGCTTTGTTTTCTTGCAAATTTCTTCAAAACTGCTTGACTTCCTGAGGAGTGGTGAGTGGAAAGGGTAATGCGAATGTCTTCTTGTTGTCATCTTGATCAATATACCCGTAACACTTTATAACCTTGGTACAAAATCGCAATTTGATGTAAAATGCTACTTTAACATGATTTTCACCTTGAATACATCTATCACCTTGCAAACATTTCGATGTGAAAGAAATACTTAATATTGTTATGATTTTGATATTGTTTTTATGTTAATTGAGGCAATCATGCAAATTTCGAAATTCATACCTTGTGAATATAGCTATGTTTTGTTTTATATTTCTTTTGTTTGTTTTATAGTAGACATGCAATGTATACCTTGAACTGTTTTGTGCTGCATTTTAGTGTAAATGAACTTCATAAAGTCACGTTGTGGTCTATATATCGTTAAAACGATCATTTATTTTGTGTTTTTGTTATTTTTGGTGAGGTGTCCTTTTCAAAATTGATAAAATTACAGTTTTTGTCTGATCATGGAAAAGCATAGTTACACGATAGCAATTGTTGTATATTAAATTTAGGGCCTACCTTTCTTTATTGATTTATATTTGTTGTTTGATATATATATATAGCAAGTATATAGCAAATATATAATAGTAGGTTTCAAAAGCATGGGTTTCATAAAATCTGAAGAATTGATTTAGTGACAAAGGTAGGGAATTCGACCCGCTTTGCATGGGAGCCACACAATCTCGATTATATATCCTTGCCTTAGGGGATCCAGGGATAGCCTAGCTACTACTGGTGTACCCCGCCCCCTATTTTTAACCTCAAAAAAGAAGTTAGTTATCATAGCAAGGTAAATATAGACCTTTATATAATTTTATATCTTTAGGAGAAGGACCCAAACACAGGAAAGTCGGCTTCAGCGACACTGTCACACTTTTTTTTAGAATCATGGATCCGCCTTTGTGCCTACTGCGTAGTGGATGCATTGACCTTATATATAATGCATTGAATGCTTTGCTGATGATCTTTTTACTTCATTCATGATATCGGCCTACCGGGTTTATAAAGAATTCATACACCAGTCTGGACGTATTCGATCTTTTTTGTAATATAATGAGTAAATTGGGTAAACTGTTTTAGCCTATAATCAGACTTATGGGTACATTGTCATTCTAACCAGGGCGCATTTAATATATCCATCCACCCTGCAAGAACACGTTTATGGCAAGCCTTGTGACAATTGCCCTGTGTAATATATACGCGTATTAATAGTTCGAATTGATCCTGGTGTTATCAAGATGTCCATGATACCAGCTCATTTTTATGCACGGAACTCCTTGATAAGATACATATCCAATATGCAGAATTTGAGCGATAGTAAGGCAAAGGTCAGAAATAGATCTGTGTCAGCAAACGACAGCAACTTCCACACCAGCTAAAATCGTAGTGCAGTTACATGTGAACTGTAGGTTCATGTGTATTGTGTAAATGTACATAGGCGTAGGAGCCCGATTTGATTGGGGGGGGGGGGGGCGGTTGTAACGACTTGCCCGAAAAATATAATCAAAATCTTTTCGCGCGTTCAACATGTTAATGTGCATATCATATAGGCATTCATCGGTTATAACATCGCATGCCAACAGGGGCGTCAATCCGATTTGAAACGTGGGGGGGGGGGGGACGGAATCGATTCGAGTATTCCGGCCGTAAGTACTATCTAAGCGGAGCGCCACCATCGGTTGGCGCGCAGCGTACAAGAAAATTTTTCTTCTGGCAGACCCCTCAGATTGCAGGAAACGGCACTTCCCGAGCATTATGGCAGAAAGCAACACCCCTAAAATTGATAAAAATTTCCGGCAATTTTTTATTTTGGGAAATATTCTTGAAGGAAGTGATCGCCATTTATTCCTAAGTTTACCAATTCCTCGTCTCCCAGAAGCGCCCAACATTTAAGATATCGAAACATTTTCGTGTTGGCTGATCCATGATCACCGCCCATCAAGGGCGGCGGGAGCACTTTTAATCTGGGGGGGCACCGACATCAAAGGGCACTTTGCAGCAATTCGATTGGACTGATGCAGCCTTATATTTAGTACCCTTTACAACTCTTATTGCATTATCTTATTTGTGTACACACATCACTCCATCAACGCCCCCCCCCCCCCCCTCTCAAGGAAAATATGCATACTAGCACTGCCATATCCAATGTGCAAATTGGGAAACAAGGAACAAGTTTTCTTTTGAGACAAAATGAGGCGAAATCATGCTAATTGCTAATGTAGGAATCTTCCGAATTAGAGTTTATTTCTTGTTAATATCTTAACAAATTTGTTTCATTCGAAATAGCTTTGAGTTTGACCCACAGAAAAGGCCCTTCCCGAGTGTTCATTCTGGTTCCCTGGCCTCTTGCTAACTTGAGACACCTCAATTTTTATGTAGAAAATGGGCACATTTTTAACCTGGGGAAAAGTGGGGGCACGTGCACCCTGTGCCCCCCGGTTCCACCGCCCTTGCCGCCCATGCCCGTGAGAAGTGGTGACTGGGTGAAGAAAAAGCCATGCCGTTTGAAAACATGGGCAGAAAAAGTGAAAGTAGCGAAACCTAAGGTAAAACGCGCGATAACGAAGTGATTATTTTCCAGGTTAATTGAGACTGTATCAAACGCGAGCTTAGGACAAACATATTCAAAGGTAATGGCATTACTAATCCCGATATGTTGTCTGTGAGGTGTGTGGAAAATCCGCAACGACCATCAAAGAGCAATTGAATATTTAGTCTACTTTCGATTTCGAAAACACTTTTTTTTTAAATTATGACAAAATTTAATGACACCTTTGATTTTGGGGGGGGGGCTGTGCCCCCGGGCCCCAATGGGCACGACGCCACTGACCCGAGGGGCCTCAGATATAGGCCCATTGCAGGGGTGGGCAACCTTTTGAATGAATGGGCCAGATTTTAGGAGTGAAAGATTGACAGGGCCGCACCTAACCAACGGCCTGCTGCTGATTTCAAACCTTTGATTCCGAGGACGTTCAAGCAATAGGTGTGTGTACTTAATCTGTATTCATAAAACCATAATGTCAATACAGTCCTGTTGATAATTAATGGTGATAATAGACCAACCTGACAGCATCATAAGTGCAGATAAATTCTAAGCAGCTAGCTCGTTTTTGGTGATGATGCAAAATAGATTGATTTTTTTCTTTTTCTTGAGACATCTCACGGGCCGCAAAAAAATCACTGGCGGGCCGCATGTGGCCCGCAGGTTGCCCACCCCTGGTCTATAGGAATGATGTCCCAAAATTTCCCCGGACATATAGGCGAAGGAAGCTATCCGCCGCGACTGCATGTGAGTTTCTCGACTTTCTGTCCTGGGAGTCATACCACAAAATGGTGCATTTCCTCATACGCCATTATTAATAATTTAAATAACTAACTAATAAGGCACAGCCCATATCCGAGTTCGTATAGCGAGCTTAGCGCAAATTTGGCGCCAGCATGTTAAACCAGGTTGCTAGGTCTACGAGAATACATTTACATGAAATTTGAAAACAAGGATAGCAAGACAAACAACTTTTATTATGTTTTCAGGACCTCACACATGCGCATGTATCGTCAGACTTAGTATAGGTCCCATGTGAGTGGTGGCTAAAGTGATAAGGCATGAAAATAAATCAGTGGTTGTTCGTTGGAGTCCTCAAGCAAGTTACCTCGGTTGCTAGGTGGATTTGCATCTGGTTATCGGGTGAATTCTGGTCGGAGCGTACTATGTAACCACCATGTACCCAGGGACGTAGCTAAGGCCTGATGATTGGGGGGGGGGGGGGTGTAGTGGCTGAAAATCGGTTTTGAAGCCAGAAAATTCCAACTGCTGCTTTGTACCCCCCACCCTCCCGTTACTCGTCAACGATACGGTCAGTGTCAGTCAGAAAACCCAATCTTTCGCGACTGCACTTCTGTTACGAACTTGTTGCGATACATTTGTACCCACTGGCACTCATTTCAAAAACTTATTGCCCCCCCCCCCCCCCTCCACCGCAACCAAATATTTTTGTGAAATTCGGGCAATATGCTGATAGCTTTTTGGATAATTTGCAATGTGTTTTTCAGTGGTTATACTGATATTATTTTAAAAAAAAATTGGGTTATATTTTTCGGGCAAGTCGTTACAACCCCCCCCCCCCCCCCCACAAACCAAATTGGGCTCCTACGCCTATGACGGTAGTTCTATTAGGCATTTTTTTGTAGTATTCAAAATCATAAGAAGATTTGTACGGTGGAGTATAAGAATCGCGAGAAACAATTTCCCAAAGTGGCAAGGAAAACGTGGTAAATATGACAGGTTAAAGGTCAATTTTGACCGAAATTTTAAAAAAAAATTACATGAAAAGGCCTAGATAAACTAGATTGCGACAGTCGGAAATTCCGACTGTCGCACTCCAATTTTCCAACTAGCGTCAGTTTTACCATGGCTTGGGGGTGAGACACACCCACACCCCCTCTAACGACGTCCCTGCGCGGTGAATATGGAACACGATCACATGGTTCAGCCTCTGTTGAGTCATGGTGCTCCGTAGCCTTGTCTTCAAACGCCTCAAAGCACTAAAAGATCTCTCGGCTTCCGTCTAACTGGCGGAGGAGACGAGGAGCAACCGCAAGAGAGCTTCGACTTCACCAAACATAGCCCGTACCACTGGATTCATCAACTTGAATAATTGTCTATACCCTTCAACCGACGACGAATGGAACTGGCCTCGAAATAAAGGCAGACTAAGCTTAATTAAATTAAGATTGTTGGAGAGCTCGGGGTACCAACTCACGAGATCTGGGTGAAATTTTCCATACAGCAACATTGAGTGATATTCGAGGATATGAATCCTAAGATGTGTAAGCCGTAACCAAATAGAGCCACGACACTACTCTTTTTCCAAATGTGTGGGGGGGACATTTGATATTGTTTCCCCAATCCATCGAAATGTGGGGGGGACGTGTCCCCCCCCCCGTCCTCCCCTGGATTGACGCCCATGCATGCCAATAACATACAATTATTTTCCGTGTTATTACCGTTCCATATTGGTTAGAATTATTGGGAAAGTCGTTACAATAATAATGATAATAATAATAATAGTAATATAAGTTTAACCATTGAAAAACACATTGCAAAATATTTTCTTTCAGTAGGTGCCCGAAAATTCTCAGCATATTTCCCGAATTTCCACCCCAAAAAATGGTTGGGGCTGTAGCCCCCAGTCCACCCCCCCGCCTCCAACGCCTATGTACATGTGTACTGATGGCGGTGGGAGGGGCAGGGATGGGAGGGAGGGAGGGAAGGAGTGTTTTTTGACTAGATGGTTCAGTATCATGATATCTTTGAATTATATTTAATGATGTAACACCAACAGTTTACTTTAGCCTCATCTAAGTTATCAAATCTTAAATTAATGAAATGGACCTTCATATCAACTGGACTAATAGTTTATGATGCGCGACGCATGTTAGCTTACTATGAATACAGCATGGTTCCCGCTTGGATTTCTCGTGCGAGAGGCCGTAAAAGATTTGTGACATTTGAGGGCGTGAGCATACGTAGGGGGTAGGGGCATGATCGCCTGCGTAATTTGTTGAATATCCGAATGTCAATCATTCTACCAAGAAATTAGATAAAAATGCTATGTTAAATAGGCAGGAGAACTTTTATTTGTTGCTTTAATTGTGTTCACAGCGAGTTTTCAATGTCAGATGATGTCATGGGTTAAAGAAAAAGTTTGATTACAATCATTGCATTTTTTTATTCCTTCTATAGAATAGTGAAGCGGCGATGTTGGTGATAGTTTTGCGAGCCGGTCGCAAAAACCACAGCATCTCACAAAATGAATACCATGGGGAACCATGTTACCGTATATGCTGTTAATACCGCATTCTTCATGATTTCTGCTAAATCTTAGTGAATCGTCATTTTAAAAGTGATTCATCAATGCTGCTCGACTTGTTGAAGCTTAACCAAACACTATTTGCTACTGGTGACCTGAACTATAGGGATATCATTGTAACTTAATAGGCATATGCAGCACGGAGGGTATTCATTAAGTATATAGGCCGTACGTCGTGTATCTTCTCTTGTGCTTTTAAAATAAAAATCACACACAAATATTCGGCAGGTATACTATAGCTCACAAATTAACTTTACTTTAGTTAGTCTGGATAGGAAAGTGAAAGAAGCTGCATCATTCGAGTTGAGAAAACCAAGTCAAGTGTTGTCTGTATAACTGTTAAAGCTTTCAGAGAATAAAATGCTTTACGGGCCGTATTAAACAGATATTAAGTCAATACAATAGTTTTTAATGAAGTTGATGGAGGTAGCCTACAATCGATGTCAAGAAGACCTTTTGTGCAAATTGATACTGAAACAGTAATTGCTGACTCGTACATGTAGCTGAATTGTGTTCTATTTAAGCAATAAAAAAAAAACTGAACGAGGATAATACAACCAAGCATATACATATATACGTATATAGAGTGTCGTATCGTGTTCTGCTCTTGAGAATAACATCGATACACTGTTAGTATACCAGCAGAAATACACTACGTTATGTTGCTATGTCTATATAATGTCTTACAAATTGGCTGTAATAAATAGACAAAATGGCTGCCAAAATCCTCTACGTTTGAAACTGCGTGGTGCTTTTAGCCTTAACCAAAACATCAATATTTGGGTTTTAATAATGAAATGACCACTTTACTTTGACATCTTTTGTAGCCGAATGTATTTCCAGAATAGGTCTAGCTCATGTTAGTTCCTCTTAATTGATTTCGTAATGAAGACAAAAGGGAATTAACATTTCCAACTTGCAAAGATTGCCAAATACTTGCGCACCAGGCAAAACCCGGTCATATTTTGATACTGCGGAAATATGAGACATCATACTGGTTATACTAGCTACCATATCATTGGCGACTGTGTCAGAGGTCAAAGAAACACAGCGATATGGTGGTATGTAAACTGTTGACAACTTGAAGAGAGCTCTACCATATCAAAGAGGTGTTTATTTAAATGACAATGAAAAGCAGAAAGGACAAGCAACATCTAGCACATCTTTTCTATTTGTTCCAAATGTGTCATATTAGAGCGCTGCAGCCAGCACATTAGATATATAGCTGTGTAAGGGTCGAAGCAAATTCAGCCTCCATTCATACGGACACTGTGAATACAGAAACAATAAGTCAATGTTTGTTAACATCACCAAACTTTAGAATAATGGATTTTATCAAAACTATAAGGAAAAATAAGTTATGTCTCGAAACGCACAACAACAAAAAAACACTTCCAAGATTGCTCTTCATTCGTCTCCATGATTTTAATCTATCGCTGTGGATATTCACAACTTATTCGTTTGCAACCCTTCATTGCAATCTTTCATAACATTGGCTAAATAGGACAATGAGAAATCACCTCATCAGTTTCCTTTCTAACTCCATAATGGAGTTTATTATTTTAGAAATTATAAATATCCTGAGGAAGGATGATGATGTTTAGATTCCAGCATAGTTTCATTGTCGACTCCGTTCTACCACAGTATATATCAAGTAGACTTGCTGTAGAACATAACTAGTTTTAAAGTCTGTTTGACTGGGCAACGACAACGTACGTTATAATGGGGGATGATGACCTATGGGAATCAACCGTACAAGCCAACTGGTAGTGGAACGTACGTTTTCTAAGGTTGTCCTTTGATTAAAAGGAAGAGATGTAGGTAATTTTGAAGTGAATTGACATATCCTGTAGCTTTATCTAAATGAAAGGGCAAGGTAGTTATGTCAAAGTTTGTATTCATCCATGTGAAACGAGGACAGTCAAATTATTTCAAGAAGTTCAGCAATAGCTATAGGTATGCTCCTGTGAATTGCGAGCGCAGCCCCCCCCCCCCCCAAAAAAAATAAGAAACTAGCTTTGAAACAATTTACAGACTTTTTGGCGTCATTCAATCAGTTCCAGATCTTAGGATCTATGAAGAAGATACAATTTACAGATACAAGAAGATACAATACTGTGTGGAATTCAAACAGTTTACACAAATGCTGAGTCTAGTGCTACGGTCGGGCAAGGAATAAGGATTAGGGGGGGTCCAGGTTGAAACACTAAGGAATAGAGTGCAAGTGCAAAACTGGAGCATAAATGTGGCAGATTGATAACTATTTATGTCGTAAATCTTGAAGGGAGTGAGTTTAACGAAAGGAAGACTACTACATGTGAGAACTTCGAGGAAGTCTTTGAAATGTAACAAACTGCACTTCCCCTCCCCTCTCCACCAATTTATTATTATTGTTATTATTATTAATATGATTATTATTATTATTACGATCGGAGGACTGTACGGTTAATGAAAGTAATGAACCCCGACGACATTAGAACATGGTACCTAAGAGTTTTCAACATCAGAAAATCTAAAATGGTTGATAGAAACTTTTAGTCCCTTGAACTTGTTATACGGGAAGGGAACACCGCTGAACATGTCTTTTTTGGCACTGAGTGAAAGTTTGTTAGCCCTTAACCACAACAAAACATCCTGTGACTCTTCTTCGTGCAACAATAGCAGCGATTGAAAATGGTTCGAGACCGGAACAGTAAAACGGCAATCATATAAGTATTATCACTTGAAAGATGAAGATCATATAAAAAGTCTAGAGGACCGAGGATTGACCCTCGTGGCACGTCACAGGAAACAATGTTTAGGTCGGAGGCATGGTTATTGATCGACGTACTGTTTACGATTACTAAGGTAGTTGCATTATTACAGAACCATTGCATAGAAAGCGTCTTACACCATATCTTAGGTCGCGCTTAGAAAGTAAAATGTTAAAATGCTTTCGAGAGAGCTAGGAATGTGTAACTGATGAGGTGAACTTTTTTAATGCAGATGAGAAAGTAGAAGTGAGAAATAGTAGAGTATGAGATGTAGATATTCCAGAAAGAACAACCAAACTGACCATTAAATAAGCTATGTTACTTGAAAACTCCAAGTCTGATGATACTGTTTTATTAAAGGATTTAGAAAAACGTATAACTTAAAAATCGACCTTTAGTTAGGAAAAGTGGTTTGATTGTGTTTTACTTTAGAGTTTGCATGTGTTGTATAAGAGAGCATTGGTTTGCAAGTATTCACTGCCAAGAATGAATACAACTTTGTAACATGAATAGATGTGAGTAGGCCTACAAGATCAATAAGAGTTCAATTCACGTCCTACATATCTTATATGGCGGATAAATCAAATGACACAAAAAGAACATGAATTACAATTCTTCGATTTATTTGTGGGCATTACTTTCTGCCACTGACATAATGCTATGGTGGTGTGAGAAGAACAACGGATGTAGTCCGAATCAAAGTACAACTATACAAAAACAAACAAAGCCAAAGACACCGAAAAGTAACATATGGAAATATAAATTCGTTAATGTGTTTATAAAGTGTACAGCCACCATTTTACAGTTTAAAATAACTGAATTTGTTTTTTGTTTTTTTTTTATAGCTTACATGTATATTGTAGTTCTATAATTGAAAAGATAAGGTATGATTTTTAATACAACGTATGCAAGTTGTATAACTGGCCGATTGTACAGTAACTTTTATATAAAGAACCGGCATGTTATAAATAGTAGGCTTCCAAATTGTGATTAAACGATACGCGTTTTTTTTTTACCGCCGTAATTTGTGGAAGTTTGTTTACACCGAACGATCAATCGAGGTGGATCGTGAACTTGATTTACACCTTTTAAAATACACAATTAACATGTCTTTCATTAAGATGTATACTAACAGGCTACCATCAAGCAACAATTCTTGTAAAAACATTGACACTAGAAAAAAAATATTATAATTAATAGTAAGAGAAAACAACCAAAACGAGATTGTTCTATTGTGTTCTTTCATCATTTCCAATTTAAAAGCGATTCAACGTGGCTCTTAATGTGCAAATAAAGTTACTTTTACAGGGCATTTCACCGATGGCTAATTTTTCTCATTGCAGTATTATCCTCTCTTATCACTATCGAGTGGTTGTTTATAGCTTGTTCTGTATAATGGTACGAGTACACATCTTCATACATAGAAACAATATTAATTGAGTATAAAATTGAGAAAATTGTGTGAACGTTTGAATCGTTGACATGAAATATAAATTTGGTCAATTAAAATGTTTAATAAAATTACACAAACTCAACGCTAACATGTTCATTCCCATCTTTGAAATTAAATGCATGTTTTTCATTCTGAAGAACAAAAGAAACAGTATATCCGCAGCCATATATACAATTGCGAAGAATGTTAATCCTCTGTCGTATTTTTTATTTTTATTTTATCATATTTTACTTTGTTTTAGCATTGTTAATGTTTCTAGGAAGATAGAATGATATACAACTTCGTAACAAATTGGTACGATTTACAACATGAAATACAACTTTGAAAAAAATCTACATTTTTAGATTGAGGCAAGTTTTTTGTTATGTTTTCGTTTTGAAGAAACTTTTCTTTTAAACATTATGATCTTGTGCTGCCCTCCACCCCAACAAAAGTGAAGAAGAACAAAAGGACAACCACACCAATATCAGCAAAAACCGTGCGATTGAATAATCTGAAAGTGATTGCCAACACCGGCCTCCAACATAACTCTACAAAAGACTATTGTGTTATAACGATTTATGCAGTAAATACCCAAAGTCTTAAGTTTTATTAATGCATTTCTTAAATGGACACGATAGCATAGTTGTCGTCATTGGCATCTTGCAATATTGTGACTCTCGGATTGCAAGCTTCGTACAGAAGGTTGTCTGTCATATCCGTGATAGAAATAGACTTATAACTTACACTGTCAACCTGTGCATTGATCTGGGTCGGACTTTCATCTGGTTTTGACCCATAGATCGGGTTATCTACCATCTCTGTATCTTCTTGACTGCTTCCTGCTATCATGGGACTAAGAGAGTGGCCTTCATCTGCAGTAGACGAACTAAGGCCGAGGTCGTTCGTATTATTGTTATTTTGAGTGGGCCTGTTTGTTGGTTCTGCAGTAGGTCTCAATTCTTTACGTTGTCGTCTTCTACTCTTTCTATATACTATGATTATAACTACGAGCACAAAAATTACGATGATGACAAGTATTAAATATGGCAACGTACTACATGGAATTGGCGTGCCTAAGCATCCTGTAACTATCGAATCTATTGTTATGTCTTCGGAGACATTTCTCCCACCATAGGAAGCCCTACAGTTAATGGTTATTGATCCATTGGCACTTGATCCATAATCAAATATCTTCAGCTGTAATGAATCATTGATCTTAGTGATGTTATACTGCCAATCTTCCAGTGGAATATCAGTCCATTTTAGTACAACTCCACTTACATTACTGGTACAGGTTAGAGTAATATTTTCTCTTTTATTTGTGTTGACTGTGTAGCGAGATGGATTAATCGATACCGAGAATGTCGATAATGGTCCGAAGGAACAAGATTTGTTGTAGCTCTGATATGGAGCAGGTAACTGTTGGATTACTCTGCAGATGAAGCTGCTCTTATTAAAAGAAGAATCCAGGAAGGTAGAGAACGATCGTGATTTTGAAAGCTGCTGCTCAGTGATGATTAAATCTGTGCTATGAACTTGTTTCTGTTTACCGTCCGTCTCATAGTAGAGAAATATATTAACAACCGGGTTTCCTTCTTCTGTTGTACAGTTGAATTCGAACGGCACTTGTAATTGGTCGCTGAAGAAAATAGGAAGTTCGTAGTTGGATGTACATCGAGGATACTCTTCTGGTGGGCTGTACATAACATTTACGGTTAAATATTGGTACCCTGGATTGTAACAAATGAAGTCGCCTTGATTGTCTCGTGATATATTGATAAAAGTTAAATTACAAACTGAGTCATTTCTGTTAAAGATAATATTGTCTGGTAAGGATGGGCTCAAAGATCCATTCTTAACGTAATCTATGTTATCTCCCCATATCTGACATTCATCAGTTGTATGTTGCTGACAGATGAGATAAATCGTATCCCCCTCCAGAACTTCACGAGGAAAACTCTTCAAACTATCTTCCATAAAGGTAAATGGTTTAGTTATTCCACTGTTGCCTTTAACCACGCATAGACTGACCTCAAGCACAATCACAAAAGTCACAAATTTTGCAAGCACATCGTCTGCTGTATTTATCTTCATATTTGGTAAGTTTATTTAATAACTGAGGAGATAATTATGTTCGATAATGTTTGAAATATTGTAACATTAAAAGGTCTATTAAACAACAAGTTCTAAAGTGGAAGGGCGATATGATCAATAACAGGTCATCATTGGCATCTCAGAGGAACACATATATTATATTGGTAAAGGAAGCTACCATTCTGAAACAACTAGTAAGTTCGTGTCCAACTAAAGATAGAGTATCGATTTGCACGTTGTCTTTGAACTTCAACTTCTTAAGGAAAACATGAAAATATTTCTGAAACTGTTTAACTACATTTGTGAAGATTGCGAACAGATTGGTACTGAGAAGTGTGTGATGCTAGCAGTGCAGTATGCATTCGTACGCATATTCATAATACATGCAAATATGACCAGATTTTGACATTTACTAATACCCATAGTGAACCTTTGAAACCATTTGATGCTTTCTATATTAATCAATACTTTTTAATAGTGTTGTACAGACAGGTGTATATTGCCATCGGTTTATTGAGAATGCAAAATAAATTCATACCTGGTTTTTACGGTTAATGCGGTAGTTCACACTTGGTTGTTTTCGTAGACTAAGCTATAGTTTCAGCACAGTGCAAGCAATGAGCAAAGCTGTTCAAAATAGTATCCGAACGACCTCCTCCATGAAAGGGTGACGTTGACTCTTTAACGAGAGATATTGTTCGACACAACCCGTGAACACTTTCCCTTCAACATGACATACAATAGTAAGGGTTATTACTCATCGTAGAATATTAAGTTTATTTCATATACCACAAAATCATTTTAACGAAATTGGGATTTCGTGGCTACCGTACTTCTTCCCTAAAATATACTATACGGTTTTTCTATGTTTGATTTGAATGAGTTACTTTCGCTCCGTTGAAATCAGGTTCACCCGGAGATTTTAAAGCCATGAATCCTTATTGTGCATGTAAAAGATTACACAATCATGACACAATCGATGATGCCTTAAAGTTATTCCGGACGTTTCGATAAAGGAAATGCATGAAACTGTTCATTTTCAGTAAATGGACCTCCGCTTAAGCTGCTTATCTGAGGAACTATGAGAACGT
This sequence comes from Apostichopus japonicus, assembly GCF_037975245.1. Classification (NCBI taxonomy): domain Eukaryota; kingdom Metazoa; phylum Echinodermata; class Holothuroidea; order Aspidochirotida; family Stichopodidae; genus Apostichopus; species Apostichopus japonicus. The sequence continues at coordinate 28,085,225 of NC_092571.1, forward strand.
TTCATTAATTAAGTAATTAATGATCGAAAGTATTAAAATATGTATCCGCTGGAGACAGATTTCATTCATGTATTTTGGTTACGCCAATGAGAGAACGCGCTGTATAATGCATATTCAGAACCAATGAAGCTCTCCTTACTCGAAGAATAGCTGATCGTCAATGAGACTAGCAGACTAGTGAAAAACACTAATAAGTGTGCAAAACCTAACCTATGGTCAAAGATAGTACTACACTTGGTATCACATACCTTCGATCCTCTTTACAATCTCTCTCTGGCTAGGCCTAATAACGTAACCAATTAGTATTAGAACTATATATCTGACTATAGGCTACTAATATTATACTAATACCTAGACCCTACTAACTGTAACAAGTAGCTCAAGTTTTGACTGACGTTTGATTAAGCTGATCGAAGGAACATTTAATTACCATCTTTATTGTATATTCAATTCAGCAATGATGTTGCTTTCAAAGTCCCATGATATGAAATTATTTGTCCTGTGATGAAGCCTAACGCAAAGGAAGAATTAAGTCGAGAAGAAAACAGCAGGTGACACTAATAGTACAGCCTACTACTATTTAACATGATTAGTGTGTTTTATGTATATTTACAATATACATACCTTTCATTACCATTATAAGTACGGAATAATGCTGAAGTACTATTGGGCTAAAGAAATAAATACATTTTCACGTCGGGTGGCTTCCAATTCAACATTTTAACTCAAATTTGAAATCAAACACTTGAGTAGTATACATGTGTTATACCGATGACACCGTCGCTGTTTAGTGTTGCATATTCATCACTGACATAATTCATAGGAGTTTTAATACAGATACATATATGGTGTCCAGCCTGGGTGATATAGGCTGGTAGTCATGATGTTGTTATAATTGACCATTTTACTCATTATCCATTAGTTTTAGTTCAGTAGATATGTACATGTCTATAATTTATTGTAATTGTGATTGTTAGTTAACTGATGTCAAGTACTATGCCGTATCCTGCCGTGTGTGTGGGAGGGGGGGGGGGCTTTCAATGAGATTTCCACTTCTAAATGAAATTAGGCGTTAATTCAGTTAGTTTTAGCAATATTTTCTTATCATTTCTTCTGATTTCGTTAGTCAGTAGTGTGCATCCTCAAGATTCTAGACACGTATAGTAAGAACGGCGTTCAAAAAGAACACAATGTACTTTTTTTTTTAAAAAGTCGCCCAAGAAAGAACCTAGGCACAAAAACCCGAAAAACGTAACGACTGATACGCTCTCGACCCCATTCCCACGCGCATGCTCATCCGGTGTTATCCATGTTCAGTCATTATGTCCCCACCTCCATCTTCAATTGGGAGTGACGCCCCTGATGGTTTTACTCTTAATATGAGGGCCGTTTTTCCAAAAACAAATATCTTTCAAAATGTTACCGTTTTACCCCGTTTCCATTATTTTTAACAACTATCACTGTCATGTTCAGTGATCAAATGACATATTTCATCCATGAACAAAACAGGTGGTTCATTTAAATATTAAGAAAAACCTAAGACCAAACATCATTTTTTGTTTGTCCTTTTTCCAAACGCACGTAGTCTTTATCGCTACATCCGGAGGGTGCAACGCTAAGGAAGTACATGCAGCGGGCGCTATTCGATGGTAATGGGATGCACAGTGCGTAGAAGCCACGCTTACGATTACGTCGCTATTTTATCAATAGGTCAACGTAGTGCAAATATTTCAGGCTGAAACGAACGTACATGTTTTGGAAGGCTCAATAGTTCATTGTTTTTCCATCTTTAAAACATCGCCCTCTCTAGAGTATACGACGGGCGCAGACGATTATCGAAGCAATGTTAAACTCATCGATGTACCGGTGTATAGCCTTTGCGGTAATTGAGGCACATAAACGTACGTTTCTGCAGAAACACTCTATGAGAACTAGCACTCTCGTTGACCATTAATACACTCAATTATCTAGATTTTTAAATATGTATCACACTAACATCCAAATACTCACGAGTTCCGAGACTGTAGGGAGGGCGGGATGTGAGGCGTTTCATTACTACGACGCTACAATTAAGATATGTATAACACTGATCTCTGGATGAAGCTAGAAAAGACATTTTTAACGCAGCGGTGGACGTTTGGTTTAGGCCACATCCACAATATAGATAGAATAGATAGAAATGACGTCACTAGTTCATAATCTTTTTTCTCCGTCATTTATCGGTCATGACCGTTGGCATGACACTTTTTCTAACATCAGCTTCATGGAAAGATCAGTCAATAATTATAAAAGTGTACTTTGTATAGGTAGTATTAATTAGGCCTGAATGAGCTTTAATACGCAGGTTGTCCCCTGTTTGCAAGTCATTTGACAAAAATATATTGCATTCATTTCAAACCAAAAGATCAAGTCCATCTAAGAATAATTTGTAGTGATCCAATTCTGGGCCTGCTACCTGGAATTCCGTTCAAAATCCTATTAAAGCGTTTCCTTCTATTTCCTCTTTAAAACGTAACTTTAAGCATAGCTTTAAGTAAATGTCTTTATTTGTTTTATCTGTTTCACGTTTAGTACCAGCCTTTGAAAGGTTATTTTCTTTCTTCGACATGTTAAAAGTAATGTAGTACCTTTATTGTTATGTTAACATATTGTTTAAAATATAATTGTGTATATGTTTTTGGACGTGTCTATACTGTGTAGGTTTGTTGAAAGCTATCTGCTTTGCTAAGTGTGCTTGTGTGTATGTTTATATTATATATTATACATTTATATATACTAATACGGATGTTCAGCAAAACAAGCATTTAGTAATTTTCCAGTAAACCTCTTCTACCATTTGTTATATATCTATGTATTGTGTCACCGAGACGACTCTCAATTATCCTGAACAAGTTAGTCTGAGGTTTTATCCCGTTTATTCACACACGTGGTTCAACAGGACCAAAGTGAAACTATAAACTAAAAATATCAAAACATTAATATACACACATTGGTGAAACAAAGACATGAATTTGCACAAATCAATAATTACATATTAAAGCATTATATTTCCCCTAAGGCTTACAAAAAAATGCACATTAGGAAGAAGTACAGCAAATAACATTTGGTAACATGAAACAATTTATAGAGTAAGATTGACAACAATTACATTCTTGATAATTATAACACTCAACTTACAATCATTGCCGGGCAAAACTAAACGCACGACATGTTGCAAAATGCGGTAAACAGGGGCTTACAGTGGCTTTCTGGGCTTTACTGCGGCTTTCTGGGGTTTACGGCGGCTTTCCGGAGAATGTATAAATATACCGACAAAATGATAGCCTATGGAGAATACTATACAAAGACGATACTTTAAGTCAATGTACTCTAACATGTGAGCGAAACAACAAATACAAAAAGGGCAACAATAATAACAGGCACAAACATATAGCAAAATCATATGTAGCCTCGTAGTCTTGTTTATACTGTTATACATGTTGCAATGGTTAAATTAAAGTTGAATTGAGTTGAATTAATTAGGTTACAGGGACTCAAACTTTTATCTCTGGATGTGTTTTAATTTGTATTTACTAAGGAGGATCAACATGTCAGGTATGATTTTTTTATATAAATATATTTTTTAATGTATTTTAGCACACATAAAACAAATTGTAAATTTTTCAAGACATGCGAGGATTCAGAGGATGTAGGATACCTGTGCACCCTTTTTGCAATCCCCATACAATACATTTAGTCGATGTTAGCAAAACCTTGCCTGTAGAACAAATTATGGACCTGATTTATTGCCTAATATGCCTCAAAATGGATGATTTCGCATTTGACATATTTTCTGGAGCCTGAATAAGCCCATGCACGGTATATTTTAGCGATTGCTTGCACGTAATACGATATAGTATATAAAATCCGAAATTTCGGAGGAAGTCGTGCTCTATTGTATTTACATAGTCCCATGTATGCAGTTCGTATCGGGGATTTGAGCTATAATACATGCAGTAATAGACCAAGTAAGCCTAACGCTTGAACCCAAACCGTATTGCATGGACACAACTAGAACACTATATGCTGATACTACGCAACCTTTATAATCAGTTGTATGGATGAGCGTTCCCTGCATTGCTCATTGTTTATTTTATAATCATGCTGTAATGTAAACGGAATAATTCGAAGCCATTGGATATATTTTATTTCCGTATTAATTTTCCAAATTTGCTCAGCCCTATGTTCTCATATCACACTTGGGTTTCATACATAAAATATAGCTTTCTTTTTGTCATAGGCCTACATAATATTCGTATCTTTTGATTTCCTTGGAACATTTTTACACTTTTTACATTTTTACATTTTTACATTTTTACATTTTTACATTTTCGCATTTTTACATTTTTACATTTTTACATTTTTCTGTGTTTACTACCCCAGCTCTGAACTGTTCCTTTTTTATATACTACGACTACAGCATTCCATATGATGGATATAACATTATCTCATACCACCAGACAGCTATTTCTTTCACAGAAGCCAACAAACTCAATGATCTCTTGACACTACTTATAGCTAACATTGAAGCCAACACTGTTTGCGAGAATTTCATGTTTTGACCGTTGTTGACTTTAAGTGATTGTTAAGGTTCTCGCCCTCATATAGACCAACACATCCAGGTCGTCCTCTGAATGTGTTTTTGTACTCACCAGTGCGGTTCTAAATCCAATTAATTGCATAGAACGTAATATTGTGCTTTAAAACATAAATTATATATTATGGTACAAGACATGACAATACATTTCCATATAACCTATAATATAAATGCAATCTTGTCAATAACCAGTTGACATATAAAGAACATTTAATATAAATACTGGACTTATATGATAATGGAACGCAGGTAGTTGCCTCTGATCAAATCAGCCTCTTGTAAAGGCAATATCACCAGCCTATACAATCATTTAAGTTATTGCAGGTGGCCAATCATATTCCAACATGTATTAGACTGCAATATGGCTATTATCAAGAACATAATTACAGGTCACTTTCAAAGCAGATTACAACTCTGGAAGTATAATTGTATTCCAAAGTATTACTTATGGTTTAGTTACAAACTGTGAGGTATTAATGAACTTGCAAAATATACTAAATCTCACAATGCACAAATCTGGAAGCATTAAGTGAACCTGGGTATAATTAACACATTACAATATATTGGACTGAAAAAAATAACAAAGTCCAAGCTAGTAAGCTACAATCTCGAGTATCTCCTTTGTTTTTGGTTTCCTTGTGGTGCACGTGAGGTAACATCTTCAGTGGACCGAAGGAACAAGATTTTTGGTATTCCTGGTAGGGATCAGGTAACTGTTGAGTTACTATGCATATCAAGCTGCTATTATCAAAGGAAGAATCCAGATACGGAGTGAACGACAGTGTTTTGGAAAGCTGCTGCTCATGAACATTTATATCTCTGGTGTCTACTTGTCGCTTTCTTCCTGCCTTATCGATGTAGAGATGTACACCAACATCTGGATCTGCTTTTTCAGTTGAACAGTTAAACTGGAACGGTTCTTGTAATTCATCATGAGATAATACATGACGTCCATAGTTAGACGTACAGCGAGGGTATTCTTGAGATGGGCTGTAAATAATCATTAAGTCTAAATATTTAGCCTTTGGTTTCCTGCAAATGAAAGTACCTCCATTTTTGCGTGTAACGTGTATAATTGATAGCACGCCAGTTGTGACGTTTCGTGTAAATTCAGCATTATCTGGCGATTCTTGGTATAGTTCTCCTCCAGTAACATAATTGATATTATTGCCCCATACTTCAACTTCATCAGTATTGTCTTGATGGCAGATGAGATGAACCGTCTCGCCCTCAAGAACTGTGTAGGCATGGGGCTCTGAAATGGACGAACTAAATGTGAAATATCTTTCACTGCTCCCTTCCACCACACATACTGTAACCAGCAGCCATCCCGCAATTATCAGCACAAACGTCATCGTCAACTGCATTCTTAAACTTGGTAAGGCAAAAGAAAACATTCATTGTGGAAACCATATAAATCTCAAAATAAAGCATGATGTTAACGTTTACGTATACAAAAGAATCCTGATCCCCCTGCGACACACGTCCCCTGTATGGGAGTGTTAGGTGAATGGCGGCCCCTTTTGTCGCTTAAATTCAAAATCAAGGACGACATTGTTTAACACATCTTCAAAATTGAGTTGAGGATAGGTTTTTCACTAAAAATGCTTGAGATTTCATCATCGAAATCGGCAAAATGAAATTGTTTATTGCCAGTAAAACCACCTTGTTCCGCAAACGGAGATTTTCCTGAACATTCAGGTTCCTCACTGCAACCTGCATAATCAGGTTTTTTACTGCACTTTGGCTTCTCATGAAGTGTCACAAGAATGTTTTTTTTTCATAAATTGAGAAAGTTCTGGGGTTCCATCCACAGGAGGCAACTACGACTGCGTAAATTTAAATTTAAATTTACTCTTCACAATATTCAATTTCTTCTTGAGCCATATTGGAATTAAGCATCTGCAATTATGCCTGCTTTAAGAAGTTTTGACTTATTGCAGAACTATACGACGAAAAAGACAATTATGCCTGCCTTAAGTTTTGTTCTAGTAGGTTTTTGGGAACCTTTTCTTGTTGCACTTATGCTGTCTTTGGTGGGCCTATATGTCGAACTGTACAGCAATTATGCCTGCGTTTCACTTTGTGTTAGTGAAAAATGTGATTCTGCCTCTGTTTTTAATGCCAAGTAAGGTTCAAATCTAATAACTGCTAAAGTAACTGCTACATTTAGCAACAAGTCTGATAAAAGCAATGCAGTACTTCAGTGGCGTAGGAAGGTACTTTTGAGTGGGGGGCTGAAGACTGATGGCCGGCCTGGGGGAGGGGTTTAAGGGGAGGGGGTTCCCCCTCCCCTTTGGAATTTTTTGCATTTCCAGGTGGCCTCAGATGCAATTTGGTGCAATTTAGCACACTTCAACACCCACTCCATTTTGTAAACTTAATTTTGTATTTTCACCTCGCCTTAGATGCAATTTGGTGCTCCAAATGAGATTTTTTTTCTCATTTGGAAATGAAAGAGGGGTTTTCTGACCTGCGAACCGGGGGGGCGGAATGATACTTCCGCCCCTCCACATTTTTCACTGGGGGGCTGGCGCCCCCCCCCCCAGCCCCCCCCCGGTTCCTACGCCCTTGCAGTACTTCAATAATTCATATGCCACTGTAAGGTAATATTATAACATAACATAAAAGTACCACATATAGCTCTTAAAACACATGGATAGACAGAGAGCAGCAGCTATTCAATACTGATATGAATAGAGAGGATAAGGGGATGCTTCTCGACGGCTAGTAACACACTTAGACTACTTACAGCAACATGCTCTCACGTAGTCATGGGAAGCAAAGCATGTGATGTGATATATTGCGGTGACATATTTTCAGAGCATATAAAGTTACAGTATAGATACAGTGACAGACCCCGGAGACCCCACACGATCGAAGCATAGCAAAGCTTATAACTGTGGGTACCCCTTAGAACGGAAAGTGTATACCGAATAACTTAACGTAATAGATTGCATATAAGAACAATAATCGAAACAAAAGAACACCCAAAACGGAACATAAACAGCAAAAAGCCTATTAAACATAATATACCGTGTCACAATCTTCTGGAGGCAAGAAAACAATTTCAGTTTTCTTTTGAAGGTATAAGAGGAAGCATACCGGAAATGAGTAATATTAAAAGGAAGGGAATTCCAAACCTGGGGAGCAACATAACGAACAATAGTGTGATTACTGAAGTATATACATTGCTGTACTTATAAGGTTAACCGTTCGGGATCGGTAAGAATTAACATCACACTACACATCTGATATCTCTACAGGTATCAGGTAATTGGCTATTTTGAATATTTTAGATATGTATGCCACATTGATAGCGATTGATATTGTAGATTGATAGAATATTCAGTTTTGCAAAAAGAGAGCAGGAGTGTGTTGGAGATAATTGGTGATAAAAATATAAGGGATATTGCAATATAAGAAAAATACCTTGAAATGTTTTGGTGACTGGCAAGGTGCACGGTGGTGTGGTGAAGGTGCCTGAGCCAATGATAGAAATATGATCTACCCTTTTCTAGAATGGTAAGAACATGATAGAGTCAAAACTATTATATGTTAGGACTTTCACAATGAACACTGTTGAAGGTACTTCCGCGTTACAGCCAAACAGTGCATAAAAGCAACTTCACACACTGAGGTTTTCTATATGCGAAGAGAAAACAAAGTAAAAGCCATAAACTATTGAGTAAATTCTCTTATTAGTTTCGAATCTGTTTTAAAGAGGTACTCCTGTGCATGGGTTAGAATTGTTAATTCAGTAAATCAATAGGACAAAACCACATCCCGGTAGATTTGTTTTGTTTTAGTAAAGATACCAGTTAAGTAAATAAGGGAGCAAACAGATTTCTGCTGAATCGCCCTTTGACATTTTTTACCTCTTCTGTTGCCAGATGACTAAACAAATATCACAAAAGTCATATCTGGGACATACGATATATTACTAGTAGCACTGACGTTATATCTCTTTATTCCAACCGACCATAGCCCATTAAAGGGATATTCCGGTGGCTGATGTTGATTGCTAAAGCTAGAAAGTTTCTGTATCTATAACCACGTGTAAGTTCATTTATTCGTTATTTCTCATAACTATATGAATGTAAATTACTACAAAAAATTAATATATTTTCAGATCATATCCCTACCGAAATTTCAACTGAATTGTTGTGGGAGTTGCGTGTGATTGTGTAAGCGTACGAGTTACGGCAATGATTTCAAAGCAACTCGGGAGTTCGTACGGTGATTGTCTTCTTCACTGTATTATATTAACAAAATTGTTAAAATGACCCCCAGTAGTGCAGAATAAATTTTCGGCGAATAATTTTAGTTATATTTTTCGGGCAAGCCGTTACAGCCCCCCCCCCCCCAAAAATCAAATTGGACTCCTACGCCAATGGGTATGACGTAATCACATTCCATGATAATAAATTACTCCCTACCAAGCGTACAATTCATGTAATCATTCATAAAAAAAGGATGTCTTTAAAGTAGCATTTTGCATTCGTTTTCAAGAATTTTTTTAAGAATGTGAAGTCACATAATTTGTGAGTCCTAGCAACTTAATTATTGCCAATTTGAATCACCAAGCATCACTGAAGCCACCTAGTCAGAACAACAAGAAACATATTTGCAAGAAACAATCCACCTGTAGGCTACAGCGTTGTAGCACAGTGTCGTGTCTGAATGCACATGAATATACGTGTCGTGTCCAATACACGCAATACTTAGTTTAATTCGAAAATAACTTTTCCGTACGGTTAATGATAATCATACAATAATTAACAACACTCACCCGGACATATTAAAATGCAAGGTATGAACGAATTTAGAGTTAACAAAGCGCGATGTCCTCATTTATGGAGTAATCTGTAAAAGAAACAAATTCCGAAGATTTAAACCTGTTCGTATTGCAGCTTGCAGAATTTGACTAACTGACTGCACGTGAACGTTACATTCTCTTCCGTGTGTCATGTGATAGTTACGTACTACAGGAGCATATCCGGGGGGAGGGGTTGGGGTCCGGGGGGAGGGGTTGGGGGCGCCCCGCCCCCTGGAAAATCAACAATTAAAACAAGTTCTACGTGTCCTAACGTTTAAGATTTAAAGTGTATTATAAAGGGACTAAATGTTAAACTTACATTGCTCTCGAATTTGTAAACCTTATTCTCGTACATAAACATACGAAATAAATGCTAATGCAGTGTGATAATATATTCACAGTTATATGGCATACAGTACATCATTTACATATATACGTCTGCTTACATGATACAAGCACCAAATTGGCCTAATCAACCGTAAACATAAACAAGATATGCATCATATATTGCGATCATTGAGGTCTTTTGTTTTGACATGGATTTGAGAACGTCTTAATTAGGCATATGATTACGTTATCATAAATTTGGTCGCACATATTACGAACTGACGATGATATAAACGGTTTTCTGTAATGCAGACGTTATAACGCTTAGGACTGCCACATGTTTTGTATTACACCAAAACACCAGTATTCACGGTCCATTCTTATGTAGCCTTATTCACGTAGCCTTAGGAATATTTCTCAGCGATACCGAGTTTCAGTTTATATTTTAAGAAAGTTTGAAAGTCGTTTATGATCTGTTTCCATTTCAACCGTCTTTTAGTTTGCTTCCAAATTATCACCCATCAGAGATGCGAAAGCAACCCTAACGCCTCTCCTGCCTCGTTGATCTGGTTGCTGTTTTCACATACAGGATGTCGTCACATAGTACGGTCACATTGTGGTTGGCGAGTGTTTAACATATACCCATTCCTCCACCACCACCCCTCCCCTGCCCCACCTCTAGCTCGAACATTGTAGCATCGACAAGGAATACCGACACATTTACCAAAAAGAAAATATTTTGGAGACTTTAACATTAACAGTTTACAACAATTAAGAATATTCAGAAGTTAATATTTTGTTTGGTTGAATTTCATTTCAATGAAAGGTAATGGACAACGGGGGGGGGGTTAATGGAAGTCCGTTCCTCTACGTCCGAGCTGTGCACTTGTGGCAAAGTAACGTATCCCCTGGTAACTGCTGTAGAATGAGCTTGGCTTGCTTGGCTGTAGGCTAACAGAGGGCGGGACCGATGTCTGGGCGGTATATCCTGGGCCGGAAGAAGGCAATGGCAAACCACTTCTGTAATCTGCCAAGAACATGACCATGACAGACATTACGAGAACAGATATTGTGCCGGACGGTGGGACCCGCGGGCCTGAAAGCACTAAACCTACTACCGGGGAAGAGCAACTTCCTGTCACCAGAGCTTGTAGAAATGACGTGGCTGCATTCAATCCCACGGGAAGTGCAGAGACATGAGCGCATCAAAAGAAATAGTGTTGCACAGGACCATCAGTGGCAGGATGAACTTCAGTAAGGAACATAAAATAGGAACATGGAATGTAAGAACGATGAACAGATTGGTAAACTGGATATAGTTTTCAAAGAGATGGAGAGAACAGCAGTTGAGATCTTGGGTATAAGTGAGCTCAGATGGATTGGCATGAGCCACTTCGAGTCAAATGGATGCAAGGTGTTCTTCTCTGGACATGAGCGCATCAAAAGAAATGGTGTTGCACTGATCTGTAACAAGACTACAGCGGCGAGTGTGTTAGGCTACAACCCGGTGAATGACAGGATGATTTCAATCAGGCTGGATGGTCACCCTTGAAGACAAACACAACTTCTATGGCAGACTACAAGACCTAGTTGACAGCGTGCCAAGAGGTGATGCACTGGTTATTATCGGAGACTGGAATGCCAAGGTTGGAGAAGAAGCAGTTGCTGGCATCAGTGGGAGATATGGCCTGGGTGAGAGGAACGAGGCAGGTGAACGCATGTTAGGTTTCTGCGAGGCAAACCGGCTGGTTATTTCAAACACCTGGTTTCAACAACCAAAACGCAGATTATACACATGAACCTCCCCAGATAGACAATACTGTAACCAAATTGACTATACTCTTGTTTGTAAACGGTGGCAATGGGCAGTTAAATCAGCAAATACACTGCCAGGTGTTGACTGTGGCACAGACGAACTGCTAGTTGCCATAATGCATATCAAATTGAGGAAGGTCAAGAAGCAAGATAGAGTCAACAAATACAGCCTGAACGAGATCCCAGAAAGATACAACATAGAGGTCAAGAACTCCTTCGCAGCACTAGACTAAACTGAGAGGGAACCGGATGAATTGTGGCAGGAGGTAGAAGACATCATGAAAAGGCAGCAGAAAAGAACATCCCAAGAGCTAAAAAGCAAAAGAATAGCAAGTGGCTGTCAAAGAAAGCAATAGAAATTGAAGATAAAAGAAGGGAGGCAAAGAAACAAGGGATTCACAATAGAGAGTTCCGACAACTGAATGCCGATTTCCAATATCAGGTAAGGAAGGACAAAGAAAATCATCTGAATAGAGTTTGCGCTGAAATTGAAGCAGACAATCAAAGGGGGGGGGGGGAGAACAAGAGACGTTTTCAAGAAGATCCGAGACATCACAGGAGAGTTCAAACTGGGGGTTGGAAGTCTGAAGAGCAATGCAGGAGGTGATCTCTGTGAAGAGTCACTTGTAAAGGAGAGATGGCGTGTTTATACAGAAGACTTGTACAGAAGTGATCACAATATCACCACACAATTTACGGAAGGGACCTACGAAGATGAAGCACCGATAATAAGTCAGAAAAGCTGTAAAGTCACTAGCAAATGGAAAGTCCCCAGCAAAAAATGTACCCTAATTTTACTCGGTAAACTATGGTAAATGTGTGGTAAATAGGGTAAATGTGTGGTAAAATTGTGGTAAAATCAACCGCGGTACATTTACCGCAGTTTTACCATGGTATTACCGCGGTAAAAGTATGGTAAAAGTGCGGTACATTTACTGCGGTAAATTTACCGCAGTTTTACCATGATATTACCGCGGTATAAATAGGGTAAAAGTGCGGTACATTTACCGCGGTAAATTTACCGCAGTTTTACCATGATACTACCGCGGTATAAGTAGGGTAAAAGTGCGGTACATTTACTGCGGTAAATTTACCGCACTTTTACCATGGTTTTACCGCGGTAAAAGTGTGGTACATTTACTACGGTAAATTTACCACAGTTTTACCATGGTATTACCGCGGTAAAAGTGTGGTACATTTACCGCGGTAAATTAACCGCAGTTTTACCATTATATTACCGCGGTATAAGTAGGGATAAAGTGCGGTACATTTACTACGGTAAATTAACCACAGTTTTACCATGGTATAACCGCGGTAAAAGTAGGGTAAAAGTATGGTACATTTACTACGGTAAATTTACCATAGTTTTACAATGATATTACTGTAGTAAAAGTAGGGTAAGTTTATATGGTACATAAACTACATATGTGAAATTCCTACAATTGTGCCATGATTAACCACAGTAAAAAATAGGGTAAAACTATATGGTGCAATTATACTATGGTAAATTTACCATAATTGTACCATGATTTTACCACAGTAGAACATATATGGGTCACACTATGAAACATGATGGTACATTTACAGCAATTTTCCATGATTTTGTCCCATATTTTTGCAATACTGATATGACAAACCTTTTGTTCTATTCATATCTTAATGTTGGCAATATAAATTACCTGTGGATATGAGTTGAATAAAGAAGAGAGACAAACTGCTATTCTTATATGTTATAGTATGCATCTCTTTTCCTAAAAAAAAACAAGCTGAGGATAGATACATAGAGAATTCCTTCATGGAATCCCTGATATATTTGAGAGGAGACAACAATTAATTCTTTTTTCATTATTAGGGAGAACCTAAAAGCCTTTAAAATGAAAAAGAACTATATGAACTAGCACACATAAGGCACAGCTTCTGTGCCTCAACACTGTGGCACACAAAAATTGACCAATCAGTGTCTTCAGATTTGGGTATTCTCTGTCAGGTCCATTAAATGACTTGACAAGTCTATGTATCTATGATCAGAGTACAGAGCGGTGAGGTGGCAGAACGGGAGAGTACATACTGCAGTACCTGAGGTCCCTGGTTCAAACCTCGGTGTCGACACTGACACCAATTTTCACCCCGCTCCTTTCTCGTGGTAGGAAAGTGGCTACACGTGGAAAGCGGTACTCACGTCCTTCGGAGGGGACGTTAAATTGCGGTCCCGGGAGCAGGACTACACACCCCTGCCTCGTTACTTCAGGGCACTATTCGAAAAGAGAAGGCGAGTTTCGCCGGTGTCCTTCCACGCACAAAAACTTGGAACCTCAATAATTTCCGACTAAGGATTTCCTTAGTCTGCTGAAGCACCTTCGGGTGGAAGCGTAATACGAGGTGTATCATATCATATCATATCATGATCAGAGTACTATTTTCATTTAAAACAAGTCTTTGAGATCAAAGATCAAAAGTCCAATCTGGACTACCAATTAAGTCAAAAGAAGAGAGTCAGGAATCATACCATCTAGGGTAATTGAAATTCAACAAAGCTTTCTCATGTGTGAATCCTCCATGGATTTGATGAATTAAAAACTGTTGCATTCTACAACTGAGGACTTACATGTCAGGCATACAACCATTACAATAAGGGTAAAGGCATATAACCAAATTATGATACAGTACACTGATGGGTGAAATTCAAAGAAATATATGGTATACATGCTGATTGAAGTTAGGACAAAATCATGCTCAATGTTAGGTAAAACTGTCCTACAATTAGTGAAAAATCATGGTAAATTGAGGTAAAACTAAGGTAAAAGCATAGTAAATCTACGGTAAACTTGGGGTAAGAGCGTGGTAAAAGTATGGTAAATTGAGGTAAACTAAGGTAAAAGCGTGGTAAACGTGGTAGACGAAATTATTCTGGATGGAAACAAAGTTAAAATAGTACACGACTTTAACTTTCTCAGTTCTAGAATTGATGACAATGGTACTTGTAAGGAAGAGATTGTGAGACGGATAGCTCTCGGAAGAGCTGTTGTGACGGGGCTAAGCAAGATTTGGAAGGACAAAGCAATTTCAATAATAACGATGAGTCAACTGATGAGAGTACTAGTTTTCCCAGTTGTGCTTTATGGGAGTGAATCATGGACAATAACAAAGGGAATGAGGGAAAGAATAGACAGTTTTTAATTGTGGTGCTGGCGCAGGCTATTGAAAATCCCTTGGACTGCACACAGAACGAACATCTCGGTTATGGAGCAATTAAAACCCTCACTTCCACTGGAAGCACAGATCCTGAGGCAGCAACTAAATTGTTTCGGACATATCATGCGAGTGGAAAAATCAATAATGGTGGGAAGGGTGATGGATCACGGAAGAGGGGCAGGCCACGAGCAAGATGGATGGATGGTGTCAAGCAGGCGACTGAGCTGACTCTGGATAGACTGCGAGTGGCAACCAGGAGCCGGAAGGATTGGAGGATGGAAGTCATGGTCATCACCAGGGGTCGGACACGACTCGACGGCACAAGTTAACAAGTAAATGGATAAGTAGTCGGACTGAAGTTAAATGCATGCGATGTTAAATAGGAACTAAATTGTGGTAACCGGTGGTTATTGAGGAATGGTGTATTTATCATTATTATATTAATCATAACTATGCCTTACATCTGTATGACCTTTTAATCTTGATTGTACTTAAAAAAAAAAACATAAAAATTCAGTAATTTCATTATATTCTGTATTTATTTTCAATTTGCCTTTCCATTTATACAGAGTATGTAACTTCATTTCGAAATTAACTCTGTTTGTCTTTTTTTCATATGACACAATGCCTGATGGCATGCCTTAATACATGAGCCTCGAACGGAGAAACAGTTAAAACTGTCCATCATTGTGATTGGAAGAAAATAGAATACAATCGTCTGCACTATGACTTAATGCAGATACTGTGATCCCTCTGAATATATCACTATGATGCAGACAAATTAATTTAAACTGGAAGAAAAAGCATTATAGTGTTAAACAATTTGTCGATACAAAATATTTTCAAACCTGAAAAGTTGCAGTACCTTAAAAAGAAATTAATTAAATTGATACAATGGTCACTCCTAGCTCAATTAAGTATAGTTCATACTCTAGAACGGAAAAACGTCTTTAAGTATATTAGTTTCATGCATTCAAGGTGGTATTTGCGGGAAAGAAATTTAGAAAATAATATTGGTTACATTAGGCACTATATTGATCAGTCTTAGAAAAATTAACATGGAGATGGAAATTACCTCAAACGTAATGCCAAGCACAATTATTCAAGGTGGTTTGGGGGAAAACATGGTGTTTAGAAACAAATATTACGTAAATTAGACACTCTTTTGACAAGTCTTAGGAAGGCAACATATAGGTAAAGACTACAGATTGAAATGTACAGAAAAATCACAATAAGGCTAGTGTAATGAATATCTAATTAATCATTAAATTAAGAGACTACAAGATAAAGAAAACATTGTTACAAAATTACAAAACATCAACAGAGTGCACACTGCATTAGGTTATTTCTATCAATGTTCATTTGAATTGTACAAAAGAAGAAACTACAAATCATGGAAATGTTACAGCACAAACATCACAACTATTCATAGAATATTAAATCAACTGCATTGTACCTTCTGGAATGCAACACTAATATATCTTGCAAAGTGGAATTGTTTTCACATAACAGTAAATAGTAAAAAATATATTTAGCTAACAAAATTTACCAACTGGGTTATGTCACCATAGCTGATATTTTGTCTATTTCTGAAAGAAAACCTTCGCTAGTGGAAGGAAGCTGAGCATTTTTAAGAGTCAAACCAGTATTCCAACAGTTATAGTCTCCACTTATATCAAAGCTAGCATCATTTGCACCAGAATTGTTCAATACAGTGACTGATACATCCAAAAAGAACCTTTATCAGAGATGCATGTTATCATACATATGTGAAACTAAAAGTTCAAGTACGCTTGAGGATTCTATAAAAAAAAATAATAATAAAAATAAAATTATCCATACCATACTGAAAGACTGAATGTGGCCTTAAATCGGATAAGATCATTTGATATCAAATTTTTTGAATAAGGTAGTTAAACACATGAGTGAATGGGATTCCTTGTAAGTGAGCTTCTTTTGCAAAAATCTTCAGGACAAAAAACCCTTTAGGTTTTAAGTCCACAACAAAAGAGCATTGCTGGTTTGCCGTCTGCATTTGCACATCTTGATGCATTTCCCTACCCTCATGGTAGAAATGGAACACAAATTCACGCTGCTGGTAATGTCCTACCTCTATAATCAAGATTGATCCCTCGGCCACGATAAAGGGATCGACATTTGAGATGGGAAATAGTTCAAGCCCATCGAATGCCTTCGTTGGGCCCCATTGTTCGTGTTCACGAAGCAGCGGGAATGGCTGCACGGAGGGTCTTGCAGAATTTGCGACGACCAGGTAGCTGCAGAGATGAGCTGGGTTTGAATGTCCTTGATACACCACAAAGATGTGAAGACCGTAACGATCTGGACGGGGCGGTGCAAATGTGACTATTAGTTGATTATTTACATTCCGTTGCATTGCATATGGTTTCAGATGGGACTCATCTTTGCCCCAAGCTGTCAATGAATGGTAGAAGGACATCTTCATCGTCATCTCAAACACTATGTGGGTATTTCGATTGTCCTGAGAGAAGATGACACCAGTACGGTGAGAGACGGGGACTAAACCAGCGTTCATGACCCCAATGGGTCCCCAGTGGTCTGCAGGCGCCAATGGAAGGGGCGCAACGTCCTTACTGGGGGCATGACAGTAGATGAGATATCGGCAAATCTCTGTGGGGCTTTCCACATTCAGTTCACCATCGATGAATTGTCTTTTAGCAAAGAGAGTTAAATGAAAGGCGCCAACATCTGGAATACGAACATAGCAAGCCATCACGTTATCGCCCACCTGATGGATGAATTCATATTGATCATACAAGATGCCTTGGGAGGATTTCTCACTTCCTGAATAGGCCTCAGAGAGACGGCAGGACAACAGAAACCCTGGAGGACACGTTATCTTGATGTTTATCTCGCCGTACGGTGCCTGGAGGACAGCCTGTGTGTGATCGTGGAGACCAAAGCCATACTTGAAAAAGTCAGGCTTAAGGAGAACAGCTTTGTTGAAAACTTCTAGCGTGACAGCTTCCCGCAGCAACTGCCAGGAGGAATCATTTGGAAAATGGCTGGATATTATGACCTCTGGGTCAGCCAAGAAGTAGTGCTCATCATATTCAAATCTGAATGGGTCAAAGGTCACTGATCCAGGAATGTGAGAAACACCCCAGTTGCAATCAAGAAAATGCCAGTAACCATCAATTCTCACTGCATTCCAGGTGTGATGGTGAGAAGGGTCTTGAAAGGAGATTTCCGTACCAGGAGTATAACCTTTCATCTTGGCAATCCCAGTAATCTCAACACACTGTAGACTGACAAATCTAAAAATTGGTAGAATGAAAGTGTAATATTTAAATTTAACATTTAAAGTAGCCTGTGAACAACAATTTTACAAAGGACACAGTCTTATTCAGTGGCTTGTTATGTTCCTAGTGGAGTAGTTAACAATTCTGGGATATTAATGCCCTATGATATATTCTGTTAAGTACAACCTGTCTTCTAAGGAAGGCATTATTTACAATTGTGTCCACACCATACATGTTTTCCAAAGCATAATTTTGACTAGGTATAACAAGTTTTAAAGTAAAACATACTTCACACATGGCAAGGTTAAGGTTTTTTTCTTTATTCTCATTATTGCTAGAGTTACTGACTTGCCTCTGGTACTTTGACTCCAGTCCAATTCGATTTGGATACTAAATATGGGAATTGTTTGACAAGTCATGTAAACATCACCAGGTTTAGACAAATTAACATTACTTGCTACCAATTAACAATTTTGACTTAGCCATCTAGCTTCTTACATGATGAAACAAATTATCAAAGCCTGATCAAAGAGCTGTCTGATTATTTAAATGACATCTCACTTTATCTGAAAAGTCTGCTGTGCTGAACCTGCCTACCAGGAACAGAAGATACAGCTGCAGTGTATGGTACTGACCACTTTTGGTTTCTCTAGCATATCAAAGGCCATGTTTCATTTCAATTGCAAAACAACTGGGTATTTTAATCACAGAATGTGTTTTCAAGTATGAGATACTTCAAAATTACCAAATTAAGAACACCAATGCTCCTTCTTAATTCTATTATGTTCACTTTAGGCTCAACACAGCAGCGGCCTAAAGGAGAAATGCTCACCTGCACATACGCATAAACAATGTCGAGAAGGTGATCATTTTCTGGTAAAGGCCCTTCAAGACTCCAAGAGGGGTGTCATCGACTACATCATTGAGGTTCATTTCGTCACAATTCTGTGCAGTGATCCAACGAAAGATCAGTCTTGCCTTCTCCAGCTCTGTGATACCTATGCTGGTTAGCTCATTCACCAAGGATGAAAAGGTTGGTTGAGTCACCAGGCTGACTGTCTGGGCTAACTACAAAGAATGCCAAAACAAATAATAGTCATGATAAATGAACAAAGCGTTGACCCCATCGGGCAGGGAAGAAATGTTAGCTGCCTGACTCCTCATGTTGTAGGGGCATAGAACCATTGGAATAATTTAAGATTGTTTACACTTTCTATATTCTGTTGTGTTTTGTGATGTTAGACAAACCCTCTAGAGTTTTTTTCTGATTGTGTTACTGTAGCAGCTCTTTAAATCATGCCTTCACATAATTCTCACACTCATAATGCTTTTTCACTATTTCTTACTTATCTGAAGTATTTATTCTAATCATTACTTCTATAACATTGTAATACTTGCCACAGTTTCTAATTACCTAACCAAAAGGTTAACTTGACCATTTGAATGCAGTACACCTTGCAACAAAAACAGAGTACAGATGAAAATTGATAGATTTTCTTCAATTACTTCTGATTAAAAACTGATTATTCAGAATGAACACTTACTAACACGTGTCCAAAGAAAAGATCCATTTTGCAGACATAATTTTCTAATGCAATTTGAGACTGCACCAGTATGCAATGTGAACTCATCTCATCCATCTTAAAGTTACTTTGGAGTTTTATAATTGATGTTGCTCATCAATTAATACCTCAGTCTCAAAATAAATGTTCTACACGAGGTCAACCTTGTTGGGCCTGTATGGAAACAGCTGTGCAAAACTGAGTTCAAAACTTGAACCACAAATATATGGAGTAAACAATCCTCTATACAAAATTGAAATGTTGAACATAGTGCAGAATGATTCAAATAATCAATGATACTTTGATACAGTATAAGTATATATTCAAGTTCATCTTTATACCTAAGTATACATTCAATATGATAAAATAACTTTCACACAGTCTGATATACACTTGCTGTAATTTTTCTTAAATTAGATTTTTTTTTTTAAATCAGTGATAAAAGCATGGTTGATCAGTTTGAAGGTCCCCTTTGGGTAGAATAATTATCCCAGGCAGTTTTGTAAAGCTTTATCAAGTCTACCTCATTTAAATTAATACAGAGTTGCTATATATTTTCTTAAATTTGATTTGATTATGTAGTACAGCTAAGTTGATCAGTACGAAACTACCGCTTTACTGATCAATTGTCCCAGACAATTATAAAACCCAGCTATAAAGTCTACCTCATTTAAATTTGACAAATACTCATCGCAGCCCACTGCTCTCAATATTTCCACCTACAATCTACCCAGGTAATGACCATTTGTGTACTGATCCTTGTAGTTTATCAATACTTGTGAACTTTGGAAATTGAGAAATAACAAGTTTTGTAATATATTATAACCTTTTACGAGGAAGCATCATCATAACATGTCTATTGTGACTGATAAATACAGAAACCACCTCTATCAAGATACTTAACTACTTTATGATGATACTGTATCGATTGTTTAAAGCGACAATTTTAGTTCCTGCAAACATGATCGAAAAGGAAAGAAAAAGGATCTCACCTACACAGAAAAGTTAACCATGATTCACTTCATTTCAATAATCAATAACAGGCTAAAATTGCTAAAGCATTTCAAATCACGTTCGTATTACACTAATCCATCTGAAATAAGTGAAAAATCTGATGTAATATCAGGGCCCGCTGACAACCTTGAGCACTTCCAACATAATTGGAGTCGATACGTAGTACTGTTTTAAGTTAGCCTTTATATCATTGTAATCACAGACATGACATACAGTAAGTATATAAAAAGATACCAAATTTAAGTCTTCTTATCAGCTGTCTCAGGCATGATTGTTTGGTCAACTCTATTTCGCTTTCTAAAAATATAAATCTTGTATTCTTAAGGCATGTGTAATATAAATCAAGGTACTGAGTCAACATATATCAAAACATCTTCTTCTTATCCTCTCTTGGATTATATTGAATTACTCCTTCTGGTAACTAAGTCTCGCAAATTTGACAATATCGCAATCCAAACTGACATCTGCAAACTTGATCAATATCGCACATTCCTCTTTTTTTGCCTCCCAAGTCTTCTGCATCTCAAGTTTCATCTTCTCTTCGTGTACTCTCTTCCGCATCACAGAGACATTCTGACAATGTTCCAACAGCATCAGATCCAGCTCTTCATCTGGTGAAATTTTCCACTCCTCTTTAAGACTAGCTGTAATTGTCAGATTATACACTTCCAAATCTTCCTCTAAATGTGTTATTTCCTGCTGAGTTAAAACTGTTCCATCTCCTCCCAGGGGCTCTTCCACATCTGCCAGGGTATCTTCATCAGAACCTAGCCTGCCCGCCTCTTCATCCTCTAGAATTGCAAAAATAGCCTGTTCATAATCTTTCAAGTCCAGATCAGTATCTTCCATCATGACTGCTGTCTTCTCCTTGTCCCTAGTCTGGTAGTAATTCATGTTCATGTCAGATTCATGAGATGGAATAAAGTCATCCCTTGCTTCTGATTCCTCATTCTCCTTGGTCTTCGGATATCTGGACCTCATGACAGACTCTCCCTCTTGCAGAAATGTTGCTGGAGTAGCACCCACTACTGAACTTTGGCTGTAACCATTCCCTTTGTGCATTGGCTTCTCTCGTACAAACATTTCCTCATCTTCTGAGTCTTGAGATTCACCGCGACATTTGCGATTGTCATCTTCATCTATTGATGCATCTCTCTGAGTTCTATCTCTACCTCCGCTAGTTTCTCTTCTTTCTGGATAATCGTTTACCAAATGGGGAGTATCTGCACCCTATTTATAGGAAAAGCATGCAACTCAACTAAAAATATGACACATAAATCGCCGAAGAAATCATAAAATCATGAGGAAACAATATTCAATACAGCTCCTAAGGTTTAATCCACACTGTCACTATGAGTCTAAGTTTTAGGAAAACTCTAGTTTTCCTGTTAAAATTTTACATAGCGCAAAAATAGCTTCAATTAAAAATGCTTTAAATAAAGATGAAAGTTTTGGTCACCATGTTTATTTAAAATAGTGGTTTACTCTCCAAGACTCAGAGACATGCCTAGTTTAATAGTGATTTATCAAGGGTTTAGTGTTGATTACCTATTAAGGCGATCTGTCCAGAGATACATTACTAGTTGGTCAAATGAAATACTGGGTGTAGTAAATTTCAACGAATTAATTGTGTTTGTGCACTTTAGAAACTTGTGATGAAATGGTAACAATGTTCACATAATGGAAAAAAAATTGAACCGCTTACTTTCCTTATTACTAAAGAACATGTCATGTTTATAAATAATGATAATAATAGCGTAAGTCAATAACAAACTGAAGCAAACTCATTCTTCTTGTTAAAACCTGAACAGAACTACAAAACTGTTTTCATATCACTACTATTTACTTCATGCTATGCAGTTCCATGTATAAAAGAATGTACTAAAAAGGCAGTTCAGAACTAAACAATTGTACAAGAAGAATAAGGTATGACTGTATGAGCAATTTTTTAAATTTCAAAACATCCCTAGTTTCTTTATTGAACACATATAAACAACGAAGGAACATCAATGTTTTGGAGAGATATTTATGGTTTATATGGATACATTTGGTGAGATGAAACTTGATCAACTTCAATATTAAACAGATGAAACTAATGTCACAAGGTAAAAGTTAACATGTGGTGATTGTTGATGGATAAACATCACAATGCCACAGTTTACATTTGAGTGTTATTCACACTTAAATGCTCCTGATATCATTGTTTTGATCTACTGTACCTTTAAAATATCACAATACTGACAGACTGCAGCAGAGGTGAAACAGACTATATAGTAATAGATACATACCACCACTTTCACTTTAATATCACAGATATTATCTCAGAATTTATCCGGTATCGCATCACAAAATGCAATACCAATTTGGCATATTGCGATACAAGTGTAAACTAGATGCATAACAGTTTTGTACATAGAAACCATAGTATTTTATTACAGACAACTGAAAATTCATGCAGAACATTCAAATCTGCTGCACAAACATCAGAACTCTAAGATATTCTGATGAAAGGTAACCTTATTAGCGCAATGCAGTCACTTTGCTACGATGTGTTAAAATATCACTTGTCACTTACTTATATGAACAGAGATGGAATGGATAATGTAAGTGGAATTGTTTATAGGACAAATGACCACAATACAAGACAGGATAATGTTGAGGGTGCATCAGGCAAACATTAATTATAAATATGGCAATGGTTTGCATTGGAGATATTCCCAAACAAAACTTATGGATAGGAGATTTACTTTATGCTTATTTCAAGTAGCAAAGAAAACTGTAAATGAAAAATGAACTAGGTTTATAGAAATTTGGGAAAAGTTGTGGCAAACAATGAAATCTGGCATGTGCTTATCCATGCCAATATGTTTTAAACATAATATACCATGGATTTGACTATGCAAAAGTGTACATTAAGATGATGATAATATTGAACCAAATTTTGATTAAATTGTGGTGAGTTATTAAAGATACTGAATAAGGTGGATACCATAGCGGATCTTTACTACAAAGAAAATGATACACTCAATTACAACCATTGAGACAAAAACAAGGTTCTGTACTTTGAGATTATTACATTATCAAGTTCATTATAAAAAATACATGTTTTAAATGTTTAATTTCACTTACTCTTATAGCGTGGGCATCAAGTTCTCTGAAGATGGACGGATCAGTGTACAGTTCTTGTTTCTTCTTTACTGGGTATTCTTCCGCTAAGGGCACTATCAGGACATCATTTGATTGGATGGGTGTGGTCCAAAATTGTGTGGCTACTAGTTTAGCCATGGTCTGATTCAATTCTGGGAGGTCTTCAAGCTCTTCATCCTGCATTAAAAATCACCAAAGAGAGATAGAAAGAAAGTGACCATAGCTGGGAAAGTGGTCTCGGTTTCACTTAAGAAAAAAAACCTTGATGACATTTGGATGTCTGATTTATTGAATTGAATCTATTCTCAACAATCGGAAATGTGGCTTACGCAGGTCGTAAACGGACCAAAGAGCAATAGTATAGGTATCAATAGACTGTGATACACATACAGTAATACAAACATACATACAGCAAGTCCTACAAATAAGAAACTTATCTTCTCATTTGTGAATTAAATATATGAATAGAATTAGGCACAAATGAGTATCTGTAGTGGGCCCTAAGTGTATGTGGTGGGCATAAACGCAGTCCAGAGCGGTTGTAAATGTAGTGCTCAAATAAGGGGTGTGTTGGGTCTTGCATGATTTGTTTCACTTTATTGCAGACCCTCTCATGATACAAGCACTCTAACGAAGGTAAGTGAACACCGATAACCCGCTGAGCAACTTTCCTAGCAACTAATGTACAGAACAAGACAGAAAAAGAGAAGCAAAGGATTTCCAAATAAATTCACCTATTGATTAATAAAGTTAATGACTTTGAAATGTGTCCGCCAAACAGTTCATTCAAGGTGGATGGAATGGATAGGCAGACAGAATTACAGTAGTGTACTTGACTGTATCATTGACATTTGATATGGAACTTTCAACTTTAAGCAGACTGCACTATTATGAAGTTAATATGTTATGAAGGTAGTTTTTAATGTTTCTCAATGTATAATGAGATTTACTCTGCTAAATTGCAAGATACAAGTTTCTCATTTTGCAATGGGTATACAGCATATTAAAATTGTCAAAAGTACATTCCCAGATGAACTTTACTTTTTCAATGATTTGCACATTTGTTCCAAAGGTACGGGGAGACATACGAGTGGGAGGAAATATGTATTTCAAACACACAATCAAATATTTTCAGCAGATTTTACTCATTTTATCAAAGCAATATCAAACTCCTTTCTCTTACACTCATGTCAACTACAAATTCATTCCCTCACAAGTAAGAAATCTCTCCATGATGTCATGATTCTAGGGAAACTTCTTTTTTCATTTTCTTACCTCATCTTCATCCTCACTGCTGCTGACTTCATCTTGATAGTACATTGCTGCAACATTCACCTCCTCTGTCTCTCCCTCCTCCTCTACCGTAGTAACAATCTGAGCCTGCCTCATTGCCAGCTTCCTCCTCATCTTTTCCTCCATCCTCAACCTCTCATTCTCCAGTCTGTTCTCCAAGGACTCCATGTTACGACGATGCTCAGAGATCATCAGATCCAGTTCCTCGTTGGAGAAGACCCCTCTATTACTCTCTAGGCTCTCATGGATTGCCCTTGAATATTTCTTCAGGTCCTCTTCAAGATGGTTCAAATCTTCCTCCGACAATGTTTCCAAGTCTTTCGTTTGATTCTTCTCCTGCAAATAAGTCAACATTTCAAAATTTCGCACTTCTTTTTAGTTTTGATAAATGACCCTTCAAAAATATGAGGCACATCAATTAAATTGCCATACACAGAGACTATAAGACCAGTTCGTCGATCAGATGTAATGCAAAACTCGGTAGGGTAACAAAACACTTTCCTGACCTCAAATCACATGGTTACAATGCATTACAAACTTGCAGTAAAGGAAACACTGTGTCAAATGTCATTGAAACATGTACTGTTGTTCATATGAAGATCAAGGAACATATGATTTGGTTGGGTTCTTAGAATTTACAACAACAGATTAACATAAATAGTTTGGTCAACACTGAGGAGGTGGCATCATCATAGGAGTAGGAGGCGGGGGGCTGGGGGGGCTACAGCCCCTCAAACCCAAAATTTTTGTGAAAATTCTAGCAATATGGTGAGAATTTTTTGGGCACCTACTGAAAGAAGAAGAATTTGCAATATGTTTTTCAATTTTTTTTGGTGAGAATTCGGGCAATATGGTGAGAATTTTTCGGGCACCTACTGAAAGAAGAATAATTTGCAGTGTGTTTTTCAAGGGTTAAACTGATATTATTAATTATCGTTATTATTGTAACAACTTGCCAATAATTATAACCAATATGAAAGGGTAATAACACGGCAAATGATTGTATGTTATTGGCATGTGATGTAATAAACGATGAATGCCTATAAGATATGCACATTAACATGTTGAATGCGGGCAAAAATGTCGGTTATATTTTTCTGACAAGTCGTTACAGCCCCCCACCCCCCCCCCCCAATCAAACTAGGCTCCTGCGCCTATGGGCATCGTTGTCAAATTAACCTTTAAGATCAAGGTTTCTGAAACTGAGTATCTTGGAAACCTGAATAGCTATAGAAGCTGAACTGTATATGCATGTATTTTAGATCCTCCTACAAGCAGGAACTCGCAAAGAAGCCACCATTGACTTATCAAAGCCGCATGCTGACCGAAGTCAGTCTCTTACATTCATATTTAACGTCCATGATTATGAATTGTCAATTGTCAACAACTCTGTAACTGGACGACAAACATTAATCTTGGAGTGACTCAAACTCGGGACCTTATGATTGAAAGGCACCAGCGTTAACCATGGCTGTTCAAATGTTTCCCTTTATGTTAGGGATGACATATCAATACAAACAGTCTGCCTATAGTCATCATTTTACTGGTTATTCTTTAATATTACAGAGGTCTTTTGAGCAAAGAAGATACACATCACAGGATTTGAAATGATCATTTTTTCCAGTTATCTCATTGAATCTGGTGGGAATTTCAACATCAAAATGTTATTTCAGCAATGGAAACTGACTGCATTAAGGTTCTTCTGAATACCCAAAGTTTGTTGTATTAACTTGCCATGGGGATCAAAATTAAAGGTCATGGATATGACGTCTCATTGATCATAAAAATCAGTCATAACTTCGCTTACCAGAATAGACATGATGTTAACAAAATCTGCCTCTGACTCTAACTTCAGCTTCCTGGCAGCCCTTTTCTCTCTTAATGCGTCAAGCATTCTCTGTTTTTCACGTGCCAGTCTTCCGTTAAAGTCCTCCATGTTCCTGGCGTGTTCCTCCATCAGTTTATTGATCTCTGCCTGAGATATCTGACCTTTCTTTCCAGCTATCGATGACTCCACGAAACTGTCATAATCATTGATTTCCTTCTCGACTTGCTCAATCTCATCCTCTTCCAGGCGGTTGCCATCATTATCCTACGAGAGTGAAATATTTATGTTATTAACCCCACTAGTTTGAATTCAACCAATCAGAGATGCAGGTTTAGTTATGAGCCGTTGCTAAAAATAGATTCAAGACTTTGTGTTGGTACAACCAGGGAGTTGTTATGGAACTCCCTGGTACAACTGCCATATAGAATGTACACAAATCAAGTATGGTGTTGTATTACGTATTGGTCAATGACATTCGTAGTGTTTAAATATTCATATTATGGGCGAGGTTTATTGGGATCCCATCGGAAAATATCTTGGAGAAAAACAAAGTTGAAAGTTGCAAATTTTTCGTCTTTTATGCCACCATTTGAAGTAAGATTTAAATAGATAAGCTAGTTATGTTTGTCCTTATGGCATAGTGGAGCCAGTGAGGTTGAGAAAAACCATAGAAAAGGACGCAAAATGCTGCTTTAAAGCCGAAGATTTTGAATGGAGCAGAACAAAGTAATTTATACCTGGAACAGGATTTGATCCAGAGACCTCTGGTTTACAAGTTCTGCGCTCAACCAACAAAGTTATCCAACACTTAGTTTGTGATAATCCCTATTTCTGGCCATTTCATTGCTGGGGACACCAGTCATTTGCTTGCATATCCTGTAACCTGTATGATGGCTCAGTATCATTCCATATAACCCAGAAAGCAGCAGGAAAAGTGATTCTAAGCAATTCCATTCACTTACTTACATCTCTGAATTAAACCAACATTGCTTGTTAAAGTGCAACTCTGTGTATTACATAAATCCACATCTCTTGCCTCTCACTAACTTGTAAGGGTTCCCTTTTGTACATAATATCTGAAATTCCTGAAATAGTTACTCAAAGTCCCATTCCAAACATACTTTCCCCCTTACTTAACTTTCAGCAATGAGAGTTTAATCTCATGTTCCTGGTATAAACCCAAAGAAGAATAAAACACTTCTCAGAATAGGAGATAATTACTTTTCTTTCTTGTGTAGGATCATATCTCTAGGGAATGTACATACAAGATTTCTTACATGATGTGTATTTCAAGCTAAGACTACCAATCATTTTAGAGGCTCACAGAAATCCCCTCCCACACCCTCACCCATACACACACCTCAAATAATTTTAAAAACTCTCGTAACTACAAATTCTACTTTGCAGGGCAAAAAGTCAGAAGAGAGAACTTCCCTCACAATAAGAGAAACTAATAATTACTTGTTTTCTTGCTCATACAACTTCAATTTTCTGCAAGTATGCAATTCTGTAAATGTTTGCTCGAGCAAACAATGACACCCCTAACTTACCACCCCTCCCTCCCCCTCTTCCCCCTACCTGTCCAATACCAGCCCTATGAAACTGCCACCGGACATTGTAATACTGTAAAGTTTGACAAAAACATTCCACTTACAAGAAGAGATAATAATTCCTTTCTTTCTTGTTCATGTGAAATCATCCCCCTTCTTCTTCTTCTCCTTTCGTCTAACTTATCCTGGAAGTGTTGTCTCTGCCTCTCCTGGCTCAATCTTAATTTCTCTCTCAAGTCTTGCATCTCTTGCTGATGCTGTTCCACCAATCGTCTGTATTCTTCATCGGACAACTGTCCTCTCCTTTCTTCCACAGCGGTCTGGAATGTTGCTTCTCTCACTTTGATTTCTTCTTCTAGATTAACAATGCTATGCACTGATTGATCCTTTGCAAACCAAAAAACAAAACAAGTAAAACAATAAACAACATAC
Source organism: Apostichopus japonicus (assembly GCF_037975245.1). Classification (NCBI taxonomy): domain Eukaryota; kingdom Metazoa; phylum Echinodermata; class Holothuroidea; order Aspidochirotida; family Stichopodidae; genus Apostichopus; species Apostichopus japonicus. The sequence goes on from NC_092571.1 coordinate 28,114,121, forward strand.
TAACGAATTAGAAAGTAAAATTAAAAGACACATGTGATATAAAATAATAACAACCTGGAAGGCAGTTATTTTACAATTTTAAGGCAGCAACATATATGTTCACCATGTTTGAGTAAAATAGTTCTTGCAGATAACATTTAGTTCCAAACAAAATTTGAAAGCAGGAGCCCAGACCCCCCCCCCTGTCCTGCCCCCAACCACCCCCTCTAGTTCCAACCATGCACACTTACGTCTGCCTCGGATACTTCTCCTCTTCTCTTCCGCCTCTCAGCAAGCTTATCTTGAAAATGTTGTTTCTGTCTATCTTGACTCAATTTCAGCTTGTTTCTCAAAGTTTCAATTTCCTTACGATGCTGAGCCAACAGACGTCGATAGTCTGCATCTGACATCTTTGATCGTTTCTTCTCGACTTCAGCCTGGAAGGTGGCCTCTTTCATTAAAATCTCTCTCTCAAGCTTCTGAACGTCTTGGATGGTGGACATATTATCCTACAGAATTATGATTGAGACAAAATCATGAAGCTAAATGAATGCATGGGTTTGTATTTCTCTGACTTAATCAGAGATTTCAGACTTCATCAAATCAGAAATGCATTTAGGGTACTATTTTATTGCACTTGGTAAGGAATATGACCAAACCTGTTGAGTATTACTTGCAATAAGGTGGCTATTGTTCATAGATTCTTCACCAAACACACATACATTGATTCATTGTTTGGTTGAGTCAGTGATTAATACATTTACAGTATTTTGAGAGTTCTTTCAAGCTCCAACAAGTCTTTAACTTTGACAGACTGAACATGGTAGCATTCATCATCTTCAAACTAGACAAGGCAACAATATTCCATTGCGGCCCATCATATATTCAGGGATGTGCCCAGGATTTCCTGAGTGCCAGTTTATACTGATCGCCGTCCTGGGGGAGGGGTCTAAGGGGGAGGGGGTGTCTCCGATTTTTGAAGGTGCTCAGATGCCAAATGCTGGCACTTATTTAGCTTTTTAAGCACATACACAAGTACTAGTTTTGCTAACAATTTACATTTCTTGTTTTTTTTTTTAGTGAAATATATTACGTACCTGGTAAAAGTTATAAGTTTGCCATTAGTAGGTAACTGATGCATTATTAGTCTGTATGATTTCGGCATAGGCTAGGCTCAATTTATGTTGAATATATTGTAAGGAATGTCGGAATTTTAGATGAAAGTAATGCTGGGCGGGATTCACGATTTTTAAGACAGTGCTGGGCGGTAATTTTTAGTGCTGGGCGGGGCTGCCCAGTGCCGCCCAGCGTGGGCACATCCCTGTATATTTATAACATAATGTAACTAGTTGACCGATCCATTATGATAACTACCTCTCCTGTTGGATTTTCAGGTTTCATTTCCACATTGACGGCAGATGTTGGTCGCAGGGCACGCCTGGCAGCAAGTTTTTGTCTCAATTTTTGGTCAGACAACTCTCTCTCTTGTTCCAATCTCTTTTCCATTGACTTCATCTCTTCGTGGTGCTGGTCCAGAAGCTCTCGGTATTTCTCAGATGAGATTTTATTTTTCTGACCAGCTATCTTCTGTTTCTCGGAAGTATTTTTGATGTCCATCATAAGTTGTAACTGCTTCAGTTCCTCTGGAGAGAAACATTTCTCTTGACTGCTTGCATGCTGCCCCTTTAACAAGAGAGTAAGGTGAAGGTAAGCTAACTCATTTTCCAAATTTAAATTAATATTCTATGATACAGTGGCACCTGAAGATATGCATAATACAGAGAAGCCAACTAGAGCATATGACTTTGTGTTGCTACTACTGATTATGATTATGATTATGATGATTATTATTATTATTATTATTACTTGTTTCATCAAATAGTATAACAAGGTGAACAAGACAATAAACTGCAAACAAGTTTAAAATGTGAAAGCAAGTAAACTAAAGAAACCCTTTTGGGCTTAATCGAATAGAGTACTTTCATCAAAGAAAGTAGATAACCTTAACACCTACTAAAGAACTCCCACCCCCCCCCCAAAAAAATAGATAACCTTAACATAAGACCTATAACACTACCCACCACCACCACCACCAACTCCCACTCCTTACAATGGATACAATCAATAAAGGCTTTCAGAGTAATTTTTCAGATGTTGCCTGAGCGAAGCCACAGAAGTATAAGTTTTCAAGTTGATTAGAAGATTGTTCCACAAAGAAGAGTGTTTATCCATGCTGACTGAAACACCATATGTACTCATTCATCCATTTTTCAAATATGTAGATTTCTTTACCATATTTTAAATTTAATTCACAACAACAAAGGTTTCACCCAAACCTGTAATAGGAAACACAACAGAGCTGACATTATTGTTCTAACCTTTGTTGTTTTCTTCCTCTGATTCAGTTTCGTCATAAGTTCCTGCCTCATCCTGTCTCTCTCTTCATCTAGTTGATTCTGCATCTCCTCCATCTCAGAGCGATGTCTGTCTATCATCCTCTGACAGTCCCCTGCAGACATCTTTGTCTTGGCATTCTTCAGGTCATCTTTAAATGATATTGCTTTCTGGTTCAAGGCTAGCTGGAGTTCCTTCACCTCATCTGCAGATAAATTCTGATCCCCGAGGAACAGAAAATGCAACAAAATATTAGAAACTGAAGCAAAACGGTTTTGTAGAATGACTATTCCACAAAGAAGTATATGAAGAAAGATTTACGACCATATCTTAGGTTATAGGTTTCAGCAAACTGAATAAATACACCATTGCTATGAAACAAGTGGATAGTCATCCCCTATTAGTCATCTTTGCCAGTTAGCCATCTTTATAGTTAACTGTGCAGTGGTCATAAGTCACAGACTGTTGCAGTTCTGAGATATCCAACTCTGTTCGTGGGATGATACCAATTACCCATAATATCTTTAATATGAAAGGGTGATAGTTAGAAGCCATGCATTTCACCTAGCTCTGACCCCTTAGAGCAGAATAGTGATTCCACAAGCTTTGTTTATAAAGTTTGTTTGTCAAATTTGGGCTTAACTAGTCATTTTTCTATATTATTATATTAATTCTCTTATCTTCATTTTATTTTTACATTTCCTTCAATCTTTGTAGATGAAGCAAGCAAGCAAACCAACCTCCTCTATTCCACTTTCTCTCATATTTCTGCGAGCAGCCAGTTTGTCCAACATCTCCTGCCTCTGTCTTTGTCTCTGTAGAGCCAGCTTTTCCTGCATCTGTCCAAGCTCCATCTTATGTTGGGCTATCAGTTTCTTATAATCGTCATCTGATGAAAGACCCTTTTTCTCCTTCAGCTCAATATCAAACTGTTTTTGCCTTTCTTGGAGTTCTGCTTCAAGCTCCTGTAACTCCACAGCAGTCAGTGCCTGATATATAAAAAATACTTAATCACTTTCTCATTCTTTAAAACAACTGATCGATAGGTTATTACTTTACTAATAATCAAATCAAATATCAATAAAAGAAAGAGAAAATATTAAATAAGAGAGCTTCCTAGTCTTTTTCAAACTACAGTAACTTTTCATCAACAAAATGGTTTTTGTCGGATGAGCAAACCAGCTACTGACATAGCTGAATTTGGTATGATCACAGCTGGCAAACCTTCAATGCATCAAAAACATGGTTCAGGTACAGTGAACCATGGTTTCTACGAATGTTGAATGAATGGGTAAAGCTGGTGGATTCACCAACATTATGTAACAGTTTTTTAATCTAATATTCTCTTGCAAAACTAACAATTGGATGGAATGTTTGGAGGAAAGTTCATGGATTAATATAGCATATTGACAAGGACTTTGTAAATTGACAATGAACAATACTCTAGAGATAATCAGGTGGGAAGGTGTCAGTCTGTGGGCAAACCATGCAACCCCTAAAAGGTTCAAAACCGTATAACCTGGGCCTGGAACCTTATTGCATAATTATTCAGAAATTATACCTCCCAAGATATGCTCATTGACACCTACTTGAGAAAACACTGAATGTGGCTCACTGTAAATCAGGGTAATGACAATGAAATACCACCCACAAAATATATAGCAGACATTTCAATTTATATAATCTTGGCAACATCCGGTGTTTCATCCCAAAAACTGCTACAGTATGAGCATATAATATGAAGATGAAGATATCAAGTTCAACAAGCTGATTGACAATATAATTGCTGTTTCATTACCTTCTCTGACTTCTTTCTTTTCCTGGCAGCTACTTTATCTAGAAAAGATCTTTTTTGAGTTCCCATCTGATGATTCAACCGTTTCTCTAATAAAGCCACCTCCTCTTCATGCTGCTTCAAAAGCTTCTCATATTCCGCTTCCGAGAAGTTTTCTTTCCTTGATTCCACTTCTCTGTGGAACTTTGACACTTTTTTCTCAATTTCTTGGGTCACAGCAAGTTGGTCTGATGTTCTAAATTTGTCTTCTTCTTCCTTTTGAGAGTTTGCTCTCTGATATCAAGAAATGACAACAAAATAATCCTCAAGCGTGGAAATCACACTTCAGTCTCTAAGATTACTCCCAGAAGCACTTCAACTGAGAATGGCACCATCAATATGACAAACACAAATGAAATATCAAATTTTATCTATTCCGCTATTCTTAGTCTAGCAAAACAAAATGGAAAAATCAAAGAAAATCTGTGAAAGACATGACTTACTCGCTACTTTAGCTTGGAACCTAATAACACATGTTACCTGTATGCATCTGATAAATTGTGAAATATGGATAGAATTTCCCTAGATTAAACATGATTTGTAATACTCATAATGTAAACAGTATATTTTGCACTCAATGTAGTTATGAAGCGATAGTAAATAGAAACATAATAACATTTACTTAAATGTTATTAATTCCCTCTAACAGAACTCACTCGTCTAAAGGCAGCCTTGCACAACCATGTGCTTAAGGTTTTCGAATCGCAATGTATCTCATTTGATATTCAGTTTTCTAGAAGTTATATATTTTTGTATGATGCCATATTTGTGACATGTTGCATACTTATTTCAGCTTGCCTGTCAGCTTTCTGCTATTCATTTTCTGATATACTTTATATATCTGTTTGTAGAAACTGCCTTTGGAATATCTGAGGTATTGAACTACTGTATTTATATCATTATGATTATGTCTACTGAACTGATTGTGTTTATGCTTCCATATTTTGCCGCAAAGTGAACATTAAACAAAGCACAACCCCTCAACTTCCATATCTTCATTCTATACCTTATTACTTTAGGCAAAATTTCTTTAACAGGAATGTTCCAAGAACAACAGTGTACTACTGTACATTAACAACTATTTAGTGGCCAAATATGAAAGCATAAAGATAATCAGTTCAGTGGACATAATCATCATGATATAAATAGTTCAATACCTCAGATATTCCAAAGGCAGTTTATTCAAACAGATATATAAACTATATCAGTAAATGAATAGCAGAAAACCGATTGGAAAATTATAGACGATGGAAAAGAGCAAAGAGATTTATGGTTTAATACAGGATTCGAACCAGTGACCTCTGGGTGAATAAATGACAAGGTAGTTAAGTTCCACATGAAGTATACACAGAAAGAGGATCACAGAAAATTGAGCAATCTACACAGAGCAATCTACAAATAGCAGAATATAAATTTGATATAAAGGGAAACTACCTATCCATACTGTACACAGTGTACAGGACTGAACTCAATTTTACATTTACAGTTTAGTACAGCCTTAATACCGAGCCAAAACCACTGTTCTTTAAACAAGGATGGACAAATACCATATTTTCTGCAAGGAGCTTCTCTTGCTCTTTCTTTTCAGCAATGCGAGCTGCTCTACGCTTCTTCCTCTCGGCTACTTTTGACCCAAGTTTTAGCTGATGTCTCTCTTTCTCTCTCTCTCGAAGGATTTCCATAAGTTCCATTTCTTGTCTATTGTAAAATGAAGAGAAAGCTAATTTATCAGTACTGTAGTTGTAAAAATTCTCTTCAGTTTGGTACAGCTATCAAAGGTCAAGTTTACCATTGGAAAAGGGAAAATATTTGTGAATAATCTGTACAGTTTTATCATTCAAATGAATTCTTGACTAGTGCACTTCATTGCTGTAATGATAAGGATATCAAATATTTTCACCATATATGCAAAATAAAGAAAAGCCAACTAATGGGAAATTCGTCTGGAATGGATGATAATTTGTCAAGGCAATGAATGAAATGTAACAAAACTTTTGTCTTGAAAAGGAAAAAACCTTGTCTTGAATCCCAGATGATGACATACTTGTGATTAGCTATCATTTGCTGATATTCCTGCTGGGATAGCTTTTCCTTCTTTTCTTTGATTGCCTGCTTAATCTTGACACGTCTTTCCTTTGCATCTTCCTTGGCGAGGGAGGGTGAGGGCGTCTTCGGATCAGATCCATCTAATGATGTAGCCACGTTCTCCCAGTCTTCGTCGTCACTGTAAACAACACCAGATATCTATAGAGAGAAGAGGAGGAATAATGAGGGTCATATGAAATCAGCTGGGAACGACTTGACTCGACCTTAGGATGAAGTCAAGTTCGACTTTTATGAAAAGCTGAGTGTGAACAGAACTTCCTCCCTGACATAATTTCAAATATTACACTCACCTGTCTCTGAAGAGGAATGTGCAGGGGACTGCTCTCCGGAGTAAAGTTGATGTCATCATTATCATCGCCGACAGTCTCAATGTTGGTCACTGTTAGGGATGCAGCTTCCTGGAGATAACTCTGGAAATCACTGTTGGGAGCATCAAATGTCTACAATAGAAGGAAAAGAAATTCACTTTTTAACAGTGATAAAAATTGTCAAAAATCCTTAAATTTACCATGCCAATGTCCAGCAAAACTAGCCAATTGTATAGCCATAGGTCCGTAACACTTTGTTCTACTATTGAATTTGAGTCCTGCCTACTGTACTTGGTTTTAGTCACAGTGATGCATAGCACATGACCAGGGGGGTAAGGAAGATTCCAAAAAGTAGGGGGGGGGGCACAACATCAGAGGGGCACTTTCTCATTCCACCACCACCAATGATTATGCTATAAACCGATACACACCGGCAATATCACTTAAATATGATGTGTTAGTATGCTACCAATACCATTTATTGAGAATTGAGATTAATTGTTTATTGTTAACCATGCTACAAAAAGACTGTACAAGACTAAAACTAAATAATTCAAACACAATATTAAAATAAACAAAGGCTTAAGATATCCAAAAGACAGTTCTTCATCAAAGGGGCACATTTTATTTGCCAGTAGGGCACATTGCCCCAGTGCCCCCCTCCGGCTCCTACCCCCTGGCACTGACATATTTACTGCCATTCCCATGTAACATTTCCATCGAAATTGGTTATCTACAGACCAATTTTTATAAGGTTTTTCTTTTTCCAACTATATAGTAATTGTTTCTACACTGTAGAGACTGCTCCTCTAATGCAGAGAGTGAATTAAAATAATTTTACTAAAATTACCTTTGAAACAATAAATGTCATTCTGCCATGCTTGTGTGAATATGAATAACTAGTTGTGTGTGTCACTTACAAAATAGTTTGCACAATGTGCCTTGTATGCACAAAAGATACAATTATTGGCGTATGTCTTGGGAGTAATTCTGCTTGATGCTGAAAGTTTTCATTTAATCTACCATTTCATTCAAATTCAAATCTTTAGCTTTTGTATCTATAATAATATAAAAAGAATTATAATGATCAGCAGTTATTTTTATGTTGCTTAAGTGATGGATTACACCTTACACGTCGGGCAGCTTTACAATTCAACATTTTAACTCAAATTTGGAATCTTTTCAATTTAAAAAGTCATTTCAGATGGGAAAAACCGTAGACTGCTCTACAATGAAAAACCCACCTTACTATGATCCCGCCAAGGTATCGAACCCGGAAACTCCCTGATTGCTAAGCCTCATGCCTTAAAATGCCAAATAACTCAGCCCCCATATTGACACTCAGGAAAAATTATCATTTTAGTAGAACTAAAGACACAAAATGTAAACACAAGTAAATAAGGTTAACTTCTACCAAATATTTATCATTGTATGTTCCATTATGCCCTCCCAAGCAATCAAATAATTTACATTTCTCATTTGTAGACACAGAATTTCACTCTCAGAATAATTTCCTTGAGTTGTCAATTATTGACTAACCCCAATATCTTGGTTTCCGATCTTGACTTTGTATTTACTTGGTGCTACTTCTGTAAGCTTGGCTGCTCCCAAAGCTGATGATCTATCAAAACCGCTAGCAATGTGACCCTTGACCTTTACTGGTTGGGACTGTCCAGGTACTACAATTTCAGCAACCACAGCAGTGCTACTGGGATGCTTGGTTTGGGAAGGTCGTTGCTTCTTTGAAGCACCAGACCCCATGCTGCTGTTACGTTTCTCAAAGTCTCTGTAGATATCATTTTCCTTCCATCAGTGGTTCATGAATGCCTCCACACTTTGGACCAGGCTGTAAAACAAAAAATTATATATCTTGAAGGAAATTGTTGACTACATCAGGACTTCATATTCATTTCAATGTGTCCAGTCAATTATTGAAAAGTGGAATGGGTTCTTTTTCAAGGTAAAGGGGTAATATCATATGTGCTACTGCAATGCCTACAGGTTTGTACAGCATACATGTGATTCTTTTATGACACAGATTGTGAAAATGTTTTCGAGCTTTGTAAGCCTTTGTATTACTGTAAATGTTCATTGGAATTACATTTCATGGATAGACCACTGGTACAAAATGGATATGCTAAGTAATGAAGCCACTGAGAAACTAGCTTGCACATGTTATAAACCACAAGACTTAAGGATAAATCTGACTCCTGGGACAAAACTTGGACTTAAACATATTATGAAAAATATAAAGATCGGAAGTTCATGTGGCCCAGGCTTTTAGCCAAGGGTGGGGGGGGGAGAAGGGGGCAGCCGCCCCCCCCCCCTTGAGCATATTAAATAAAATATGTAATGGTTTTATGATATCGCTAGTATTTTCAAAAGAGAAAATGCTAAGATGCAACTGACAAGGCCTGGGAAGTGCCATTTCCAGCGATCTGGGAGGCATTTTCAGCCAAAATTTTCTTGTACGCTTCGCGCCAACCATGGTGGCGCTACGCTTAGATAGTTTGCAATGCCAAATTTACAGTTTCGCCCCTCCCTTGGCAAATTCCTGGCTACGCGCCTGATGTGGCCTAAGCGTATTGTGACTCATTTGCTATGTTGATATAACCAATCACATGTGACCATCTTTACATTTTATCATAATGTATACAAATTTCATGTTTTCAATATATGGGTCTGTGAGCTACATTAAAAATAGGCGATTGTATTGACAAATTTTCACAGACCCCCCCAAAGTTACGTTGCTACGCTCTATCACCTGGGCCTACATATAATTAACATTGGGCCGAGGCTAGGTTTAAGTTACCTTGCACGAATTGATTGCTCTCAATCTCTGTATCTCTGACTGTAAATGAGCGCCCAAACTTCAAAAGAATATAATGACACACAACACAGTCATTATCAATTAATTTCTGTGCTGACCAAACACATTCACCCCGTTATCGCGCAATAACCATTAGTCACTCTGGGCATGTTTGTCATGGCTTGTATAAATTGACGCTTGTTCATCAGTACGCGAAAGTTAACTTAAACGTAAGATCACTGTTAATTATACGTAGGACTAAGTTATTATGTAGCATACAATTGGTAGTATGACTCAGAGTAGCCCCCGAGTATTATTTCCACGACACTGACGTAAATGCTATATACTAAGTCCTAAATAGTAGTAAGATTAAGCCTAACGTAAGCCTATTGTTACATTTTCACTGGCCCATTGCAGTCATTGGTAGCTGAATTGAATAAAAATAGCCTACGCAAGAATATTTTTTAAACAGCACACTAATTTTAGGGCTTTTAGTTACTAACTTGGTATCTACAATGTACAAAAACAGGTCTCGAAACATATCCGTTGAAGTTAATGCAAACTAGCCCTGAACATGTGAACGAATATCATGGTCCTTTGTGAGGTTTGAAAACGTATCCATGGTGACCAAATTGTAAGGTACATGTTTACATTGAGGTAAATGAATCTGGAGGATTCTGGTCAATTGGGTGCGCGCGTACCATGTATGGAGGGTCATGTGATGTTTTCCAGGGTGGTACCAAACTGATATTTCTCTGTAGCAGTTCGAGAATAGTGTTAGTGACTTCGTAAAGATTTGCACCAAGACGGATCGGACATGGGAACTAACGGCATAAGGAGGTACTGGTACTTCAGGCCTACGAAATAGTGCTAATATGGTAACGTTCAACCCAAGGGCGGCGGAACCGGGGGGGGGGGGCACAGGGGGCACGTGCCCCCCACTTTTCCCCAGGTTAAAAATGTGCCCTTTTTCTACATAAAAATTGAGGTGTCTCAAGTTAGCAAGAGGCCAGGGAACCAGAATGAACACTCGGGAAGGGCCGTTTCCGGCCATCTGAGGGGTTTGTAAAACAGAAAAAAATTTATAGTACGCTCCGCGCCAACCGATGGTGGCGCTCCGCTCAGATAGTCGTGCATACAACTTTGCAAATCCTGGCTACGCCCCTGACTTTTAATGAATTTCTGTGGGGCAAACTCAAAGCTGTTTCGAATGGAAAAAATTGGTTAAGATATTAACAAGAAATAAACTCTAATTCGGAAGATTCCTACATTAGCAATTAGCATGATTTCACCTCATTTTGTCTCAAAAGAAAACTTGTTCCTTGTTTCCCAATTTGCACATTGGATATTGCAGTGCTAGTATGCATATTTTCCTTGAAGGGGGGGGGGGGGTGGGGCGTTGATGGAGTGATGTGTATACACAAATAAGATAATACAATAAGAGTTATAAAGGGTACTAAATATATGCATCAGTCCAATCGAATTTCTACAAAGTGCCCTTTGATGTCGGTGCCCCCCCCCCCCAGATTAAAAGTGCTTCCGCCGCCCTTGGTTCAACCTTATTCTCTTGAATGAAGGCAGACCTTCTACATAATAGATCTTACTTATTAATACAGCTCCAGGGGCAAGCTTTGTCTCATATGGCCTAACGTTATTACTACTTGCTATAAGTGAATGTAGAAATGGGAAATGTGGGGAAATGTTTAGTTCAGTGCAAACACGGAATTCTCCATGGAACAGAGCCTAATGCTGCTCGACGGGAATATAGCTATCACGTTAGGCGACCGACACGGTTATTGCTAGGTAACGGGTGTCGTCTGCTGCTCAAAGCACGCAAACACATTTACGTACTAGTTGGGTGAAATCATCATGCGTAATAGGGAAAGTAGTATATTGGTACCACCCTGGAACACATCACATGACCCTCCATACATGGTACGCGCGTACGTATGGCAAGCCATTTTATTTTTTAATTCAGTATTTAATGATATCAACAATTATTTAATGATATCAACAATTATTTAATGATATCAACAATTATTTAATGATATCATGAATTATTTCATGATATCTGAAATTGTTTTAATAATATGTACGTCATATTTGATGATATCATTAATTGGTGCAAGGAAATTATTGATATCATTATTTTATTTGATGATATCATAATTAAACTTTCTGATATCAAGAATTGAATTTGTGTTATATTAAAATAGATGAACTATTATAGATATCAATAATTCAATTGAAGATATCATAAATTCAATTTCAGAAATCTATATTTAAATTAATGATAACAAAAAGTATGACGTACATATCACGAATTCGGCCATATTTAATGATATCATAAATTCCAATTATTGATATCATCAAATATGGCGTACATATCACGAATTCGGCCATATTTAATGATCTCATTAATTCGAATTTTTGATATCATAAATTCCAATTAATGATATCATCAAATATGACGTACATATCACGAATTCGGCCATATTTAATGATATCATCAATTACGCCCTCAGTTTGAGCACCTGGGATTATGTGGCGGGAAGTATAGTGCAGTGCGGTTAGTGCATTATATTCTGTCTAGAACTGGTTGAGCTTCAATCCCCGCCATATTAAGAGCAGTTTTACGTATTGAGCCTACCGTATAACTAATGTAATGTATACTGCACTGCACTAGACCCATACCAACTACCACCAGCTTAGTTCCATAAGGCCTGTGTACGGATGAGTTACTGAGACTACGCCGTATAACCAGACATATCGCAGCCATATTTAATGATATCATTAAATATGGCCGAATTCTTGATATGTACGTCATAATTGTTGATATCATTAAATCGAATTAGTGATATGTACATATCATTAATTAGAAGTAGTGATATCAGTAAATATGACGTCATATTTGTTGATATCATTAAATCGAATTAGTGATATGTACATATCACAAATACATTTAAAGATATCTTTAAATCATTTCTTGATATCACTAATTCATTTAATGATATCATTAAATGAATTATTGATATCAAGAAATGAACTGAATTAATGATATCATTAATTGATTTAATGATATCAACAATTCGAATTCTTGATATCAACAATTGATTTAATGATATCATCAAATAATTAAAGATATCATTAAATATTGAATAAAAAGTAAAACGGCTTGCCATACGTACGCGCGTATTTACTGTGTGATAGTTTCTCCAGATTCATTTAACTCGTTGCATGTATACTAGTCAAGTGCCATTATGCTTTTATTCCTCTTCTTTCCTTCTTTTGTGTGTGTGAATTGTTTGTTGTTTTTTTCCTCCTAGTTCATGACAGACCAAATTTCACAGTAGTTTTAAAATGCCCCCACCCTTCCCTTTCTCATGCCCACTGGCGGATCCAAGGGGGGGCCAAGGGGGCCATGCCCCCCCCCAAAAAAAAAGGTGAGCCAAAAAATGTTTCCGAACATCCGCTAAATCATATGATTGGAAATTTAAAAAAATCGAGAGGAATAGCAGTGGTAGACTAGTCTAAACCTTTTCGTTTTCTGGTTTAAAATTAAATGCAGAGCTCCCAACTGACCCGCAATTCGCGGGAATTAGACCCGCATTCTAACACCCAAATCCGCTGACCCGCACAAGCGTCGTAAAAAACCGCATTGTAATTGTCAAGTATATACATAAAAAAATTTGCATCAAATTTTGACTTAGCAACCATCATTTCTTTAGCATTTAGCATAATAGAGTATAAAACCTCCTTTACAGCATCATTTGTACCTCAAATTAGCCTATAATTCTTTTCATTGGGGCGAGCAGCGAACATTTTCATGCCACGGGAAAGAATGAATTATCACCTACTATTCAATTTATTGATGTTACACACAAACAAATGCATATTTCTCAGAAAATTTTGGGTGACAAAAGCCTTTCTAAGTGCCACCATTTTACATGTAGGCATCACCAGGATTCCAAAAAAAATCAAAAGGGGAGGGGGACACCCCCTCCCCTTATACCCCTCCCCCAGGACGGCGATTCGTGGCATGGACCAGCATTTGCCTTCTCAAGAGTTGGGAGCTATGTAAATGTATGAGCATGAGGATTTACAGTTTAACACCATTTTGCAGTTACAGGCTGGTTGTAAGAAATTTAAAACCTATGAGAAATCAAATTTCTTGAGAAAGATGATCCCAACTTTGTTTTCTAAATATTTTAGAAAATTACACCTGGGAAACATTTTTTTTAGAAGTAAATTAACATCACCATTGTACACTTTTTTCGCACCAAATTGCATCTGAGGGCATTCAGCAATAGAAAATTTTCCAAAGGGGAGGGCGCACCCCCTCCCCATAGACCCCTCCCCCATATCACTCTAATGCCCTGTCAATATCATCATCATTATGTGTTTTGGGGGTTTTCAGGGGCGATTTCTTATCATTTATTCCACAGGTACCCACAATTATAAATTGCAACAAGGCTAATCCCACCATGAAAGGGAAAAGTCCATGCAGCTATGCCCTTCCCGAGGACACTAACCCGAGGGCTGCCAACTCTCCAACTAAGAGGGTTGCCAATTGTAACAGACTCTGTGTGGTAGCCTAATGAATGGGTGTATCGAATCTGCTGGTCCAGGGCCGGGCTATGGCACGGGTCTGTGTCTAGCCCCCTGTGGGCTGCACCTTGGCCAGCTGACTGTTGCAAGTTAATGACCTCGCATTGGCAGAAACTTAAAAATTTTCCGACATCCGTGAAGGGGGGGGGGCCATGGCCCAATGGCCTCCCCCCTAAATACGCCCTGCGTAACTGTATGTATTGACTGTGCACTAGTGTCTATTACCGACGGTAGCAAGCTGTGTTTGTATTTTCTGGGATCGATGGTGGTGTCTAACACCTCTGTTACACCTTATTCGAAACTAGGTCAGATAACCGGCATGAGACGTTTCTTTGTGCGCGAGTCTTCACATCCTTTAATTGGCAGCTTTATATTTGCAGACTACATAAATCCACCTCCGTTATAGTGATGGCAATCTAAGCAAAACCTCACTGGCACGAGGTGATAATGTAGAAATTCTTTATCTATATCGATCTCCCATATTATGGTATGACAGTTACATGCAACACGTACTGCGTATATCCGGAATTTGTTGTCGCTGTGTGAGCCTGTTCCCACTGGGTAATTTAATTACTGCCCATGCACATGAATACAAAAGGCTTCGGTGTATCACATATTCAACAGCTAACTACAGCTACGGATTTGAAATAGTGTGACGATGATGCGTTTGGTAAATAGCGGCTTTTTGTCACACGAGGCAGTGTTACTTCTTATTCTCCGTGTTAGGACTTGAGCTGTCATATAGTAGGCCGGTACCCACAACTATAGCTCAAATGCTCGGAAACTGTCGTTGTCAAACATATCACCTTTTCTATACGTTGAACAACAAAGGAAACGAAATTCTTTCACGGATGAGGTATGTACAGCTTACGCAGCAGCAGTCTAGCTGCCTGTTCCGTATATACTGCATTATTAGTCTGAATAATAAATTAAGCCGCGCTCTATATACAAGATATCCAGACACAGTGTGTTGTAAATGCCGCTCATTGATGAATGAGATTAGTGAGATAAAAAGGAATTAAGATATCATTATTTTACTGTATTTTTTAAGGTTGTGGTACATCGTGACGGGTTAGAATCATGGTTTAATTAAGTTGAAAATGTAATCCTCCTTGGAATTATAAGCACGAGGCGGGTTAAGACAGCTATTATCATTTATTCCAGTATTTTACAGCATAGGACTACATGTAGGTCTCTCACAATATTATGTAGGCATTTAAAGGTCTAAGATAATAACAGTATATTACTCAGTGCTACAACTTGAATGAAGACTGCACAGACGACGGTAAATGGCAAATGCCCAAAAAGTCAATAAATCAGTTTTTTTTTTCGGTTGATAATCCAGGTTTATGGATGCATTGTCGCCGATAAACCAGGATTTTCAACTGATTATCCAAGAATTATCGAATAAAATTTGTAATATCAACCGACCATCAAAGATTTTCGATTAAAATAATCCAGGTTTATCACATTAGTTTAGATGATCCTGGATTATCGGTTACTACCCAGGATTAGAGAGGCTGGATTTTCGACTGATAGATCTGGATTCTTGACCGATTAACTCGGAATTATTGAACGATTAACTGTGTTTATCGATCTATCATGGGTACAGTATTTGGCTTGCCAATACGTAGGCAATAAGCCTTTAGCATATGGCGTCGATGCGATAAACAACACGTATTTGTTTATGAAAAATCACCCACTGATATAGCACATGATTACGAAAACCAGCGACTGGATTTAAAAAATACAGGTGGGTTAAATATAGTTCAAGGTTATCAGTGTTTGTAAAGCAATGATTCCTCAAGCACTTACATTGTCGAAAGAGGTTTCTGTGAGTCAAGCACAACTTCACAACAACGAGATCTACATGATAGAATAGGCTTACTTTCCCCTTTAAGAAATTCGAATATTTTGACAATTTATAACTCCTAGCCATTGCTTATTATATTATAGTTCACTGTAATCTGATTGTGGAGATATATGCGGCCTACGTATTAACCATGTAGGCTGCAACATAAGTCTACATGATATATGTAGTGTCCATTCAGGACCACCGTACTTGGAACAAAGAACTTTGGCCTACTCAGTGAAATTCCGGAAGAATGTTGCAGCCCTTTAATCAATATTATACACAAAACGTAACACGGACTAGCAGACGTGAACAACGACAACAACAACCAGGAAATGGGATTTGGTATACGGCACTTACAATTCAGTAAAGAGGTGCACCGACAATTTAAAGACATTGAAGACTCGCCCCAAGGCGTGCCGCCCTCTGAAAAAAGTTAACATTCCGTTGCTTGCATGTGAAGTTTTCTGCTTGTCTCTACCAAATGCAGACAGTAATGAAACGTGATACCTTGTTATCTTTTATCTAGACCTGAGATATAATCGCTGCTATGTACACTGTGTTGTGGGTATAATGACCGTAGCTGCATGTATTGACTGTACACTAGTGTCTAACTACCGACGGTAGCAAGCTGTGTGTGTATTTTCTGGGATCGATGGTGGTGTCTAAAACTTCTGTTACACCTCATTCGAAACTAGGTCAGATAACCGGCATCAGACGTTTCTTTGTGCGCGAGTCTTCACTCCCTTTTTTCTGCAATCCACATTTGGGTCGCGCCCTATAGCTAGCAAGCAGGCCGTCGGCTTATACCATGACATCACAGCATTGACGTATGAAACTGCGGTGAATGGTGGTGGGTGACTAGCATTCGAAGCTATACACTGTACAGTAGGTAGTATAGCTTACTGGGCTTCAGTCGATCAAACGTAGTTGAGAAACAAGTCTGACATCGGGGACAATAAGATCACCACAATTCATGTTTGCAGTATTCATTTTTCCTTATGGATATCATTAAACTGTGAATACATTGCTCTTTATTAGATATGCCAACGGGTTCCCGGTCCCATGGGCTGTTATATCGGACCCCCTCCCTCCCCTGATCGCCATGCCTTCCGATGTAGAATGCACTCAATATGTACATGCATTGAGAACGTGGGTCAGATTCTTCCGAGTCTCTTGCTAAATATCTGATAGATAAATGGATAAACACAGCCCCTGTAAGCCCTCATACAATTCTCCTTTTTAATTGTCATATACAGATTACGGTATGTCTTCACTTTTGATGATTTCCTAGTTTATTTTATTTTACTTTTCTTAATTTTTTAATCAAATTTAAATGATTTTTTCTTTCAGAGCGTGACAGATTATGGCGTCTCCTCAAGCAGAAAACGAAGACGGGGTGAATGTAAACCAACAAGGACCGCTTTCTACAGCTACATTATTTAACTCATCACATGAGACGCCCTCTGCAGTGGAAGCGAAAATAATAGGTAAAGGCTCTCACTATACTCGGTTATAGCGAAACAGTAGGAATTGCCCTATAGCTTACGAAAGATCAAATGCTGTCATGCATGGTTTACAGTTATTGTGTTTGTCTTGTCTGGTCGTGCCATGTCAACGTGTCTTGTCTTGTATTATTGTTTGTTTATAGAATCGGATTGAGTCATAAAATATTATTTTACACCTTATGCTGCAGCGTTTACGAGTGGTTCGTCAATTCAATAAAACTAAACTTCGATCAAAGTGCGACATCTTTTCTATCGGCCAAATCTTTTTTAGTAGTGTGTGGTAGGCAAATTAAAGGTTTGTGATTCGATCCGGATAATTTCGTTATTTGCAAAAAGTATTTTAGAAGGATGTTGTAGGGTGTAGATTTATAGTAGTGGTACTGTTAGAATCTGCTGTATCAATTCTTAAAATTATGAGTTGTGTCAATATGACCGCCAGTCCTCCCACAATAGATACCCGTGACACAACAACAGACGGCAACAGAGACGGCCGAATAGCCAAGGACAAGGACGGGGTAGGGGGGCGGTGGAAGGGGGAGGCAACAATGATAGATGGACATGAATGTAAGCAGCTCAAAGAGAAATACTATTTCATTTGGAGCCTGGTGGAAGGTTACAT
Source organism: Apostichopus japonicus (assembly GCF_037975245.1). Taxonomy (NCBI): domain Eukaryota; kingdom Metazoa; phylum Echinodermata; class Holothuroidea; order Aspidochirotida; family Stichopodidae; genus Apostichopus; species Apostichopus japonicus. Next base: position 28,132,138 of record NC_092571.1, read on the forward strand.
GGACGAGGCGGTAGAGCCAGATGGTCGACGAGCACAAGCCCCCCCCCCACTACCCCCCCCCCCACCCTCCCCCTCAATGTTTTGTGGAAAACCTGTCATGCTAAAAAGTGCCTCTTCTTAAAGTTAAAGTGCCCTTTAATTATTGTTAATGAAAAGTACCCTTTATTTTTCATTTTTGTGATGAGAATATTTCCTTTTGTTCTTAAAAAACTGACCTGTTAAGAAATTAAGAGAACTTTCATAGAAAGAGTTCTTTATTTAAAAAAAATAATACAGATTGTAACTAAAAAGTATTGTTGTTGTTAACAAGACATTCAAATACTGGAATCTGTAGTACATTGAAATGCACAGCGGGTCCATTTTATATTAACGTTATGAGGTGTACCACTACCCTTCGGAGTTTGTGTCACCCCCCTCCCCCCTCCCCCTCCCCCTCCCCCTCCACCACCCAAATGAACCCATGACTTTAACCAAGTCGTCATAAGAGACAATGTAGGATTTCGTTATAACTAAAGAACGTAAATCCCGACGGTGAAAAGGATATGTCTTCCTTGTATAACAATTTCATAGAGTTTCTTTCTTCTTTTTCTTTGGATTTGTCCCTGGCTGCAGGTACAATTCCACAATGGGTCTCTGGAAGTTTCCTTCGTAACGGTCCCGGTCAGTTTGAAGCTGGCGAGCAAAAAATCGAGCATTTCTTTGACGGTTTTGCTCTTATGCATAAATTTGACATAAAAGATGGTCAAGTTAAGTATAACAGTCGTTTCATTCGTAGTGACGCTTACGTCAAAGCGACTGAACAGAAGAGGCTAGTTTACTCAAGCTTCGGTCAAGCTTATATTCCTGATCCCTGTAAGAATATTTTCAGCCGTTTCTTCTCCTATTTTGACCTTGAACCTACGGATAACTGTAACGTAAATTTTATGCAGCTCGGAGAAGATTTTTACGCGCTCACGGAAAGTCCTAGGGTTATCAAAATTGAACCAGATGAACTCGACACAATTAAACAGGTGAGAATATGACCATGTTTTTATGTTGTTTTTTCTTTTTTTTTCTTTCTATTTTGCCATTTTATTCTACTTCGTGCGATAAGCCTGACATCAGGCGCGGCGGAACGGAAAAATTATTGGGGGGGGGGGCCTAATGTGTGGAGACTATCTAAGCGGAGCGCCACCATCGGTTGGCGCGGAGCGTACAAGAAAATTTGGGGTATTTCAAACCCCCAGATGGCCGGAAACGGCACTTCCCGAGTGTTTTATGCTGCAAATACCTAGCCCTAAAATATGGGTCTCAAGCCTGCAATTTCTCAGATTGCACGTAAAAGTCTGTAAAAACATTGTAATTTGTATATTCGATGGTGTTTTAAGAGAGTAGCTATGACTCGTAGTGTACTCGCAAAGACGTTTTTGAGTGTGGTAAGCGCAGTGGCGGAGCTAGGGGTATTGGTCAGGGGGGGGGGGAGGGGCAAGAATGGTCTGTAGGGGCGCTTTCGACACTATCTAAGCGGAGCGCCACCACAGGTTGGCGCGGAGCGTACAGAGAATTTTTGAGTAAAGTTACTCCCTAGATTGCAGGAAATGACCCTTTCCGGGCGTAGCTAATTTGCAGATAAACGGAGAATAGGTGTCGTCGCCATTTTGTCGGAAAATTACACCAACAGAATATGACAAATGTCAATAGGTATATGAGAGCGCAATAAAATAGTCAATAATCGCGAATAAGTAAAAAGTAGTGAAAAGCTGAAAAGGGCGCCAGCAGTCCATTTGAGTCCGTCAGGGGGGGGCATCCGCCCCCTGACTGTATATATGGACGCTCCGCCACTAAGTAAGGGGATGTTGGAGAACTGGCTGAAATGAGGCAAGTCATTGGCCTAAGACGAAGTTGTGTTACGCTTACCGGTACTCACACTCACTGCTTCCACTTTTCACGGGGCGTGAAAACGCTGTCGGGGTGACAATGTGGTCTATAGCCAGGGGACGGGCCGAGGGTCCCCCAGAAATTACTAAAATTATTACACCTATATAGTATACGTGTGCATCGGACAGATCGACAAGTATGCATTGAAAAATGGGCAGATGCACGTTTCGGAGCCTTGGTAAATATTGGGGGGGCTTATCATGCATTTGCCCCCTCAACTTTTTCATTGGGGGGGGGCTGAGCCCCCCAAGCCCCCCCGGTTCCGCCGCCACTGCCTGACATTTCCCTACATTAGCACGAAATTTGAATGGAAATATGTTCCCGTTCCATCTCACCTCTCTCCCTTACGTGGCCCACCAGTTCCACATGTCTCCATCTCTCCAAAACAAAACCATGCTCACGGCCGCTTAAAATTGGTCCATTACAGTTGACCACACCCTTTCACATGAACGATTATAAATTACTCTCTTTTTTTAAGGTAATTGTATTCATCCTTATAATACTTGTTCTTATTAAAGGCTAATTTATCTAGTTACATGACTGTTCACACCGCCACTGCACATCCACACTATGGTAAAGATGGTACAGTCTACGGCATGGGATCTACTTTTGGTCCAGGGAGTTCCTACAATATCATCAAATTTCCACCAGGTAATACTCTCTGTATATAATATTTCAAATTTAAGATAACAGTTACTTTTCTCTTAAAAATGACCGAAAATTCAGAATTACCATATTCATAATGTATATATCTCACAACCGGCCGGATCTTTTTCAAAATCCGGCCGGATCTTTTTCAAAATCTGGCCTGAATTATTCCTTAAAAAGGTGTTGGTATTAACTTAAATCAATGTAAACTATTTCCAAAAATTAATAAAAACATTCAAAGTAAGGAAAATATTAGGTTTAACATGTTTAATTTAATTTTCGCAATGGTCTGACCCACTGTTTCTAAAGATCAACCAAAATAATACAACTACTGTAATAATATGAAGCTATATACAACAAATACAGTTTGCAGTGAAATCATTTCTTGCAGCCTTCATCAGTTTAATATTGTGCATTTAAAATAGACCATTCATATGCTTATCAGTCAAAATACTGTTCCATTGAATCTTTTACAGATAATATTGCAGTGTAAAAATTTGTTACCAAATAATGTTTTTTTGAGTTTTTTAATACTATTTTTTACTATTTTTCAAAGCAATTTTCCAGAGGTCCTGACTGTCAAATTAGAGACGTAATATCTGAGAATGACAAAATACTTGAAAGGTGACTGTGAAATTGAGCCGAGGAAGAATCAGACCACCCCTTTTCAAATTCATTAAAAAACGTGTTTTATATTGTTATATTTATGAGCACAACCTCGCGTTTTAGAGCTAATTATAAATTTAATCTATACTTTAAATATGTCCCAGAATGTACTATTGGACATCTATTTTTTTTTGGGGGGGGGTGGGTGCTACCGCCAGACCACACTACATATAACAGTCGGCGTCAACGACCCCAGTGCCACCAGTTATGAAATCCTTCACCCGCCTCTGTCCCTCCGTAATAAGATGGGGAAATTAAATTGCCTTGAAAAGTTCCCTAATTATTTTCTTGACGCAATAACAATGTTGGTGTAACATAATAGTGTAGCAAGTTAAAAGACTGGTTTCTCGACTATACTGGGTCACATTATGCATTTTCTCTCTACTTAATTATTCCTCATACAGGTGAATCGCAAAACCAACTGGAAATGGCCAAAATATTCTGTAAAATCCCAGCCTCGTCGTCTCTCTACCCATCTTACTATCACAGTTTCGGCATGACTGAGAATTACATAGTCTTCCTAGAACAGCCGCTTACTATGAACATGTTCAAGATCATGTTTGCGAAACTTCTGGGTACAGACTTTGTGAATTGTATTGATTATACGCCATCAGTACCTGTGAAGTTCCACATAGTCAGTCTAGAGGATGGTACCACGTTGACACGCAAGTACACCGCCGATGCTTTCTTTTGCTTCCATCATATAAACGCTTACGAGGATGACAGCCATCTTGTTGTAGATATCTGTTGCTATGACAACTCAGATGTCATGGAGGAAGCTTACTTGAACAGACTACGAGATGAAACACTGTCCGCTGGAAGAGCTTTTGCGAAGCGATTCGTTTTGCCGTTAGAGCAGAAAATAGTACAGGTAAGTGGTAACTGCATGTGGGAAAATTATGCTAGCTTGAAACTTTAAATTTCTGGCCAAAACAAACCCCCAATAATTATGTACTTATGACGTTAAAGTAGAGCAATCTATTTTGTCCTTTACCAATGAAAATATGTTTTTCCTTTGCTGCACGTGTTCGAATGTCTTGTAAAGGAGATGTTTGCAGAGGGGGACGGGGGAGGGAAATTACCACTTTTAGATGCATTAATTATTTTCACAATGGTCCAAAAAAATGCAGGCACCTGCTGTTGTAGAAAGTCAGTTTCCACAACTCAGAGTCTTCCATGACGGGAATTAGCCACCACTCACCAATTAAATCTCCTCCCCCTTAGAATAGCGTCACAGAATGCATGAAAACTGCTTTGGACTGTGCGGAATTGTTTAAAGAAAATAACCTTATTGATCTTCGTCGGCGAAACTGTGGATAAATGTTCCGACTCCTATAAGATCTTGTTGAATGTCAATTTACAATTGCGATTTTGAAACAAGTTATATATTTGACAATAATTGAATATTATTAGTGAATATTCTATGTTTGCATATTTGGAAACATAGTTTAATGACCTTAGCTATACATATATATATATATATATATATATATATGTCTCATCTCTCAACCAGGGCAACGAAGACAACTTAGTCACCCTCGAGAGTTGTGATGCCACGGCCTACCTCCAAGAGGATGAATCTGTACATTGCCATCCGGAGATGCTCACTGATCAATGTAAATAAATTCTTTAAATATAATAATAGTTATGGGGGACGATAAGGGCTCCTAACGCTGGGGAAAGGGGGGGGAGACTGGGAACTTTTTGCATAAACAAACAAAAAACCAAAATATTAGTTGATCATTGGTCTTACCTCTGACACCCCCCCCCTCCCAACCCCCGCAAATAAAAACTTTGTGCCAAGGGTCTTGCCGATCAGTAATACAATATAACAAGCTTATATTTCGTATAAAACATCATCATGTCATCATTGTAATCTATAACTTGATATCTGTGCAGTAAACTTTGGTTACAAAATAAATTTTTAAAAATGGCAAGTTTTTATTCATTACTTTGTTTACAGATGTAGAGTTGCCGAGGATAAACTATGATGCTTTCAATGGCAAGAAATACCAATATTTCTACGGTTTGGACACACTGGACCGTACGAAGGTAAGTTAAAGTAGGAGTATAAGTTTGAGTCCCAAGTTTCTAAAATGGCAGCATGTTTGTATTTCTTTTTTCATGTTCTATAGCAACAAACACCGTTGGTTTTCTTTGGTTTATCGATTTTAGTTCAGTAATCACTTTTGTGAGCAAAATGAGAAAATAAATGAGTTTTTGTTTTCTATTTATGGAAGACACAAAACCTTATCAATAGTAACATACTTTCGATGTCTATTTTGTACGCTGTTCGAGTTTGTAAATTATTTGCAAAAATTGTGATATTGAACGTAACACTTGGAAAAGGCCAAATTTGCCCATTGACTAACGTGAATATAAGTTTGATCCAGTCGTCTATTTCTTGATCATTTATGAGGAACGTATGCTAGTTTAAATACAACCTTTTGAGGTAAATATTTCAACGACATTTTTGTTTTGTTCTTCTCATCATATAAGGTTGTAAAAGTCGACACGGTAAATAAAACCTTCATGAGCTGGAATGACCCATCGTGTTACCCTTCCGAGCCAGTCTTTATCCCCAGACCTGGTGGAGAAGCGGAGGATGATGGTGAGTTTCCATGGCAATGGTGTTCCAATTATTTATATAATTACACTAGGATTGTGTCATAACTCTTGCAATAGATTTAACCATAACTATGCCATGATCTCTTGATGACGAGGATTTTAACAAACTTTCATAAGAGAACCTGCGAGCTCTTTCAGCAAATAAGCCAATTTCTTTGCTTATATAAACTAGATATCTTTGGCTAAAATATGTCATTTTTTACATTTATGTATTGATGATTTTGTTTCAATGTACTTGGTTTGAGTTTTCGCTGCCGCTGCAATGCACGCAACTGCACATAAACTAACACTATCAATGGCGGGTGGGGGGGGGGGAGGTAGAATTCTAATGCTAAGGTCTCATGAAAAAAACTTCTGTACGAAAGTGTATTGTACTGCAGAAAAATTATTTGATGGAGTTGTTAGTTATCATTTCTGTCTCATGTTTTATGTTCCTAGGTGTGGTTCTATCCAGTGTTATTGATTTGAAGGGGATAGGGAGACGTCCCTATTTGGTAGTCTTGGATGCCCAGTCGTTCACCGAGGTTGCTCGGGCAGAAATACCCGCAGAAGTACCAGTAGGTCTTCACGGTATTTTCATCCCGAAGTAGATCTCATCAGGATACATATACATTTGTTTTATTCATATGGATATGCATATGCATTTGCATATGATTTGACAGTAAAGAGAGAAAAAGATTCACTTTGTCTTGTATCGCTATACACATTAAAGAAGGAAGAAACTGGATTAAATTTGATTCCATAGGCGTAGAAACCACGCGTCCGCACATCACCAGAGTTGGGGGGGGGGGTGTGAGAGAGGGGCATTTTGAAAAAGTGAGTACTTTTCGACCTTAACACTTTTTTTCAAGTAGGGTTACACATCTGAGCAGTGCTAAATTATTCAAGGAGAATTTCATCGACATTTAGAATATTTGAAATATGTAATTTTAATTGGATCGATTTAAAACTATATAATAGGTAACATAATATGACCTACACGAAAATATCTACTTTGTAAAGAGTTTTCAATTCTTCTTAATATAAAGTCATTCTATAAGCAAAGCTGATGTCATACGGATACCTGTTTATGTTAATGAGGGTTTAATCAACGGTCTATTGCATGTGCGATTATCGCCGGTAAATGTACGAACGAGATGTATCGCAGGCTATGCAGGAGGCCCAATTATTCAGGGAGAATTTCATAGACATTTAGAATATTTGAAATATGTAATTTTAACTGGATTGATTTAAATATAATAGGTAACATAAAATGTCCTACGCGACAGTATCTACTTTGTAAAGAGTTTTCAATTCTGTTTAACATATAGTCATTCTATAAGCAAAGCTGATGTCATACGAATACCTGTTTATGTTAATGAGGGTTTAATCAATGGTCTATTGCATGTGCGATTATCGCCGGTAAATATACGAACGGCGGATGTATCGCAGGCTATGCAGGAGGCACAAGGCCGATTGCGACCTGGGATAGGGTCGTTTTCGTGTCATACTTGATCTGATTCGTTTGCTGTTGACTACTGTCGTTGAGTTAAAGGGGACAGCTGAGGTTAGGCTTGCCGAGATGCTTTATTCTTGCAACATATGTGAATTTACGGTGCATTATCCATCAGTTAATAAACGAACAGCTGACGCCAACGGACCAATCAGATCCGAGAATGTTTAACATGTACTATGAATGAATAAAGAAATTGGTATTGCCTCTATAATCATTTTTCCACATTTCATACTGCGTTTGTCCGTTGATATAGTCAATGCTGATATTTCGTTGTTGTTAATAGAACGACATATTTCTTAAAAGTATACTATTTAATAGTTAAATTATCTTTATGCTAATTTTTTTGCCAAAACATATAAATAAACACAGAAATCGGAAAATTAAATATTTTGTTCACTTTACTGTCACTACGTTTTCTTTTAGCAATATAAATACAGACTATAATTATATTTTTATTAGTTTCTGCTTTGAAGTAAGGAAAATGAGGGAGGTTTGATTTTGTCTCCCAAAAGTATATGTGCTTTTGCCCCTCCGCTGTACTCTGTCCCGATTTGGATTTTTAGGGGGGTGGGCTACGAAAATTGGCTTGCATCCTTTCTAGTGAGGGGACTAAAACGAGAGGTTTCGCCTCCTCTTTGATAAGGTTTTGATTCGGTAAGGGGCTTATCTGCAGAATGGTGCGACCGTTTACATACTACATTTGTGTTGTAAAACTTGATATCTTGCCAGTGCACACGAATTTACTTGCGTGCAATGTTTTTTTTAATTTTTACAGTGCCCGTTCCTTTTTTGCCTTTTCACTCTGTAGCAAATGAATTTATTGTAACGTGCTGAATACACAGAGGACTTAAGGATTTATATCCTGTCGGAAATGAATTTCCATTCAAATCAAAGTCATACTCGTCTCGTGCCCTACGAAATTATTGCCCTCCCCGCTTCGCGCCCATATAATCAATATTCTTTCCCCCCCCCCTCCTCCCCCTCCCCTCCCCCTGTTGGCGAGAACTTGAGGCAATGAGATTAATTTATTAAAGGCAATAAGGGACACGAAATTGATCTGGTAGTGGGTTACGGCGAAACCACATATATTCATATCACGTACCGGAGAACAAATGGATTTGCCTACTCACGTGAAAATGGATTTATTGCATTGTATGCGACATAAAATATCAGAAATCTGTAGATATTTAGTGATGTCATAAACTCTCCGGCTAGCAACAATTGAACTACAAAATGTGTTTTCATTATAATGTACACGCTATTTTGTATTTCTTAGTATCGAAGAAGTATAATTCCGACAAACAAGTTGCATGTTGTAATTCTAAAAGCAGAAGACGTTGACAACTAATCAAACATTCCAAATTTGATATAATTCACTGATAAATCAATAATATTATTGTACAAGGAACAGTTATATGAGAAAAAACTTCCATGCGTGACGTCATTGCAGCGTTGACCGTCGGGCAGCCTAGACCGTCCTTGTGGATCAGTTAGGGAAGGGTGTATCTTGTACAAATAGTTTACTCATATCTAGAGTAAGGAACGGGATTTTATCAACAGACAGTAAGAATGTTTTTTTTTCTTCCACATAATAAGTTTAAGATTTTTCTGCGACTAAAATATCCCTTTAAAATCGCAAAGATAACTAGAATTGTTTTGTTAAGTTTTAACAGTGCATGAAGTTAACGGATCTTTTCGTTTCAAACCTTCAAATATTCAGTCGAATGAACATCAAATAAATCATTCAAACAATCATAATAACAATAACAAATGGTCATGTCAACAACTTTCGTCTACCATTTCATTTTATTGGCTTTGACATGTATAGAAAAAATCATTCCGAATTAGTTTGCATCTGTCTCAGGAAACTTAAAAGTGGATGAAATGTGACGTTTACAGAAAGCTAAAACCGAGGTTTAATTTCCATAATGATGTTCTTCTCCAACTGCCTTTGGTAAGATGCAACCCGATCATCTCTCGCAATCCAAAAAAAAGTAGAGCAGACGACTTCTAATTGTTTATCCGTCTGAAGAATGTAGTTTTCGTGCAGGCTTATCAGTACATTACGGACGGTCTCCTATGGATCGAATATCCTGCAGGCTCTAGGACCTTTTTTGTTGTTGCAGAGGACTAATATTCTATGTTCTTCATGGTTCAAGTAGTAATGTGGATTAGGTGGAACTTCCCAGTAGGGATGCACTACCCATCGCTTCTAGTAATAAATCCTGTTTATATTTAGTTCACCTGGTGAACTTAACCGCAGTCATCTTTACAAATACAGTCTTTTGTTGAAAGCCCGAAATACAAGTGAATAGACCCAAGGTGAAGCAGACAATACAGAATGGAACTGGTTCGACTATTTCTCTCTTACGGATGCTTATAATTGCCATAAATAGCAATAAGTATATATGATATAAATTTCATCAAAGTGCCCTTTTGTTATGGGAGAAATAGTCACCTAGGTTTTGGCTCTGGGAATGAGTGAGTTAAATATTAAAACAAAAAAAATGTTATAGAATTTGCCGTGATGAATGACATCATGAACCATACCGCACAAAGGCAGCCATCTTTATAAAAGAGAGTCTTTGGTTGGCAGCCGAAAAACTAGTGAAAAGACCCAAGGTGAAGCAGACAATGCAGAATGGAACTGGTTCGGCCATTTCTTACTTACGGATGCTTATAATTGCCATAAAGCGCTTATAAGTATAGATGATATAAATTTCATCAAAATGCACTTTTGTTATGGGAGAAATAGTCACCTAGGTTTTGGCTCTGGGAATATAAGTGAGTTATATATTAAAACAAAAAAAATGTTATAGAATTTGCCGTGATGACATCATTCCATAGAAATTGATTAGGAATTTCTATGCATCATTCACTATTCGTCTGCCCTACGCGTTCACAACACGTTTGAAACTTTCATATACGCGTCATACAAAAAAAAAAAAAAAAAACATGAGGATGTGGTTTTAACCTAAAGATGAAGAAAATATTCAGCATTTCGTGAACCAATCAAGTTTAGGCACCGGAATATTCTGTTCACACTTGAAAAGCATTTGCAAATCTCTCCATGACAATAACTCACTGATTCAACAATTTTCTGCGAATTGTTATAAGATATACGTATAGGCTTCCGTAGCGTAAATTTAACTCCCGGCTCTGTAATGTTGAGGCCATGCAGGTAGAGCCCGTTCGCCGTGCAGCCAACGAAGTATACTGAAGTATTCGGGAACATTCTCCCCCAGGTGGATTCAACGAGGCTTACATTTCAAGGTGTCAACGTTGTAATGTTGTTTAATTTTTGTAAAGCCGGAGCCCTGATCATCTACTCTCTATCTATTGCCTGTATCTTTATTCTTATTAAATTTGTATTTATGAGAGCTGTATCATTACCGGCTTGGTGAGTAAACGGCTGTTAATTCACTATATTATTTCAAGCAATATAGATGCATATGCGGTGTTCTCTCCGCTGTTTGCGAAGACCGCTGCTGAGGCTGTATACATATATATATATATATATATATATATATATATATATATATATATATATATATATATATATATATATATATATATATATATTATCGTTCCTTAAAGTATTTGTAATGCAGCTTTTCGAATTAATTTCGATACATTTTTCGAGGCTTTTCGAACTTAAATCCTACTAGTTATAGTAATTTAGCTGGACTTGATACTAAACGTAAAAAGTCCAAACTTTTTTTTTTTATTTTCAATCTACGAACACGTTTTAAATATTGATCGCCATGATTTTTTAGGACATTTTCTAGGCAAAACCGACTGTTTATGGAAGCAAGAGATGAAATTAAGACATCCAGATTTCGCTAAGTTATGGCAAAATGATATGGTAGGGAATGCATGTATATCGTGGAATGATTTCAAGTGGCAGCCACAATAAAAAAAAATTGAATCATCAAACTACGGAATTTTGTCATAGCCATAAAAAAATGCTCAATATTCCTTTGTAACAAAAAACGCAAATGTCAAAATGAATAAATTTCACACCAAACTTTAAGATCTTGCAGTCACAACTTCTTCTGAAGGTAAAGCCAGAATTAGTTAATGTTATAGTTAGTTTTAATTTTTGAATACAAATCCTTTGTTGTGTTATGTAATGCCTCAAATTTCATTTTTATGCATATTAATTAAAAATGACACCATGGTCAAACCAAAACAGCATATATATACACCGGGAAACCGGGGGGCACAGGTGGCACGTGCCCCCCCCCCCACTTTTCCTCAGGTTAAAAATGTGCCCTTTTTCTACATAAAAATTGAGGTGTCTCAAGTTAGCAAGAGGACAGGGAACCAGAATGAACACTCGGGAAGGGCCGTTTCCAGCCATCTGAGGGGTTTGTAAAACCAAAAATTTTCCTGTACGCTCCGCGCCAACCCATGGTGGCGCTCCGCTCAGATAGTCGTGCATACAACTGGCTACGCCCCTGACTTTTAATGGATTTCTGTGGGTCAAACTAAAAGCTATTTCGAACGGAAAAAATTTGATAAGATATTGACAAGAAATAAACTCTAATTCGGAAGATTCCTACATCAGCAACTAGCATGATTTCACCTCATTTTGTCTCAAAAGAAAGCTTGTTCCTTGTTTCCCAATTTGCACATTGGATATTGCAGTACTATAGTATGCATATTTTCCTTGGGGGGGGGGGGGGCGTTGATGGAGTGATGTTTATACGCAAATAAGATAATACACTAAGAGTTTAAAGGGTATACTAAATATAAGGCTGCATCAGTCCAATCGAATTTCTGCAAAGTGCCCTTTGATGTCGGTGCCCCCCCCCCCCCAGATTAAAAGTGCTTCCGCCGCCCTTGATAGGAGCCACTACGGACAAACATTCCCATTTCGCAAATTGTTGATAAATAAACTAGAAATACTGCACTTGATACTACAATATTTAATGTCGACACAAAAGAAGAACGAGAGTTCCAAGAAACATTGCAAGATATATATATATATGGACAAATCTTTCTCATATCCAATTTGGGGACAAACTCAGAAACGACAGAAAAAAATTAGAGGAGGGGAAACTAGATCAACATAACGAGCTACTTATATATGGTGTTCTATTTATTTACTATGCAACTTTGATTTGCTAATTTATGTTGTTCTCGTTGCTACAAAAAAAGAAGAACATCTTCCTTTTGGAACATATACTAGAATTGGTATCAACCGAGTCCAATTTGTCTCTCTTTTTTCCATTCCTATTTTTCTCTGATCCACACTGAATGTCTTCTAACCCAAACAGAAGATGACGTCGGTTCTGGCAAACGGTAAGCATGGTGAGAATGACAGCGTGAGAAAAGAACCCCTCTCGACCGCTAATCTATTCAAGACATTACCAGAAACACCCGAGGCCGTGGAAGCGAGAGTCGTAGGTAACCGCAACATTTAACGTGCCTATGTACAGAATCACATGAAAGATGACCCGACCATTAATGACGGTGGGTCACAATTTCTGGGGTTTTCGTACGGTAATTGCACTCAGCGTTCTATATCATCGTCGTCATCATCGTCACTATATCGTCACTATCGTTATCATCCTCGTCATCATCGTTATCGTCGTCATCGTCGTCATCATCGTCACCATCGTCATTGTCATTATCGTCAACATCGTCATCATCGTCATCAGCGTCACCATCGTCATCGTCCTAGCCAACAATATTTGTGTCACCATACATCACCACAACCACCATCATCACCACCACCATCATCATCATGCATATTCGTCATCGTCGGCATCATCATCGCCCTATCCAACCTCATTTGCGTCATTACCATCATCGTTATTGTCATTCATAATCGCCGTCGTTGTTACAATTTGTCTGTTTCCACTCTGCATATATATATATATATATATATATATATATATATATATATGATATACTTAGCAAACCTTGTAGTTTTTATTGATCTAAGTGACTTCTATATATGTAATGTAACATGACGGCAACCAACCGGTTTAACAAAATAATTCCTGAATATTGAATATGTGTTTTTTGAGTATGTAGACATTCTTATTATGAGTAGACAAAACCACGACCATTTTTTTGTCCGCCAGGAATGATACCCCCGTGGCTATCTGGTGTTTACCTTCGCAATGGTCCAGGGCAATTCGAAGCTGGTGATGACAAAGTTGCCCATTTCTTCGATGGATTTGCGCTGATGCATAAGTTTGAAATAAGTGACGGTAAAGTCTCCTACAGCAGTCGTTTTCTCCGTGGAGATGCCTATATCGCAGCGACTGAACAGAAGAGACTAGTGTATTCCGGTTTCGGCACCGTAGCTCTTCCAGATCCATGCAAGAATATTTTCAGTCGATTTTTTTCCTATTTCTGGCCACCACCACCTTCTGATAATTGTAACGTCAACTACTTGCAAGTCGGCGAGGATTTCTACGCATTAACGGAAAGCTCAAAAATCGTCAAAATTGATCCCAAAGATCTAAAAACAGTTACAACGGTGAGTTTATCATTGTATTATCAATATATAAGCAGTATAACAGACCTCTATATTATAGCTAAATAACTAAATATGAACCAAATCCTGACTATTATAACTAATTATAACTACATTTGACAGATAAAAGAGCAACATATTCTAGGTATCCTTGTGAATTTGTATGTAATTCCTATGTACCTTTTTTTTATATAGCAACAAAGTCGAAGTTTCTCTTTTTCTCGGAATCTAATTGCAATTTTCTACTGCAAAATCATTGGAAACATGTTTTTTTTTTGTTTCTGGAAGGAGGACCCAGGATATTCTCTATGAGAGTCCACGTCAGCAACTCAGTGCCACACGCCCTTCTTTATAAAATCCTGGATCCGGCCCTGCTTAATTCAGTCTGGTTTCTTTATCATTTTCTTTTGTTTTAGTGTGTTTGATTGTTGTTTTTTTTTTTTAGTCGGATGAAGCTACATACGATTATACGGCAGTTAACCTAGCTACCGCGCATCCTCACTACGGCAAAGATGGAACGGTTTATAATATGGGTTCTTCGTTTGGCATGCAAGCATACTACAAAATAATCAAGTTTCCATCGGGTATAACTTTTTTTTTCTTAATTTCATTATTCGTTAATTTAACATTTTTAAATATAAGAAAACTAAAGTAAAGTAAAATTTATTGATATCAATCATAAAATAAAGATATAATGAAATGGATTCCGCAGCTTAAAAATATGCAATATATATATACACAAATATGATAAAAATATCATCTAGCTATATGACAGTTCAAAAGCTGTATACTCCTCGGTAAAAAAAATGTCTAAAGCGTTCAGTACGCATACGAGGTAGGGTATACAACCTACGTGGAGTGGTGTAATACTTATGGAGAGGATGGTCAGGATCAGTCAAAATCCCTCTTACATAATGAAGTACAATTTCTTCAATGTACTGATCATCTATAGAATAATACTTTCTGAAATGTCTGTTAATCAAATTGAGTTGTCTTGAAACCGGAAAAGAGCCACACAGGAGCACAATAGACCATGAGTGAAAGCATCATGGAACGGAAGAGCCAAAGCTGTTTCTCATATTCTAGACCAAATCCTCCCAACCATTAAATACAATATAGCCGCTGCTTTTCTTTCGCAAGAAAGATAGAATGTGTTTTGTATTCATGGGAAAATATGTGAATTATAATCAGGCATGTCCTCTAGAAAGGAAATATAGCTTCCGTTAATAGGAAGGCTCGCTTGATGATAATGCACCCCGAATTACAGTTAACAGAACACATTTAACAGAAGGAAATGCATTTCTTTCGTGTATATATCGTAATTATATGTTTCAACTTTGCCCTTTTCCCCTAAAGTACCATGAATATACGTGTATGGCTATCTGTATTGACATCCAGTGTTGAAGTGATACGCTGGTGGCAGACAATGTTGGCGAGACAAATATTTCCTATACGGTCGAATGACACTGAAAATGACTCAGAAGAGACAAAACAATAATGCAAAGAATTGCGGTTTGAATACAAGAAGTTATAACAAATATTAGGCCTATATAGTGATTAACTGTGTGCGAATGTCGAATATATTGAGGTCTCTGTATACATTTATATACTACAACAATTGTTAGAATTGACTGCGGGGCTATCTTCCTAGAGGAACTGCCTTTGCATGAAAACATGATGGCATAGTGAGTTTCACTAGAAAGAACAGCTTTTTCAAAGGGCGATACTTTCTCTAGGGAGCCTGTTTGAAGAGAAAGGGGATGAAGAGGGATAAGAAAGTGTGTGTGGTAGGGGGGGGGAAGGGGGAGGTGGCTAAGTAAGCCGAGGAGAATGGAGAGGAGAGATATACGCAGGGGTTGAGGGAAGGGGAATGCAGTTTAAGCTTGACTGATGCCCAAACATGTTCACAGCCGTCCTCGAGATGTAAAATACCTGACTTTGACAAATATCGAATATGTATTAGATGAGCAGAATTGCATCATTCTCCTGTCCTATATTTCTTGGTTACCGTCAGTGGCCCAAGGTTAATGAATTTTTCAAGGGGAAAAAGGAACCTAGTATTCGAAATCAAATCCTATATATACCGATACCACCAATCTATCAGTTTATATTTTTCGTCACAGCCGATCTGCAACGAGATTCTACTGTTCTCTGCCAAATCCCAGCATCTTCATCCCTCTACCCGTCCTACTACCACAGTTTCGGTATGACGGAGAATTATATAGTCTTCGTTGAACAGCCGCTTACTATCAATGTCCTGAAGATTTTGACTGCGGCATATAGAAGACACAGTGTGGCTGATTGCATGGACTACGACGGGACTAGGTCGGTCAAATTCTACGTCATCAACCGAGAAGACGGTACCATTATACCGCAGACGTACATCGCGAACGCTTTCTTTTGTTTCCATCATATCAACGCGTACGAAGAGAGCGGACATCTTGTTGTCGATCTCTGTTGTTATGACGACATAAGTATCATTAAGCGCACTTACCTCAATCATATAAGGGAGGGGAATCTCCCAAGTCCGAAGTCTCTCCCCAAACGGTTTGTTCTTCCACTAGAGAAGTTACTTACTGATCAGGTAGGTGTAAATCAAACATGATTTTTTTCTAATATACGATTCGTTAATATCCAAGAAAAGACAACGAAATAGTCTGTAGGTCTATCCCTTACTATAAATTACACTGAATGTCAGCATTCTGCATGTTGAATGTGAATATAAATACGAAATCCAATATGATAACCTGATCGATAATTCATGCATTTATACTGTACGGGAAGAGTGTAGTAAGAGAACATTCCTGTGAAATAACAATATATATATAGATTTCATATTAAAGTGAAGTGTGACGAATAAATGACTGGAGCTGTTACTAACTTCAAAAGAAAACATCATTTCGTTAACTATTCCGTATTGAAATAATACAGTGAGTCGAGACAATGTCTCGACTCGAATCATTACAATATTGCTAATGACTCGATTTGAACTTAAAGTGAAGTGTCTCGTTACAACTCAGGTAGGGGCTTCGGCCGTCACATATATCCATCACAGAAATGGGGACCACGTAACTTTAATTGAGACAATTTCATATGCTTTACAATAGATAGGTATGCATATGCATAAATTACGTTGTGCCGTAACTTTGTTCACCTGTAAAATGGTATTTGTTAAATCTTTGCGTTTCAGTTAGCTAATCACAATTTGGTGAGCCTACCTTACACGGAAGCACAAGCCTGTCTTCTGGAAGATGGATCAGTTCATTGTTCACCAGAAATATTGATTAACCGATGTACGTTTTTTTTATTTATTTTTTATAAACATTTCGTTATCTATATGTTTTGAGTCGAACTCATGCGATTCAACGCAAAAGTCAGCTTTTGACTCGGACAGATTGTTTAGTTTGTTCAGTCATGCTCAAAAGCATGTTAGAGCGCAAAGGCACTAGATACCTGAATTCTGCAGGTCTCGTAATTATTGAAAGCCTTCATGAAAATGTTTGGTGTATTGTTGAGATCCCAGCGATCCACATATTTTTTCTTTAGTGTAACGTAATGCTTAGGCAACTTTCGTTACCGGAATAAACGTATGACATGTTTGAGGTTCCATTTGACCAGTGGGAGACGTTCAGATTAATATATATATATAGGTATATCAGGGGCGTATCCAGGATTTTCTAACCCGGGGGCGCAAAGTACTATCTAAGCGGAGCGCCACCATCTTGGCGATGTCTTGGCGTTTTTCTTCTGCTCCCTCCTTTTCTCCCTTTCTCCTTTTTCTCTCTTTTTTCTTTTTCTTTTCCCTTCCTTTCTCTCCTTCCTGCTATTTTTTCCCCTTTCTTCTCTTTTCTTTTCTCTCCTCTTTTTCTTACCCGGGGGGGGGGCGCACGCCCCAACGCCTCTCCCTGGATACGCGCCTGAGAGTGTATGTTCAGCTGGCATTCACCAGCCAGCCATGTAGATGATGAAGGGGGCTAGTAGTCCCAATATTGTGATATTGAGCCTTATGTTGTGGGCGGAGGTCATATATTCGTTTGAGTTCACCAGGGGTCAAATTGTGGAAACCATTGTTTATCACAATATTTTAACAAGGACAGATGTCATATTTAGTATTTTGATGTATCACATTTAGTACAAGAAGCCAGTTGTTGAGGTCAATGGTCATTTCAGGACAGCCTGTGTCATTGTGAATTATTGTTTGTCACATCACACTGCTTTTCACTGTATTACTAAGATCAAAATGACATCTAATGATCACCGTTTTATCTTTGTAACCATAACTTTGAAACAGCTTTGAACGATGAAAGGATCTAATTGAAATGGAGTTATATTGTGAGAACTACCGTATACACACAGTCTCTATATAAATTACAAAGCCACTATCGTTTATGCCAAAGAATCTACGATATGACGAATAGCAGCAACCAATCAAAGCATTGGCTTCATATGATTTGCTTTAAACAAGAAGATATTCATTGTATGTGTGGCTAAATGTGTAAGACTGCATTGACTCCTTACATAAGTGCTCATTCTGGACACTCAAAGAGTAAACTTCAGAAATAAGAGATCTGCCAAGCAAGATGCTATACCAAATTGGAATTGGTCTAAAGTCCGAGTGCAGAAAACTGGACTCGAGTACTATAAATGTGTATATTACACATTTCTTTGTGGGTATACTGTACGGGTGGGATCTACATTAAATACGTGTTTGTTGCCACATTGTTCAGTTCAGTGGTGTTGTTATTGTTTGTTGTGTAGGGCAATCAATCTTGTAAAGCTTTAAACAACAGACACATCCCTACCTGTGATTCATTGATTAACGGTAAACTGTAACCGTAGGTGCTTTTTTGTTTTTTAAATTATGTGATGCAACTTACCAGGTAGAAACAATTAAACACAAGAACACTGTGATACAACAAATTTGAACACATTGTTAGTAACAGATGATGAAGCCACAAATGAAAATATGAGTTCATGTATAAGAATTCAAAATAACAATTTTGGAAGCTAGGAAAGTTTTAAAGAAAATGTTTACACATCTCTAAAAGAGTAATGGCGTTCCGTTATAACAATTCCTCATTCATATAAACACTTAATAGACATGCCGTTTTAACTGCAACTTTAAACCAGGGAGTTGAAAAAAATATTCATCTGTTTGCACAAATCGTAGATATAACCCTCAGTGTCAACGTGTAAATTGTGTTAACAAGTGTACAACGACACATGATTCGGTATTTGAGCAGGTTTCCAATAACATGTTTTCGTACTTTTTGGAATAATATCTTTCTTTCTTTCTTTTAAAAAAACCGCAACTTCTCAAAAGAACCAACATTTCTTCCAATCCTTTGTATAGATGATTGAATTTGTTTCAAAACAAATAAATGATAACAATCAACCGCAAAGTAGAAGGTTAAAAACACTCCCCGGCGTTACAAAGAAGTTTCATACTGAAAGCAGTCAATGATGCGTTTCCAAATTTCCTGTGATTTGTTTGGCTAATAGTCCCTACCATTGTCTGCAAACAATTTTGCATTTATCGTGCTCAATAAACACAACGTATTATGTTTAAATAACTTATTTATATAGCGCATTATACCGACGGTCTCAATGCAACTAATTGTAACGTTGCTGTCCCGTGTAGAGATAGCAAAGTTTGTAGTATAGGCTCTCATGTGTGTGCACTCTCAAATGTCACAACGTGTATGGTTGGCCACAGTGGACAAAATTCAGAAATTATGACGACATATCAGGAGGCAGGACTTTTTTATGTCTACATAAAATTGATTTGATGTGGACATAAATTCAAATTAATGCTGGCATATATTAAAATAATGCTGGCACCGTACCGTACCAGCTGCGTATGCAGTTGGCACCTTCCTCTTTCAATCTGTTTCAATCTGTGTGAATATTAATGTACATTTAAAGAGTTGTGTCTGTATTGCATGTATGGGCTACCACATTATGTCAAAATATTCTTGCTATGAGTTGCACTTCTCTTTATATAGTAAGTACACCTTGTAAAGGGTTTCAGTGCAAACACATGAATTTATTTGTAATCTAAGATAATACATATAATATTAATGTCCTCACGCTTCCATAGGCATGAGTTGTATAATTTGCATTTATGATTTTCAATATGCACATTATAAACCTATCACTATAGGATATCCGTTGCGCACAAGCCAATGTTTTTTTCAGGGGTCATTATAACTAAGTATTGTGCGTTCTTGTAGAGGTAATTTAAAGTGCATGTTTTCATGGAGGAACCGTGGGGACGCAAGTTTTTTCTGAGCGAACGCAAACAATTTTTAAGATGTTGTATCCCGGCGCTGGCGCAACTCTTGAAATCCCGGTAACAATACTGAGAATAATACTTGGTAGTAATATAAGATTTTTCTATTTGTACAGCTTTCTGCTGATTTCTCAAGTCTTGCTTATGTAAACCTGTGAAACTACATTATTTTCATTCCTTGATCAACATCTGGACAGAATGTTAGACAAGTTTACTAAAAAAAAGCTAAGGTTTCAATGCACACAAAATGCAAGCAAGCTGCAGAATATTCAGGTTGGTTGTGCATGATAAATTAATGGTAGTTTTATCATTTCAATTTGTATATGGTGGCATCCAATTAATATATGTTTGAACAAGAGTGGATAGAGGGTGTGGGTCGAACCTCTTTTTCATAGCACACATAAATTCAAAAGGAACATGCCTATAGCTGATAGATCTAGTTATAGTTTCAGTTTCCGATCCTTCATTCCAGTATAAATAGCATAAGATACAATTATGTTTAATAAGAGAATAAAACGTATGATAGATAAATTCCATAAAAGCGATTAAAGGCAAATTAAGAGTTAGTAAAAAAAGCATCAGTTTTCAAAGTGTTAGTCAACTGAAAATAATAAGGAAATATCAATAAACATATATTAAATCAAATCATTTAAGATACCATTTTGAATAAAAAAAGATGCTCTGCATAGAAATGAATTTGTGATAATTTTAACCCAATATTATGTTGGTGCTATTGCACGATGTCATAGAAGTATGATGCTTTCATCGGTTTGAGTGCATGTCTATGTATGTATGTATGAGTGTATGTATGTATGTATGTATGTATGTGTGTACTGACAGACCTATGTATACGAGGACATTTTCCTCTACAGGCCTATACATATGAGGACAATTGAAAAATGTGAGGACAAATTTCGTGTCCTCACATTCTAAGTACCTTTAGCTGACCCCCCAGGGGTTGATCAACACTGCTATGGACTTATCTCGAATGTGTCCATATTTAGTACTTTTCCAATACCTGGTGTATACTGAATGTATGCTTAAATATATATAGCGCCCTCTATTTATGTATACCTCTACAAATATATACTTGTGAGGACATTTACAATATCCGAGGACAAATTTATCCCCAGGCTATCAATACTCTATCAAGACCAAAAAAGGAAAATAGTAATGATAATAAAGTTGTGACGACCAAAACAATAACAATAGCACCAAAATAATATTAATATATTATATTACTAATATATATATGTAACATGACTGACATATTAAATGTAAAAATAATATGCAAGATGATAAAAGTAATTATAATGATGATGAGGAGGAGGATGAAGAGAAGGAGAAGGATGTATTCCAACTTTATTTACCTATGAAGAATGATTAATGTAAACATTTCTCTCATTTTATATAGCAGTGGATATGGACCCATATTTACATGTTATACAATGTAAGATTATTGGAATGCGGGGAGAACATGACATACACTTTAACATAGACGTGCACTGCACTTTAAAAGTGAACATGAAGAAAGGAACAGAAGTAAAAAGAAAGAATATGGCATCTTCCATCAATACCCAATTTCCTTTGTGATAAGGTTTTCGAGCACAGAAAGTCGTCAAAAGTTCAAACTTATCAAATTGACTTTTGTTTTAATCATTCCCTCGAGACTTATCCCCAACCATTGGCTTTGCTCCCTGCTCATGCAGCATGATATATACGTTTAATAGGACCAAACATAGCAGAACTAATCATATTTACAATCGTTATTCCTGCTTCTGCAATTGTAATACCAATTCTTGTGTGCAGTCAAACCAGTAAAATGTACTCGATATTACTTTAAAAACTCCAACCCCACCCCCATTCGGCCATGCTATTTTTAATTTGATTTGGGGAGGTTCCTATGGCCTCCCCACCTGGCATCGCCTTTAAACATTTAGTGCTTGCTCTCAGTGCAGGGTTTCGGTTTTCTTATTTAACACCATAACACCAACTACCTATTATGCATGACTCCCCCGTGAAAATTTTAGAACCTAAGTGGTGCCAAGTGATTTACGTTTTTTTTCGTTTCCCTATTTCCCTCCGGATCGTCCGTCATATTATGATTTTAATGCACTTGATGTATGACACTCATAAAGTCATACCCTCAGAATACTGTGAACCACGATGCACCCTTTAATGGCCCAACCCCTTCAGTACTTGAGTTGCCCCAGACCGTCACCTGGACCATACGCTGTAACTTTACCCCCCCCCCCCCCCCCACAACAACCCCTCCTTAATCTCAGAGTTAATCTCCGTCTCCAATGCTAATCCCACAACTGCGCAAGTCCGGTACGTAAGGATCTCGTTATATCATGTTGTGGCCCAATTCGCCTTCCACAATGTAACAGGCATTCTTGCATGCTGTACTAACTGGCATCGAAGTGGCATCGAATTGGCATCGAAACGTTTTACTACAGTAGTTGTAGATATCGCCCAGCCATGTAAGTTACATTCCAAACTGCGTTTTGTGTTGATTAAAGACCTAACATGAGTTACCGTAAGGCTTCTGTAGTCAACACGTTACATCCTAGTCAAATTAGTCTAGTTTTAAGGAGTACTAGTACTAAGTTATTCGAAGGGTAGGCTAGGCCTGGTCTAACGTACGTAGACGTACTGTAGTGTAACGTTAGGTTACCAAATAAAGTAACCCAGAAGTAGTAGTACAGTCTAGTAAATTTAGCCTAGTAACTATAGCCTAGGTCATTGTGTTGTTGTAATACTACTATATATAAGCTTTTCACTGCAAACATTCTGTCAACATATGAATTAGGCTACTCAATGTGACGGTCAATCTTATTCAATCTACCAAAGAAATTGTCACAAAGTGGTGTATTTTCATTCATAGTATTCATACAGCCTAGGCCTACCACTTTATTTGTCAGTTGTGGGATGCTACAGACTTCAGTTAGATTTCAAACAATGGAAGAAATAAGTGCTGGGAGTATAACACTAGGCTTGCCAAGTTGCCACATCCTGATGAGTTTTTTTGTGTGAAAAAGAAAGCAAAATTAGCTCTTGACAAGTACTTTTTAGTTCACTGTGCATGTATATAATAACTGGTTGAACTTGAGTTTATGGCCTTCGTGAAGGGTTAATAAAATGACCTGTTGTAAAACACATTGCATCTTTAAACATTTCTTGTCAGAGCTAACAGAATGCCAGTGAAAAAGACCTACGAAGTTGAAGTTGAAGGAAGAATAAAGTTCTTGATGCTTGTTATGGAGGCATATAAACAGAATATATTCACCCTGGAGGAAATTCGTAATATCCTCATTGATTTCCTAGATCATCTGAAATAGCTCTAGCAGTGGAGAAGCAGATAAAAAACCTTTTTGTAACTTTGGAGCAGTCAGCTCACAAAAGAGTGAAGTTATTAATGAAAATTAGACATATGAGTCCCTTATTGAGCAAGTCAAGTAAAAGTTTTGTTTGGCACAAGACTGTCTAGTCTATCACTCTATGCTACAGCTAGATTTGAGAGGGATGGACTATTTGTTAAAAACGATGAAGATCCTCTTCAAGATGCAATAGAAGTAAATATATAACAGTTGCTCAATCAAGAGTAGAACCTGCACCAGCAAAACTTGCAGTATCTTGTTCATCAGACATAACTGTAAGTAGTATTTTCTGCACACACAAAGGGCTATTGGTTAAATTGTTCAAGTAGTCAGGATTTCAATGTTCCAAAGTTTTACAGTTAACTGCTAAAGAACAGCATATAACTATCAATTTAAGTTGTTTCACTTCCTTTTGAAAAAAGACTTTTGCAAGCAAAATACTTCACTTTTTAAAATTATATTTTGCACTATTGCTTATCGATACTGATATATAGAACAGGTACAAGATAGTTAACAGGCTACCCATACCCATTTGTGATTGTGGATAGACTAATTCAACTGTTAACTTTAACAGTCATGTCCAAGATTTCAAAGCTGACCCTAGGTCTATCATATTTTGGATCTGCCACACAAAAGTATGGTTGGATGAAGATGCTTACTTAACCAGTGTTCTCCCATGATTATAGTATTAGGTTTATCAACGGGTCTTCATTAGCTTGTAAAATTGGAATCAAAGCAATTTGTGCCATATTATTAAAGGTAGCTGCATGTTATAGCATCATCTATAAAGTGTAAATATTATCACAAACCTTCCAAATTGTTACTTATTTGATTTAGATGGATCAGGGCAGGCAATGTGTCAGACGTAGAGGCAAACTGCATTGTCTTCCTAATGAGGAAGACCTGCAGATGGACAAGGATGGATTTGTTGAAAGGGTCTTGCCAGTGAAAGGTAAGTGTTGATTAGTCTAGTGCATTTCATGAAAGGTCCCAATAGTATCAGTGTGGGTCATCAGGGTCTGTAGGCACATCTGGACAGGGCATAATTAGGAAATGAAATCACAAATGGCTGAAAATGACTCTTAAATGGATGGATAGGTGTATAACAGACATGAAATACATCTGAATGATATTTATTTCACTTCCAGTTCCAACTTTCCCAAAAATTTCCCTTGAAAACATATATGTAGTGTCCACTTTAAAATTAACACATCATAATAACTGTTCCTTTGTTATGGGGCTTGTGCTCATGCAAGAGATATTGATTTTTTTAAATTGTTGTCATCTGTACCAGGGCTCATGTTTATGAAAGTTTTAAGGTTGTCCTTTGGACAACCTTACCTACATATTTGGTGGTCTGCAGAATGTTTTAGTTGTCCAAACGAAAGCACTTGGACTTTAAATGGTGCCCCTTGTGCGAGAGCCATATGTCAGTAATACTACAATGTATAGATTTAGCCTTGTAGGTGAGTACCGTAATGTTAGGCTATGCAGGCCAAGTTTTTTTAGTTTGAGACTTAAGAAGTTAAGTCTTGCTCTTAGTGACTAGTCTTATGAAGATGGACTTTGCAAAAATCTTGGACAGAACTGTAGTGTAGAGTTACAAACATGTTATATGGTGTATGACACTGCTCATTATTAATCCATGTTGGGTTGCGGGAGTTCTCTGGTAGTAAAATATACAGAGTAAGCCCATGGTATACAAAAATACTGTACATTGCAGCAACATATTGGCATCTGGTTGTAATCCAGCTAGCTTGTCATACATGCATGCAACCGTGAGGTAGGGAGCAAGTCTGGTCACAGCCACCAGGGTCTGTAGTGTACAAAGTATACAGTACTGTACCTAGCCATTAGGGCATATGTACAGTGTGTTCATTCTGTCTTTACTAATAACAAAACTATAAACTTCAAGTTAGCGATGCAAGGGGTGTGCAGGTAAAGTGTAGGATTTTCCCCTCATTATGGAATGTACCAAAATGTGATTTACTTTACGCTGTTTCTAATATATATGAAAGAAGGGCGATTACAACAAGCTATAATAAATTTTTGTCCAAGAAATGGTAGTGCACAAACTTAAATAAATGTAATGTACATTGATGAAAACAAACATTTCTCCCCAAGAAATTTATCTCAACTTCAAAGAGTGTTAGATAGAGGCCAGACACATTGACCAAACTTTAACATCATGCAAAACTGAAGAACTTTACACTGGAGCTAGAAGTAGTGTGTGTTTTAAGAAGAATTTTGACATATACAGTACACACACGTAACACACAGAAATTTGAACAAGGTTGACCTTCCTTTAATAAACATCATGCAGAGAGTTTTATTTTTGGTTGTTGTTGTATAGATTTTTGAAAGACAGCTACATTATCACCCCAAAATCTTTGCACATGGAAGGCTTTTGCTCTGCTGTACATACAGGGCATAAATTTAATGGTCGTCCGATCATCCGAGGTGACCAAAACTCATGTCAGACAACCTAAAACCCTGCAGATGGATGACAAGCTTATTTGCTGCAAGTGTTCAACACTTCAAATAAAATTTGGAAATCCCTAATCTTAAACAAAAATCCACCACCCAATAAATTATAGTAGCTTGTTGGTATCACCCGTCATTCATATTAGAAACAAAGTAAGAAATAAATTACATTTTGGTACGTTTGGTAATGAGGGGAAATCCTTCACTTCAGCTATATGTGAATACTGTAAATATGTACAGTTCCATATGGTTTGTACACTACAGAGTACAGACCATGGTGGCCGTTACCATGCTTGCTTTCTACCTCACGGCTGCACGCACGTATGGCAAGCATGATTACTCATAAGACTAGTCACTGAGAGTAAGACTCAGCCTCAGGCCGATAGATTAGGCCTGTGTAGCCTAACGTTACCATACAATGCTAAATGGATACATTTTAGTATTTTTTACGTACAGTTCTCACACAGTGCATGCCATTTTAAAGTCCAAGTGCTTTTATATGGATTTGTACCATTTTTTTCAGGCAGAGCAGTTTTCACAACTAAGTCTTTTCACCGTGGCGAATTTCTTCTCATGTATCATGGCAATTTAATCAGTGCAAGGGAAGGAAACAGAAGGGAAGAAATAGAAGAAACAGGCTTTAGATACTTCTTCAATTCGAAAGGACAGAAACTGTGGTAGGTACTATTTTAGATTTTTAATATGTACAAAAATGTTTAGTGCTGAATGTAGAGAATGAGTGAACGTGTGTATGTTTCTTTATTAACTTGCATGTCTTGCATGTTTTTAGTGATCAATCATAGTATTTTTTCAGAGATCTTTCCTTCACATGTTCAACAAGGATTGATAGCTCAGGCTACATATGCATTGTTTACAATACATCTTTATTTTACAGTTGCTTGAACTTTCCTATAAGGAATACAATTCTAATTCGAAAGTGGCAGAGCTAGTGATGTGTTGATAGTGTTATGAACTTAAGTTACTTTATTAACATTTTCACCCTTGGTTAATTATTCCGTATGATATCAAGTAAACTGCTATCCATTTTTTAAGCCCAATAACTTAAGTTAGGCTTCTATAACATCACATCCTCCAAATGTTAATTTAACAAATTTTCAGCATGTGTGTATTGTGATATCACATGATCACTTACTGCACTGATCCTCACCAACAGTAGACCTACTCCTTCAAATATACAGGAAGCATTTAGTAGTTTATGTTTGAAGGTACAAACAAAGGGCTTTTGGGTAATTTCTTATTGAGTAAAGCAGATACAAATTTAGAAGTAGTGCATTCATCTCACGAAAGCTAATTATGCAGTATGTAGTGGAATTCACCTGCAAAGAAAGTCATGTGAGGACAGTGAACATTAGTTATAAACATTAACCTTCTGATATGTTTTCAACAGAAATGCAATGTCTATCATGCGTCCATGTGACATATCTCAGGACATATACACAGTTTATACATTATCCTAGACATGTGAGAACAGTGTACACTATAATGGATCAGGGATGTAAGTCTTCCGTATTTTTACGGAAATCCGGTTTTTTTTTAATTCCAATAAAGTTCCACAAAATTGTACAAATATTAAAGACACAACGCGGCAAAAATGCTGGCCCGTTGCAGCAAGCTAACTTCAATTTTCACTCATCGATCAACCAAAATACCATTTCCTGTTACGCATTGCACTGTACAACATTGTGTGTGCCATGTGAACATCTTTGCGTACGTGCGAACTTCAAATCGCTATATCTCATTTCTGTCGTTGAAAAACCTTGCCTAATTCACGTTGATTCGTAACTGCTGGTGCTCTACATAAGTTTCGGAATTAACGCTTGTGATATTTGTGAGCGGCTAAATCTACGGGATACGCATATGATAGTCGATATTCGTGATCGCTTTCAAATGTGACTGTTTTTTATTCCGGATTTCGCTGCGACGTATTCGTTACTTGGAGCTAGCCTAACATAACGATAGTGTGTAAGTAGTCAGAACTAGTGGTAGGATGTGTTAGCGCTAATACTTTTGAGCTAGCCTAACATAACGATAGTGCGTAAGTATTCAGAGCTAGGAGTAGGATGTGTTAGAACGGCATTCCCCCGGTTTCTCCGATTCTCCAAATAGTTTTCCGTTTTTTTTTTGGCTGCACTTACATCCCTGATGGATACATTAAACTAATTTACATCATGTTTTTGACACCGCAGCACTGTTTACCATGTGTATTAGGCTGGTAAGACACATACACTGTTTTATATGTAATCAGATGCATGTGAGGACAGTGAATGTTGGTAATATATGGTATACATCACACATGTGTGCATGTGAAACATATCGCAGGACATATACACAGTTTAGACATTATCCTAGACATGTGAGGACAGTGTTCACTAGAATAGATACATTAAACTGATTAACATCATGTTTTGACACTGCAGCACTGTTTACAATGTGTATTAGGCTGGACACATACACTGTTTTATATGTAATCAGATGCATGTGAGGACAGTGAACGTTGGTAATATATGGTATACATCACACATGTGTGCATGTGAAACATATCTCAGGACATATACACAGTTTATACATTATCTTAGACATGCGAGGACAATGAACATTGGTAATATATACATCACACAAATGTAATGATATATGTTCGTAACACAAATGCAATTGCCATGTTTCCATGTGAAACATAGGCACTGTACATGTGAAATATACATACTGAGACCATGTTTATCATCAAAAGAAAAAAAATGGATTTCACAATATTATCATCCTGTTTATCTCAGGTTAAGGGTGTTGCATACTCCCACTAAACAGTATACATGTCTGATGATAATATATTGATCATGTTACATCATGAAAACCACATTGCATTTTTGCATTCTGGTTAAGTTTATTTGCATTTTCCTATAAATTTTGCGAAGTTATATCACATTTATCTCCTTGCAGTGTCGATGCTACAGAAGAACCCCCAGCTGGTCACCCTTCCCTTGGAAGATTAGTTAACCATGGCGCAAAAAAGGACCAAAATTGCAAGATGAAGGTGATTGAGTTGATGGGTAAACCAAGACTGTGTCTGTTTGCAATGGTGGATATTCCTGAAAACACTGAACTGCTTTATGATTATGGATTAACCAGTGGGTTCCAATTTCCACCACCTTACTATACTTCTTGGTCAACAACATTAGGTCCTAGCAGTTATAAAAACAAGCACAATGGAGGAGAATGTTCAGAAACCAGGACAGTAGAGAGTAGAAACATTTCAAGGGAATCACAAGGAACATTTGAACAAGAGGCAAACTTTTCAAGCAAGTCAAAAGATGATTGTAACAGTGCTGATATTATAACCGATCACGAAGGTAATGTTACACCCAACCTCAGAGAGAATCATGGTTCTAGTTCAGAAAGAGAAACTTGTGGAGAGGAAGAAATACATTTGCAAGTAGAAGCAGAACCTGGATTGAACAAAACAAAGAATGGTAAAAACCATCACGAAGAAACGGTCCCTGAAAGCAGTTTTTCAGCAGTAAGTACCAACGTCTCGAGGGAATCACATGGAACATTTGAACATGAGGCAGCCTTGTCAAGCAAGTCAAAAGATGATTGTAACAGTGCTGATATTATAACCGATCACGAAGGTAATGTTACACCCAACCTCAGAGAGAATCATGGTTCTAGTTCAGAAAGAGAAACTTGTGGAGAGGAAGAAATACATTTGCAAGTAGAAGTAGAACCTGGTTTGAACAAAACAAAGAATGGTAAAAACCATCACGAAGAAACTGTCCCTGAAAGCAGTTTTTCAGCAGTAAGTACCAACGTCTCGAGGGAATCACATGGAACATTTGAACATGAGGCAGCCTTGTCAAGCAAGTCAAAAGATGATTGTAACAGTGCTGATATTATAACCGATCACGAAGGTAATGTTACACCCAACCTCAGAGAGAATCATGGTTCTAGTTCAGAAAGAGAAACTTGTGGAGAGGAAGAAATACAGTTGCAAGTAGAAGCTGATCCTGGATTGAACAAAACAAAGAATGGTAAAAACCATCACGAAGAAACTGTCCCTGAAAGCAGTTTTTCAGCAGTAAGTACCAACGTCTCGAGGGAATCGCATGGAACATTTGAACATGAGGCAGCCTTGTCAAGCAAGTCAAAAGATGATTGTAACACTGCTGATATTATAACCGATCACGAAGGTAATGTTACACCCAACCTCAGAGAGAATCATGGTTCTAGTTCAGAAAGAGAAACTTGTGGAGAGGAAGAAATACAGTTGCAAGTAGAAGCAGAACCTGGATTGAACAAAACAAAGAATGGTAAAAACCATCACGAAGAAACTGTCCCTGAAAGCAGTTTTTCAGCAGTAAGTACCAACGTCTCGAGGGAATCACATGGAACATTTGAACATGAGGCAGCCTTGTCAAGCAAGTCAAAAGATGATTGTAACAGTGCTGATATTATAACCGATCACGAAGGTAATGTTACACCCAACCTCAGAGAGAATCATGGTTCTAGTTCAGAAAGAGAAACTTGTGGAGAGGAAGAAATACAGTTGCAAGTAGAAGCTGAACCTGGATTGAACAAAACAAAGAATGGTAAAAACCATCACGAAGAAACTGTCCCTGAAAGCAGTTTTTCAGCAGTAAGTACCAACGTCTCGAGGGAATCGCATGGAACATTTGAACATGAGGCAGCCTTGTCAAGCAAGTCAAAAGATGATTGTAACACTGCTGATATTATAACCGATCACGAAGGTAATGTTACACCCAACCTCAGAGAGAATCATGGTTCTAGTTCAGAAAGAGAAACTTGTGGAGAGGAAGAAATACAGTTGCAAGTAGAAGCAGAACCTGGATTGAACAAAACAAAGAATGGTAAAAACCATCACGAAGAAACTGTCCCTGAAAGCAGTTTTTCAGAAATGTCTGATGTTATCCCTCACAGGGTAGACAACAGAGTTCGCAAGAAAGTAAACAGCCATATGAAACATACAAATATAGCGCAAGAAACATTGATGGTAATGAATAACAGGGAGTTTGCATCTGTGGATAGAGAAAGTAGTTATGATGAAAATACAACACCAAAATGTTCACCTTCGAGGAAGAGTAATAATGAGATACCAGATGAGGAGGTAGAACTGATATCAACAAGTCAGAACAGCAGTAAAGGTGTGAAGATATCACCTGGAAGTAGTGCTAAGAAGGCTCTGCGGGATAAGAAGTCTACATTCAATTTTGAGATTTGGAAGCACAGTCCGAGGACCTTAGGAAAGCATTACACCAAAAAGCAGCAGAAGATATCTAAGAGCAAAAAAGTGGAAAAGATCTTTGAAGAAATAAGCCGTACCAGCAGCAGTAGTGAAAGCCCACCAGAAAAGCGTTCATGCAAGAAAGTCAGCAAATGTAAGCAATTTTTGAAACATGGTAGGCAAAGGAAACCAATGAGGATGAAGGAGTCAGGAAAATGCGGTAAATACAAAGCAAGAGATGTATCCAGTGAACACCGTGAAGTTCAGAGTTCATACGCAGAAGCAAAATCTTCAAGAGGTGTTCACCCCAAAAGCAGTAAAAGTAACAGAATAAGAAAAGAACTATTTGAACGAAAGACTGCAGTTAAGAAAAAGAAATTTGAAGACACACTGGACATAAGCAGTGACCATGAAGCAACAGATAAATTGAGTGAAAGCATTGAAGATGCACGTTTACATGCAGAAGTGCAACCTTCAAGATGTAAATCTCAAGGAAGCAAAAAGCGTAAAAGGGCAAGGAAGGAACCCATAAGGTTTAGGCAAAAGGCAGCAGTTAAAGCAGCATTTTGCGTCCTTTTCTATGATTTTTCTCAACCTCACTGATTCCACTTTGCCATAACGACATACATAACTAGCTAATCTATTTATATTTTACTTCAAATGGTGGCATAAAAGTCGAAAAAATTGCAACTTTCAACTTTGTTGTTCTCCAAGATATTTTCCGTTGGGAACCCAATAAACCTCGCCCATAATATGAATATTTAAACACTACGAACGTCATTGACAGATACGTAATATAACACCACGCTTGATTTGTGTACAGTCTATATGGCAGTTGTACCAGGGAGTTGCATAACAACTCCCTGGTACAACCAACGCGAAGTCTTGAATCTATTTTTAGCAACGGCTCATAACTAAACCTGCATCTCTGATTGGTTGAATTCAAACTAGTGGGTTTGGCGGAATTGTATGCGATTAATTTTAACTGTGAAATTTGTCGAGGACACTCTTCTCATTTATCGACATAAATCGTTAATTACTCGCTAATTAACGCTCTTGGCAGGGTGAAACTTGGATGGTATCTTAGATTGCTGTTTTATGATTGATACATGTAAAAAAATCGATGCACATGTTAAAAAAGTGGAAAAAAGCGACCCAACGCAAAATGCTGCTTTAAGAGTGCCAACTTTTCACCCATGATGAATGAAAGCAATGACCTTGAAGCAACAGCTAATTCCAGTGAAAGCAGTGAAGATACGCGTATATATGCAAAAAAGCAAACTTCAAGATTTAAGTCCAGAGAAAGCAGTAAAGGCAAAATGATAAGAAAGAAACTTGAACAATTTAAAAGAAAGGCGGCAGTTAAGAACATGAAGTCTCCAAACAGGCTTGGAGAAAGCAGTAACCTTGAAGCTACAGATGAATCTTGTGAAAGCAGTGGAGACTACAGCTCACATGCAGAAATGCAACCTTCAAAAGGTGTGTCATGTGAACACAGTAAAAATATAGGAATTAAAAAGACTGATCGATATTCTAAGGGAAAGACAGCAGTTAAGAACAAGAAGCCTGTAGACAGTGACATTGAATCAACAGATTTAATATCAAGTGAAAGCAGTGAAGATGAGAGTTCCAATTGGGGAGTGCAGACTGTAAATATGTGTAATGATAAAAGGGTCTGGGACAAGAAAGACTGCTGTTTCTTTTGTGGAAAACTTGATTTTAAAATTGCAAGGCATTGGTCCATTTGGCATAAAGATGAACTACTAGTGAAGAAAGTAGAGAACCTTCCAAAGTTAACAAAGGAAAGGACTCAGAAAATAGCGGAACTAAGGAATAAGGGGAATTTGAAACATAATCTCAATGTATGGGCCTCAGGGAAAGGACAAATAGTGCCCCGAAAGCGACCAAGCTACAATGAAAATTCCAGTCATTATCTTCCCTGTGAGTTCTGT
Organism: Apostichopus japonicus; assembly: GCF_037975245.1. Lineage (NCBI taxonomy): Eukaryota > Metazoa > Echinodermata > Holothuroidea > Aspidochirotida > Stichopodidae > Apostichopus > Apostichopus japonicus. The sequence goes on from NC_092571.1 coordinate 28,165,347, forward strand.
TCTGGTTCCTTCACACGTAAGTGGTTATCAATGCATCAAAAAAAATGTTCAAAGAAACATGGCAGAGAAATGCAGAGGAGAGTACAAAGTGCTGCAAAGATGATGATACCAGAGGTTGCTGCAAAGCAACACATTTCTGAGTCTCTGAGAATCAAAGTCTTATCAAGAATGATTTCAGATGAAATATCGCTTGAAGTGAAGAAGGACAGTGATATTTTAATTTATGGATCCAGACTGCTTAGAAATCATCCAGAGGAACATCAGGCTCTCTTAGTGTCCCAAAAGATGCGGGATATGGCAAAACTAGTGATCGCTGCAAGGGAAAGAGATTCAACTATAACAGGAATCAGACAGTGTATAGACAACGCTAAGTTTGACACAGTTGTGGCTTCTGTTAGAGCAGTTGCAGGATACTCATCACAACTAGAGAGCTATGAAGTTCCTTCCTATGCAAGAAACATAGGCTTTGAAATAGACAAAGTAATTGCTCAACTATGTTCGGAAGCACTTAAGTCTAGCGATAATAGTCTGGCAGACAAAGTAAAAAACTTCAAGGATATCAAGCTGGCATCATGGTCTCATGAAGTTACTAATGTCGCACATCATACACTAAAGAAACGCAAAAGAAACCGACCAAACCTCATTCCAGTAGCTGAGGACCTCAAGAAACTTTCAAACTACCTGAAATCCTATGGGAGTGCTTGCGAAGAGGCACTGCGGAAAGGACCAGTAGAAACAAAGAACTGGCAGGAGTTATGTCAGGCAACACTGGCCAGTGTATCATTGTTCAACAAGAGACGAAGTGGTGAAACAGAAAGGTTGCTTTTGGAAGATTACAAAAAAGCTTGTGATCAAAATGAAGACGTACCACAGGAAGTATTTGAAAGCTTTTCAGAACTGGAGAAAGCTTTAGTGCTTAAGTTACAACGAATAGAAGTGAGAGGCAAGAGGGACAGAACAGTAGCAATCCTATTGACCACTGAAATGGTGTCAAGAATTGACTTACTCAATGAAACAAGAGAAGAAGCTGGTGTGAATACAACAGAGAATCCTTACGTGTTTGCCCGAGCATACTTTGGTTCACCCTTTGCAGCAAAAGTATCTGAATGCTATCAGAAGTTTTCCAAAGCATGTGGTGCAGAGAACCCAGAGAGCATCAGATCAACAAAACTAAGAAAACATATTGCAATCATGTCACAGTTGCTGTGCCTAAAAGAAAATGAGCTTGACCTCTTGGCTGGTTATATGGGTCATGACATACGTATCCATCGGGAATTTTACAGACTTACAGAAAATACCCTTCAACTGGCCAAAGTGTCAAAATTACTAATAATGATGGAAAGAGGAATTGCCAGTGATTACAAAGGAAAGTCTTTGGAGGAGATTGACTTTGCTTTTGATGAGAGTAAGTCCCATTCTGTTACAGTATTTGTTTCTCATCTGATAACCACTATTTATTCTTCCAGTGTTTTCTAATCTGCAATGATTATTTCAAACTCACAGAGACTCTACTGTCAACTATAAAATCAGAGATGACTTTATAGCATGCATCTCCTCTGTTGATTAGATAGTTTTCTAGCCTCCTTGCCTAGATCATCAGTTTCAAAAGTTGTGATTTGTATAGCAATTAGGTGGGATTGGCAAGCTGCTTGCTGGTACCTCTGCAAGTATTTGGCAAAGTTTTTTTTTTATGTAAAAGATGGATGTGAATGGAAATTACCCAAAAAATGAAATGTTATTTTGTTACTGAATTTTAAGGTACTTTACTTTCAGGTGATGATGCTTGTGATAATGATGAGGAAGATGACAATGACACAATCATTGCTCATGATGAAAGGGACCAAAATGAAAAAGAAGAGGAAATGCATGGTAAGTCACCAAACAATTTAGTAGATTTGTAGCATGTGGATAATGAAGGTAAGGCAAATACTACTACTACTGTTGGGACATTAATAAGTTCCTACAGAGTTAATTGTGTAATTCTAACCTATAATTTGTAGCATCTTGATAATGAATGTATATGTAAATAAGGCAAATAATACTACTGTTAGGACATTAATAAGTTCCCACAGAGTTAATTGTGTAATTCTAATACATGTATTTATATTTAAAATTTTTTTTTTTAAAGCCTTTGACACTGAGGAGGAGGGAGACCTTCAAAAGGACAAAGAAGAAACACAAGGTTTGTGAGAATTATTGAGAGCCAACCGAAGTTGTTATTTTTGTATGCGTTTGCTCACATGTGCAAGAAATTCTTATAATTAGAGCTCTTTTCTGGATGTATGTTTCAAAGTAGATTTTTCAGTGTATAATTTACAAAATGTATGATGGTCTTGCTCCAAAATATATCTCTGATCTCATATCGCATCCTACCAATGTTAACCTACGCTCATTTAATAAGCTTCTTTTCAAATCAAAACCTCTATCTAATTTTTTTTACTGCGACAGAGTCTTTACATCAGTAGCACCAAAACTTTGGAATACTTTGCCTTCCAATATTCGCAACATACCCTCATTAACTACTTTAAAATCTTAACTCAAAACTTATTTCTTTACTTAAATTGTTGGTCGTCTTTTGTATTTGTGTGTATTTGTTCATATATATTTTCTTTGTACAGAGCTTCTAGGGGCTTTTTTGTATTTTGCACTTTATAAATTGTGTTATTATTATGTACCTTTCAATAAATGCAATGTCGAATATTGTTCCCAGTCCGAACCCTACATCAATGTCTTCACATCTTTTTAAATGTTGTATCAGGCACAAAAAGTTAATCTTTTGATTCCCCAATCCGATAAGGTGATATCATGGGTGGTAGTATCAGTATCACATCATTAGTAAAATGTCCTCACATGTCTTGAAGTTTCTTTGAAAACTGTGTATATGTTCTGAGATGATAATCAGGGACATTACATGAATTATTTATTTTTGTTGTACAGTTACATCAATGGTGGACTCCTCAGAGGCATCTAGACAAGATGTTCATGAAAAACCTCAGACAGGTAAATTATTAGTTTACCATGCCACATTACTTTTGTGGGCCATAATCATGTTAAAACTCGAGAATGTTCAATTTGACGGTTTGTTGTTGCCATCCAGTCATTGAGTTGACTTAACTCGCCATCCAAAATGTTATGTTTCTTTATCTTAGCTCCATAAAATTTCTACCAGTAGATATTGGTATGCTCTCACAATGTAAGACACACTTAACAAACTTCATAGCTATGAACATCTGATTTATGAACATAATGTACATTGGTATCCAAACCTCAAGCATACTGAACTACATACAGTGATGTTGAGTTGGAAATATAAAAGGATTAATGCATCTACTATTAATATCCGCTGTCATCACATACCTATGATAATGGATAAGCTGTGTATATTTGCCCTATGTATTTCTCACTTATCCACATGTTATACATTGCTGCTGTGATGTAAACATGATTTTATTACAGTAGGTGTAATGTCTAGGTTAATGCATAAAATTGTGGCTTGTGAAATACATGTTCCACATTCACAGGGCATAAATTGCATTTGTGTTGAAAACCTATCATGCCTGTGTGATGTATATGTTACCAATGTTCACTGTCCTCATATTCATATGATTACATAAAACAGTGTATGTGTCTTTCCAGCCTAATACACACGGTAAACAGTGCTGCAGTGTCAAAAACATGATGCAAATAAGTTTAATGTATCCATTCTAGTGTACACTGTCCTCAGATGTCTAGGATAATGTATAAACTGTGTTTTTGTCCTGAGATATGTTTCACATGAACACATGGTGATGGGTACCCGGGTACCAGCCCGACGCGATACTACCTGGTTCCTAATTTATTACCCGAATCCTACGCAAAGTGTGATTTTTTTGGCAAAGCGACGGTTAGGCAGATTTCCCATTGACTTAGTGTGTTGTTATGCTACCATTTGGTTGAAGATAACAGCAATATTGAAAGTATTCCATGGATATCTTATAACTGTGTCACAATTTCAGCTCATAAACAGATGACTAGGCTAGATTACCCCATTGACTTAGTGTGGTGTTAGGCAACCATGTTGTCAAACGTAACAGCAATAATGAAAGTATTCCATGGATATCTTCAGTAACAAACAGATTGTTAGGCTTAGCTAGATTTCTCATTGACTTAGTGTGGTGTTAGGCTACCATGTGGAAGAAATTGAAAGAATTCTCACAAATATTATTTATTCATTCGTTTATTTAATAGAAGGAAAGGCTGACAAGGAATTTTACGAGATGTTAATGGATTATAGATGGGATAACTAAAAATTAATAATCGCAAGTGGCTTTGTACTAATCGTTTATTCCAAATGGGTTCAAATTGCGCGAATCGCGAAATCTTGCGGCTAATGCGGACCCTGGGCGTGGATATTAGATAGTAGTAGTAACAACTGTTTAAGATCTCAATTGGATATTTATATGGTCTGATCCAATAGAGGTGGAGAGCAAGCATAAGCAGCGGCAACATTGCGATGTTAGTAGTGATGTTAATAATTAGTTATTAACAAATTAATGAAAGAAAAGCAAATAGAAATTATTGAGGAAGGTTTCATACCTTATCTTACACCTACGTATTTGATACCCGATTGGTAAATGCTCTCGGGTACTCGGTTCCTGATTTTTGGACCCGTGTTAAAACTAGTGATGTACACCATATAATACCAATGTCACTGTCCTCACATGTCTAGGATAGTGTATAAACTGTGTATATGTCCTGAGATATGTTTCACATGCACACATGTGTGATGTATACCATATATTACCAACATTCACTGTCCTCACATGCATCTGATTACATGTAAACAGTGTATGTGTCTTACCAGCCTAATACACATGGTAAAGAGTGCTGCAGTGTCATAAACATGATGTAAATTAGTTTAATGTATCTATTCTAGTGAACACTCTCCTCACCTGTTTAGGATAAATTATAAACTGTGTTGAAAGAAATGAAAACTTGGGAAGAATTTCATGATTAATGTTTGCAAGATCCCTAATCAGGGATATTACGTGAGTTCTTTTATGCTTGATTTTCAGTCACATCAATGGCAGACTCCCCATCATGTACACCAGATGTTCGTAAAAAGCCTCAGACAGGTAAGTTATTTGGTTTACCATGCCACAATGCCATAATCATGTCAAAAACTTGAGAATGTCCAATTAGATGCAGCAATAGTTATGGTGTTACCATCCAGTCATAGAAGATACTAATATAGATTTATTTCATTTTGGATAACTGCCAACACTATATTGTCCTATTGCATTTGCAATGGTGTCAACATTTTCATGCCATGTGTGGAAAGATGGGGGAGGGGGAGGGTGGGGGATGTGACGCAGAGTACAATCTGTGATTACTGTTATTTCTGACAAAATTCTAATGGCACAATCATTCAATGCCAAACAAGCAGGCAGTTATCTTGCACTAAATGTCTACCAAACATCTGCTGGAGCTGGTCCATTTGACTAAGGCTGTGTTTTATGCATATCAATGGGGAACCACTATATGCATGCTTAAATCATATAGTTTGTTTGATGAAATTTAAGAATTATCCCTTTCATTTCTCTTGATCAATATTTATCAAAAAGATTCAGAACAATATTCTCAGACAAATCTTTTAGTTGAGTTTGACAATGCCTCTTTTTATTGATGTGTCAGCTACACTTTTGTCAAATGTATACCACTAGGTGGGCACAGAGAGGGAAGCTGCCATATTCTTTATTGGCAAACTTCTTTCACTTAACCATGAATGCAAGTTTAGAGATGCTTCCTCAAAGGTACATTTGAATTGCTGCAATTTAACCTCCTGCAAACCAACTCATGTTTAGTACATTTGGAATTCCTTATTCCTTGTTTAACTTTCTTCAGTGGCTGTCATGGGTCAAGTAAGGCAGTGTACAGGAAGTAAAGGACAATAAGGCTAGATGAAAGAGTTTGTAGTTTATTTACAAGACAAACAAAACCCTGCAAAAGAAATAATAGAATTACAAACTGTTAGCATGTTCTTAACATTTTGGCATGTACCTGTACATGCAACACCATTAACCTTTACACATGAATATTTTATAACAAAATGGACTGATATAGTGTTACATTCATACAGTTTATGATCTTAATATTCCCTCATTACTATATGTGCAAATATTCCATCAGAGTCCACTTAATATGATATTAAGCAACTCTTTGCACAACAAATACAGTATTAAATTAATTGGATTCTGAAATAAACTTAATGACAACAGCATGTGTACAATGACTTATGGGACCATTGTTGAAGAACTCCTGGTTCTACAGTTCGCAGCAAAACGTGAAGGAACACTACTTACCGTTAACTGAATTCTGGCAGGAACACACAGTATACTGCACAGTGCTGAAGAGTGGGATGTCTCTTGCACCAATGCCCCAATTGCCGCTACTGCTTTTATATTAGCCCTCAACATCTCAGGCAAACATTCCATCCAAACCCAGTGAATGAACGTCTGTTGAAGTTATGCAATTTTACCTGGTGTAGTCCAGATGACTCTGCATTTGCCCGCCTTGACACACACGACATAGTTATGTAACGCATGCTTGGGTCAAGTGACAGTTTTATGCTGTTATTAAACTGTTTCACCTGAATTAAGACAATTCTATTGTTGTCCCTCTTAATACAGGCAAAAGAAAGCTTCAGAGAAACTACGCATCAAGAAAGCCATGGAAGCCAGAAGAAAAGAAATGTGTGCTTGCATTCTTCAAGGATGCCATTTACTCAGGGACTACTCCAAACAGAGCCATGTGTGAATTGGCCAAAGAAGAGTGTGAGATTTTGCAAGATCGTAGTTGGTCCCAAATAAAGGACTTTGTGGTCGCAGAAAGAAAAAGGACATTGAAAAAGGTTCAAAACCAAGAATGATTATTTTCATCAAGTGAAAGGTTTGACAAGGAAAAGTGCATGTTGTCTGACTTAAGTTACTTAAGTGGCTTTACATCATTATGGCTATCGTTCTAGTTTATATTTAAGGTTGATGGTTATATTTGATTCTAGATTATTTTATTTAATATTATATATCTATTATATATATAATATATATATAATATATATATATTATTATTATAAGTCTGATGTCATGTCATGTTTGCTTTCGTTTGTTTCAGTTTGCTTGTTTTCATTTTAGTTTATTTCATTTCAGAGAAAGTTTCGATAAAATCAGTAAAAAAGGTTCTCACAAACACTCCAAGCAATACAGCATTTTTTTGTCCTATAAAGCTTAAACAATTATCCAATTTTCAACATGGAAGCAAATTCAATGGAAAAGATATTATGTAAATAGGCTTTTACAGACTGAAGTTTTACACACAACAAATGTAGGACTACAGATGCAAATTGAACCAATTGTTATGGTGGCAAAGATCACACTGAACACTAAGAGAATGTTTTGCCATGAACAAAATAAACAGAAAAATACTAAAATAACTGTGCATCCCCAAACAAGATATGCTATGCATGAAACCTTTCATTCTGTAGTATGCTAACAAATATTAAACAAGTGGGTGATGTTGCCTTATCACTTAAATGCTGCTGTGAGAGTTGCTTTTGAGTATTGTGTATTTCAGTTTAACCAAATTCCAAAAACTGCAATCTCCAAGGCATTAGTCTATGTTTAAAGAAAAAAACTTTTCTCCCAAATTCTAAATTGACAGATCATACTTTCCTCCATAGTTTCCATGTTGCACTAATTAACAAATCTGTTATTTTGAACTGAAACTTGCTTTTGTTTTGTGCAAAGTAAAACTTTAACAAGGGTAGCCTAAATGTGGTGTGTCTGTCAGACAAAAGGGAAAATTTATTATTGATATGAGATTCCATAAACAACAAACCCCATTTGCTTCAGTTCTGAAAACGTTTGTAAGATTCCATTCACTAATTATGCTTAAATGGTAACTGTATTCACCTCCATATTTAATTTCAAGATGAAAGTTAAGAGTAACTCATGACCGTCTATATTGTAATGCAGATGCAGTGACAGATGGTGTTTTATTGCAGTAGTGTATTTGATTAGTAGTTAAACATAGTGTATGTGTGTTTCCATTACTCCCATGTTAACATGAAGAGCAGCACAACTCCCTAATAGCTCAAACTCAGGGTGGGGTGGATGGGGGGATGGGATGTTGTTATTAGTAGGTGCTCATTCAAAGGAGGTCATGAGTCGTGCATACTGTATTGTTTGCTGTGTTGCTTGAACATCAGTATCTTTAAGTGCTTTTTTCTTTATTCCAGATACTGCATTTAACACATGTTTTGTTGGAATATCAGATACAGTATATCTGTTGATATGAATATGCATGATCTATTTGTAAACCTACCATTCTATTTGAACTTTTCTCTGCATTGTTCAAAAGAGAGATCAGATACAGAGTGAGAACCAAAGAACTTTGTTTTGTGTTCTCTTTCATAAGTTAGGCTGTTTGTTTTAGCATGAACTATCTGTTTTCAAGTTTCTTCATTCTCTATAAGTCCACCTTGACATAAGTGAATCTCCTTTTGTGTGCACATATCTGTTTGCAATTTATCAAACATGTACTACCTTTTCTTGACCATGCAAATTTAGCAATATTTATTACCAAAGGTACATCTGAATTGAAACAATGTGACCAATGGTCATATGTGAACACCGCTGTTAAGCATCATCGGTGTTGTGGTATACAGTGCATAATGGTCACTGACCATCATGCACTGTATACCACAACACCGATGATGCTTCACAGCGGTGCTCACTTGTCAACAATCTTAACATTCAGACAAAGGAATGGAAACACTACATACCATTGTAATAATATTTTCATTAAAGAATTTTCCAGAATCTTGTGATGGAAAGTAAAGCAAAGGAAGAGTTCAGTTAGGCATGGTGTGATACAGTAGTCTGAGATTTACTCTGTCCCTTTATCACTTATGGTTAAACTTTTTAAACAAATATTAGTTGCCTTTCAAACATATTTAGGTGTTTGGGTTGGGTTGTTAAAAGTCATTTGAAGTATGTTGTGAGGTATGTTATAGTAACATGAAGAAATGTCCTGTCATGTATAGATTCTATCTCTATGTACATACACAGTGTATAAGCAAATGTGAGGACATGTCCTCTCATGTAAACAATTTTCCATACAACTGAGTATGGTGTATGTGAGGACATGTACTCCTTTACATACCATCTCCTATACTGGTGTGTATAGGAATGTATAGGTTGTGTATAAAAGGAAACTGAGTACATGTCCTCAGATGAATAAGTTAATCCATACATTTGTGTATAAAATGTCCTCGTTCTCGGACTTGGTAGAGGCACTTTTTGGCAAAAAATTGTGTCCTCACTTACATAGGTATGTCAATATGTATGTATTTGTGTATGTATGTATGTGTGTATGTAGTATGATTGTGTGAACGCTCGCGTGCTCGTACTTCAAGTCCGCGTGCGTTTTGAAGAATAATCCTTCTTTCGGGGTTTCTGCAATCCCTCTTGCGTTCTTGATAAATGTAATGTGAACGGTCGCGGACTTATGGTGACCTGAGATTTCCGACTAAGTTATAATATCCGCTCTATCCAGTTGTAATTTGGCGGGTATTTTTGAACGTGCAGTAGGCGTGAGGTATACCTGCGTTGTGTTTGTTCAAATGTCAGGCCGGGCCTTTCTTAACAGAAACACTACCTAACGACGCTATACGTAAACACATTTTATTTTTCTTCGCACCGATTCGACCAACACTGCATAAAAGTCACCGTTAAGTTCGTGAGACTAGAACAAACTGAATGACAGTCCACTTAAATCTAATAAACTATAATTCATTGTACGCCAAACTCACAGGTTTTTGAAGAGGCCAAAAAACGGTAATTTATGATTACTTCGAAACGGATGATTTTGGACTCGGTTGCTACGGTAGTACTAAAAGGCTAGAACCCTTACGTATGGCCTAGCATATAATGACGTTACATTAGCCTACGCATATACCTTCCTAGGTGTTAAGACCTAATATTAAATGCCTTCGATGTTGGATTAGCCTCAAATACGACATCAGCAGTAGAACAGTGACTAGCAAGATAGTTCGCTCATCCATTTGAAATGTTTGTAACAAATTTGAATCTGGGTTAACGTGTAATGAATATAGTAAAACGCAGGCGCGTAGCCAGGAATTTGCCAAGGGAGGGGCGAAACTGTAGATTCGGCATTGCAAACTATCTAAGCGTAGCGCCACCATGATTGGCGCGAAGCGTACAAGAACATTTTGCCTGAAAATGCCTCCCAGATCGCTGAAAATGGCACTTCCCAGGCCTTGTAAGTTGCATCTTAGTATTTGCTCTTTTGAAAATACTAGCGATATCATAAAAACAGTAAAAAAAAATTTAAAAAATATGCTCAAGGGGGGGGGGCGGCTGCCCCCTTCGCCCCCCCCCCCTTGATTTAAATCGACACATACAATTTAAATCGATGATAAGTAAAATAAATCGGTATATGTCAATTTAAATCGACATATACCAGTTTAAATCGATGATATGTCGAATGAAATCGGTATATGTCAACTTAAATCGACATATACCAATTTAATTCGACTTATACCAGTTTAAATCGACATATTTAAATCGACATATACCAATTTAAAACGATGATATGTAAAATAAATCGGTATATGTCAATTTAAATCGACATCTACTAGTTTAAATCGATGATATGTCGAATTAAATCGGTAGAAGTCAATTGCCTTGGACTTATACCAGTTTCTAGCAACTGAAATTGACATATACCTATTTAAATCGACATATCATCGATATAGCTCATTAACATATTCCAAATTCCGATTTTGGTGATGATTGACATGTGAAGATACATCACGTGCAGTCACCTGACAAGGCGGGCGAATAATTAAATAGTTCCAAATTTACCAAGCTAGCAAGGGTGTTCATCATGATTATGTCAATGGTAATCAGGGGCGTATCCAGGATTTTTTAACCCGGGGGGGGGGGGCGAATTACTCTCTAAGCGGAGCGCCACCATCGGTTGGCGCGCAGCGTACAAGATAATTTCTGGTTTTGATACCCCCCAGATCACCGGAAATGGCACTTCTCGGGCTTGAAATGACCAACCAGATGTACACTTCTGCCTGAGAACTAAGAATTTCCCAATAGTTTTTTTTTCATCCATAACCTTTTTGAAGATGTCACCAGTCACACATCATGTTCGACCTCACCGCATCTCCTGTGGATCATTGCTTTTTTTAGGTGATTCTACGTCGCGGCCCACAATACCCGTAAGCCCCACTTTTCAAGGTTTTAAGACCATTATTTGTTCAGAATTTGAAAATTCACAAATTCTCGTGAATAAATTCACTTCAAAACATACCCATAATGTTGCACAAAATTTCATCTATGGACAACCAATACAGGAAACCTTCAACCCCTAACAGACCGGTCAAAATTGCATGGAGGGAATAATGATGAAGAATGGTGGTCAGGGAATTTTCGAAAATTCAGACACAGTTAATTTATTGGTGTACATCTATTAAAACCTCTTATAAAGGCTACTATAAACCTTCGTTGAAGGAAATGAAAAAACCCAGATATTTCCGAAACCGAACACTACACATATCTACAGTTGGAGGCTGTTCATCCCGGAGCGCCATTTTCATGCTCACTGATATGATGTGATATCTGCTGTTTGCTTTAAAAATTCGAATAGTTGAAAGGAGACTGAAATAAGTAACTATTATCTGTTTATTGTGTAATGCTCCACCCGGGTGTATGGATGAGCCTGGCGGGCTCCTGGCCCAAAGGGGCCCCTATCAGGAGGTCTAAGCAAGGGCGTCCTCAGAAATGTTTACAGGGGGGGGGGGTCAGTAGGTCATAAAGGTGTAACACACTACTTGAGTATACTATCTAAGTGGAGAGCCACCATCGGTTGGCCCGAGCGCACGACGATTTCTTTGCCAAAAAATACTCCTATAGATCGTCGGAAAAGACAGTTCCCATTCAAGCTGCATTTACACATCGGTTATTTTGAGATCTCATGTCTTAGGATTTTGACTTTCAATAATTTCAGTAATGCATTATGGGTCCTATGCAATGAACATAACTAGAGAACTGTCGGTTGGGGAAATCATTGAAATGTCAAATGCTTAACTTTTTTTTTTAATTTGTGATTTTCCAGGGGGAGTGGGCAAGTGCCCCCTATACTGTATGGAGTATAATGGAGACTACTGTACAAATACAGTAATCAAACCTTAGTATAAACCTAATTTCGGCTGAAACTTTGTCTCCATCTAAGCCTAATTTCCTGTGCTTTTTTACTTACCAGATACACCGAAGGCATCTTTATTCTTACCTTTTATATTATATTTATATGCAAGCCCTGCCTTCTTTTTCAAAGGAACGCAGTTTCAAGTCTGTTGGGTGGTGGGTTATTGTTTTAGAATTTTTCAAAAAATCATATGTCCCGATGTTGTACTCAGTACAACATTGGCTGGAATTGGGTTTTACATAATATACTTCGTTTCGATTATAATAATAAATAACATAACTAGCTCGACACAGACATTAATACCCAATGAGCCCATGATCATGATGTCCGTATTCCGTATCACGTGAAAATATGTATGTCTTGTTCAGTCTTTGCATGAGTTTTTCTTTCCCAGTAAAACGGGCCCTCCCTATCCAAAGAGGTATACCCTTGCATCAGTATAGCGGGGTCCCCTTTTGGTCGGGGCCACCTGGTTACCACGGTCTGAGCCCATAGGAGTTACGCTACTTTGCCCCACATTCTTTTCATTTCGAAAGACGCACAGTTTCAAGTTCATTACACACTGAAGGCTTCGATTCTCTATCTGCCTTCAGTTAAGGGAAGATCTTGGGATTTTCATCCCTATCGCTAGATATTGCTAGATATCCATACAGTACAGTGCCCTTGGGATTTCTTGGATTTTTCGGGGCCTGATCTTGGGAAATTGCAAAGTCGGAAGTGGTCACACTCTATGTAGGTCAGTGCACGACCTCTAGACGTCACTAATATACCCGATTGTTATCGATGAAGTGGTGTGTTGTCGGATTTTGTCAAGGTCTTGGTACTACGGGCGAAGGTCATTAATTAATTAGTTTCGTAACTCATCGGGAAGCGATTAGAGGGGTGGGCGTATATTTGTGGGCGCGCGTTTTCATGCAGATGGGAACAATCTCAAGAAGTGATGGGTTCGTCATGTTCCCCAGCGACTCGGTCGAGTTCGAGACCAGCCACAGTTGGTTTCATAGCACAATTGTACAATTTAAGGCGTCCATATACACACACACTCGTTATCATATTTAGTACCGGTATATATATATAGATATCTACATTAGTGAGAGAGGAAAAATGGAAACGTCAAAAATGGAGTTGGTCGGTGTAAGGGGAAGGGTGAGGCGCACACCCCTCCGTAATCCTCGATCCGTCACTGGCTACCCTGTGTGTATAATAGTGATCAGCGCTGTAATTATGACTGTTCCTCTTATCTTCCCGGTGTCTTGGCGTTTATCTTCTACTCCCTCCTTTTCTCCTTTTTCTCTCTTTCTTCTTTTTCTTTTCCCTTCCTTCCTCTCCTTCCTCCTCTTTTTTTCTCCCTCTTTTTTCCTTCTCTTTTTTTCTCTCCTCTTTTTCTTAACCGGGAGGCGCGCGCCCCCAACACCCCCCTGGATACGCGCCTGTATATATCATTGATAAGATTAGCCTCATCGGAAGGATAGATTATGAACATTCTTTAAATATTCTAACTGGTTGAGTAAGAATGAAATGATTGTTCGTGTTCCTTATATACCAACTGAAGAAACTATTATGCTGTTCTCTCATTTAGTTGCGATCTTTTACCACTGCAGCATACATAGGCCTACTAAATAGAGACAGAGGTAGAACGAACGTATATAGTGTAGGCTAATACCAGGGCGCACACTTGTTTATAACCCAGTTTTTAGTGAGTGCAGTTTATCTGTAAGGAACTATACTGTAAACTATAAGGTCTACTGATAAGAACTTGTTCCATTACCTACAATATGTATTCAGCATTGACTCGTAGTATGGCTAATGTACCTATTGATCTATGCATGGGGGAATTAAAACCGTATGCCCCACCCTTTTTTTGTGTGTGCATATCTAGCATTACTATTCCGCGTCCAAAATACCCAAATAATCAGACTAAACTTATTTCACAGTGAAAAATTAAAATGATTGTTTCCCCAGATTTGGAGTTACCAAGAATTAACTACGAAGAATACAACGGTAAAAAATACCAGTTTTTCTACGCTTCTTCAGGTGACCATAAAAAAGTACGTATTTTAACTTAACTTCAGTTACGTTTCGAATTCAGTGACGTCACACACATTTGGTCTAGTCTCATAGTGTAATGAGTTACGGCAAAGGGTGACCCACTCTATGCGTCGAGGGTAGATGCTTGGATAAGCGTTTCTCTGTGAGGTGATATTAATGATAACAAAACATTAAGTAAGTATAGGCTTCGCCTCATATTAAACCAGCCGTTAAGAAACCTAACATGCGATGACTCGACTATTGGCATTTCTCATGACTGGTTATTACAATATATCCTCGCTTTTCGTAATTTAAAGTAACAACTTCATACATCAGGAGGGTATACTATACATAACATTAAAGATTTCATTATTGTTTTTTTTTTCTCTTTTCTATCGCTTTGACCAGCTTGTAAAGGTAGACACTCTAAACAAGACATCAAAAGAGTGGACGGATTCTCTCTGTTACACATCTGAACCCGTCTTTGTACCAAACCCAGGAAGGGAGGCAGAAGACGATGGTATTTATATAGCTCTCATTGTACAATAATATACTGTTACCGAGACAGAACGGCTATAGAGCCGGAGGGGAATTTGCGAGAGCATTCGATGATGATGTATTTTAAGGAATTTCTGAGAAATATGTAAATATAACATCATGGCTACAATATGCATCAGTGATATTGGGTGGATTCCACTTGTTGCTACTCAGAAGTCAATTCGCTTTCATATGCGCATTAACCAAGAGTTTTGTCATTTTCTTCTCATTTTCTCGCTAGGAGTGGTACTTTGCAGTATGATTGACTTAAAGGCTGCTGGACGATCTCCTTACCTTGTCGTACTGGACGCAAAAACATTCCAGGAGCTTGCACGTGCGGAAATCCCCGTTGATATTCCCCTCGGAATTCATGGCATTTTCATTCCTGAAATAAAGTGACGTCATATAAATTCTCCAATCGCCGTCGTGTGTTGCCTGGGAGACCCAAGTTGAAAAAGATCCATCATGGCGTAGTTTTTACTACTTTTTCACCTTCAAAAATAGTACGTTTGGCATACCGGGGTTCGGTATTAACCGATGGCACACTGACGGCAAATTTATCGACTGTGCCCCTATTTAATGCCCTTAAAACATCCGTTACTGACGGCTACAAGTGCTGTGCCCCTTTAATCATGTTCGCGTAGGCAACCTCATCATTACACCAAACAACTACCTATATGGTTCCATTCGCGACTGGTTTGAATGGTTCCAATCGTGGCTGGGTTTGAATGGTTCCATTTGCGACTGGTATAATTGAATGGTTCTATTTGTGAATTGGAATCCTCAATTGGTTCCATTTTGCTATATCCTGATGTACATGGATGTATTTTTGGCAAATAAACCTAATGTTGCAGTACCAAATAAGCACGTGTCTTACATAAAGTGTACAACATAATAATTGTGTTTATGGCAGATAAACGTGTTATCTACACGTGACTCGGGAAGCACATGTACATCCATTTCACAAGTGGTTGTTTTCTGGTTACTATGCTACGGCTGCTTGCTGTATGCTCCTCACAGGTGCTTGGGGTACTAGATACTTATTTTGGGCATTCTAGATCTTCTCCCACATGCACCTTACCGAAAGATCCAGGACAGCTGGAACCAGGGACGTAGCCAGGGGGAGCAGGGGAGCGACTACTTCCCCCCCCCCTCAAATCCCTGGCTACGTCCCTGGCTGGAACATGTACCTGGTGCATCTTCATGAAGATTTGTTTCCCCATTTGGATAACTGATTTTTAATTGCAAACAAAAATGTTAACTCGCCATTCATATAAATTGAAGAACACTTTCTATAGCGGTTGTAATTAACAGATTTATTAAGATTAGATATACTGCTTGCAAAACAGACAGCTTTCATAACAAATTGAAAGGCATGAAATTATATAAATGGGAAAATATGACTAATATTTTTTATTTTTTTTTATAGGTTTTGGTCTGTTTTATAGCCTTCTCATGTTTTAAGATTTTTGTGTTCGTATTTTTCATACTGTTTAATTTTCGTTTTTGTGTTTTCTAGACTTTTTTATTCCTTTTGATTTCTCTGTCTCTTTGTTTCTATTTGTTTTAGGTTTTGTAAAGCGCCTAGAGGCCTTTTGGTATTTGGCGCTATATTAAGAAATTATTTATTATTATTATGAGTATGCTTAATGCATGCAGGCTATCATTCTAGTAAGAAGACAACACTTAACAAAGAGCTGTAGCATCATATGGTCTGTCAGTCATCTTGCAATTGCCGAAATGAAATCTTTTGCGTGTATCGAATAAACTAAGATAAGATGTGTGTCTTTCTGTGTATAACTATAAACATTATATTTTCAAGGTTGAGTGCAAAATCAGTCAAGGAACTTAGACAAAGCTCCGAAATTGTCGTCCAAAAGTTACTTACAAAGTAAAATGGACAGACTAGATGTTCCAATGGCTCCAATCTAACGAATTAACCTTCAATATGAACTTCATACATACACGGTAAGAATGAGGGTTGTATCGAAGTCTCCACCGAGGTCAAGGCAGTTTCAATTCAACATCAGTTGAAGTGCAAAAACCTTGTCCGGACTATACATGAACTTTATTGATCACTCGAGGTCAACAACATTAAACTAACTGTGACTTGAAAACCTTGTAGCAAGTACCGAGTATAACGGCGGGTACTATATAATAAATGTTTATTTTCGGGCCGTCCCCATTTTCCCCCTGAATTTTCTGTGGGGGAAACTATGTTAATACTTCTCCCCGCTCACTGTAACATTATGGATTTATTTCATGTAAATCCATGATCTGGGGATATCCCCAGGCTTAGAAATGACTGTCTGATTTCAATTGATTATTATGCTTATTTTGACATTTCTCATATACCTAATACTTACAATGAAACAGTAATTACGCATAGCAAAACGCAATTTCCACGTCATGGTATTCCAGACGTCCTAATTACAGATAACGGACCTTTATTTACAAATGTGCAGTTTAAGAATTTTTCTTTCTAAATTGTATCAATATCATCATACTACTTAGTCCATTACCACCCATGCACAGTATAATGGTATGGCTGAGAAAGGAGCTCAAATTGCCAATGGATCAAGGCCAAAGAGAGTGGACAAGACCCTTATCTAGTATCGCTCTCGGTGATTACATTAATACGACCCGACATCCTGTTAGGTTCACCAGGTCAAGGTTTGGAAGAAGGAGGAAAACATTACTCAGCCGTTAACCGCTGAAACCAGACTCGGCGAACAAACAATTATTGACAGATAAGTGATAACTACAGAAATCGTATTATGACAGACAAAGAATCTACCAGAACATGAACCTGGAGACATTGTTCGCTTACAGACTGACAAAGGTTTGGTTAAGGTAGCAAGAGATTTGAAAGGGTGTGGGGGGGGGGGGCAGAATTTTAAATGGGCACTTCATATACAAAGGGAACGTTAATGTACTTATCAGGAGCGCCATGGTGTACAAAGAAAATGTTTGCCCAACAAATACCTCCCTGCAGGAAATAAACAATAATGAGAGTATTGTATTACGTAGCTATGGTGGCTTAATAATACTGTAGGGACATAGAAAAGAAGAAAAGTATCCCTAAGTGTCATTTGTATCTCAAAAGTTTGACCTTTTAGCTCAAAATTGTGGAATTAATAGGTCAAAACAATAAAAGGTCACAACTTTGACTTTTCATCTCAACATATTGACTTTTAACGTCCAAATTTAGACTTTCTTTCTCAAACTTTTGATCTTTCATCTCAAAATTTAGACTGTTTAACTCAAAATTATAGACTTAAAAATACATAAAAAGTAACAATTTTGATTATTTACCTCAAAAGTTTGACTTTTAAAGTCCAAATTTATACTTTACATATCAAACTTTTTAGGCATTGAAGACCCGCCCCAAGCCGCGTGCCGCCCTCCGAAAAAAAGTTAACTTTCCGTTGCTTGCAAGTGAAGTTTTCTTCTTGTCGCTACAAAATGCAGACAGTAATTAAACATGATACCTTGTTATCTTTTATCTGGACCTGAGATGTCCATCGCTGCTATGTACACTGTGTGGTGGGTATTGACCGTATCTACATGTTTTTACTGTACACTAGTGTCTAATTACCGACGGTAGCAAGCTGTGTGTATTTTCTGGGATCGATGGTGGGACCTAACACTTCTGTTACACCTCATTCGAAACTAGGTCAGATTACCGGCATGAGACGTTTCTTTGTGCGCGAGTTTTCAATCCCTTTAAAAGGTCCACACAAAAAAGTCAAAATTGTGTCTTTCAAAGTCACAATTTTGAGATTTAAGGACACTTTTTCCCTTCCTCATTCCCTATTAAGCCTCCTTACGTAGCAAAAGAACTTTCAGAGGTAAGATTGAGAAAGGTCGCTTAGCTTCCTGCAAGCTAAAAGAGGGCTTTAATATTTCCTGCTTTTACTTCATTTTATTTTTCGGGGTATTCAAGGGGGGGGGTCGCTAAAGTTAGTCCATAGGTGTAGTCAAGTCACTGATTATATATTTAGTATGTATTAAACAAAGTTGTATTTGATGATTTAATTGATACTATGGATTTAGACAGTGAAACCTTACTCAAATCACACATGTTTGCATCAGCAAAAATTGTGAGATGAAACAACAGCAAAAATGCATCAGCAAAAATTGTGAGATGAAACATACCGGATGTATTTCATGTAAACCCTGATACTACTACTTATTGTATTGCGCGTGCGCGTTACAATATTGGCATTACTGGCCAAATAAAGCGATACCTACATGACTGGACGTTGGAACTTAACATTTTACATATAGTCTCTGTACACTTGCAGTTTCAGAGGCTACCTGCGTAACCAACTTATTCGTAGTATGTCACGGCGCTCACAAGCGCCCTCACTTTGTAGGTACCTACATGACTATAATCGCTGGTGTGTTGTCCGCTCAAAATTTAACACCATGAACAACCGAAAAGTTCTTCCTAATATTGCAAGCACTCCACGTGCACTACAGTACTGCGTATTGACAGGCAAAATGCAGTTCTAGTTATTGCAGTGCGCATGCGTGCTACAATATTGGCATTACTAACCAAGTGAACGATTGAAACTTAAAGGCATTGAAGACTCGCCCAAACCGCGTGCCGCACTCTGAAAAAGTTAACTTTCCGTTGCTTGCAAGTGTAGTTTTCTGCTTGTCGCTACAAAATGCAGACAGTAATGAAACGTGATACCTTGTTATCTTTAACTGGACCTGGAATGTCCATCGTTGTATCGTTTGTACACTGTGCTGTGGGTATTGACTGTACACTAGTGTCTATAATTACCGAAGGTAGCATGCTGTGTGCGTATTTTCTGTGATCGGTGGTGGTGTCTAACACTTCTGTTACACCTCATTCGAAACTAGGTCAGATTACCGGCATGAGACGTTTCTTTTTGCGCGAGTCTTCACACCCTTTAAAGTTTCATATGGTCTCTGTCCATTTGTATTTTCAGAAGCTAGCTGCGTAGCCAATTTATTCTTAGCCTTGTCACGGCGCTCGCGAGCGCCTTTACTTTGTAGATACCTACATGACTATATACTCCCTGGTGTGTTGTCCGCCCAAAAAAATAACACCATGAACAACCGAAAAGTTCTCCCTAATGCTGGAAGCACTCCATGCGCATTACGATACTGCGTATTTGCAGGCAAATACAGTTCTAGTGATGTCAATAACTTAGCTACGAAAAAGGGGCGCGCAAGTGGCAAGCTTGGATAGTGCTGGATTTTTTGTTACAGGATGAATAGTATGAATTGACCATGCATGCAGTCAACAAGGCATATGCTAGTTAGTAGTTCGCACTCTTCTGTACGTGAACTCACGCTACATGCAGGTAGGCTAAGTTCGTACACTTAGGCTATACAAACATATCCCCGCGGTCTCCTGCATGTGCGACAGTTGGCGGTATGATTGTTGCCTAACATAAATTGCCTCAGATATTTGACTTCCTCAAATATCTCACTGTTAATGTCATTTCCTCGGTTACAAGTGCGCTCTTTCAAAACTCATCTTAATATTGTGATTCAGAGTGAATAAAGGTAGTCAACTATACGCCTGTGTGTACCTTTTTGTAAACCTACACCACAGTAGGCTAACGTAACATAAAGTAGTCAATGCAAGGTCAACCTACTAACAGTACTGTAGGCCGAACGATAAGGCCTAGGCTAGGCCCACAGTAAGTTAGTGTTAGGGCTTAGTACTCAGTAATGTTTCCTTTTCGCGGTAGCAAACGCTAATGTTGTTGTTTCAGGATTCGTTAAGCCTTTATTACCCAGAAAATGTAGCAATCCTGTAGGACTATTTGGTCATCTGTTGCCTTAGTACTTACTGCAGTAGGCCTAGCCTAGGCCAAACTTACACAAGTTATGCTGCAGTACATACATTAACCTAAGCCTAGGCCCAACCTGCAATTTACAATGTTATACTAGACCTGCAGCACGGTACTCAAGCATGTTGTTTGTTTCTGTTATATATACAGTGTTACATGTTACAGTTATTATGACTCTGATGCCTAAAGTTATACCTAGGCGGCAGACGTAAGCTAGTACTAGTAGGAAGTAAATGCATTCGTGCCAGCCTATGATCAAAGTTATGACTGAAATAACTTAGGCATAGAAAAGTAGTTCAAAGTCTAGCTCTAAAGCAGAATTTGAATCATTTTTCGGTCAAAGTCTGAGTGGATCAGGAAGAGATTTACAAAACATTGGTGTTGCTTGTTAGAATACAATATAGGCCTAGACAAGCTAACAGTAACACATTAATCAAACACATTTCATTGTGTGCAAATATCTCAATACGATATAGCCTATCTCAAAACAATGTAGACTACACAGTGAACAATTTTGTTGGACTCAGTACATTCATAGATTCACCCTCCAGCAAAAAGCAGACTTGCATGGCCCTCTTTTAACTTACATCAAATGTGCTGATCACATACCTGAAATGCATCATATGCCTACCTCTGTCATTTTCTTTTCAAATATCACAGGTTAAATATTCAGTTCCATTGATTGAAATTTACAGAAAATGTTGGCAGGGACAAGCATATCATATATAACAGTAATAGACAATTTAATTTAAATATTCTTTTCAGGTAAAAATCCTTGTGATATGGCCAACACTTGCTTAGAGAAAGTGGTGATCTTAGATGCTGGAGCACAATATGGCAAGGTGAGTAGAACTTTGCCTTAAAGTCTCTATTGTGAAAGTGAGTGTTCTCTACAGTTGGTTTGTTAATTTTACTTGAAGCACCCTGTGATTGGTTTTATTGCACATATACATATGAAATATTTCAATGTGATGCATTGGGGCTATCAGGATTGAGTACATTAGGGAAACAGTCCCCTTACAGCGAAGTTGCATTTCCAACCCGACCTCAAGCGGGGGAGCTCGGGTTGGGCTTATCTCGAGCTTCAGCTCTGCTTACACCACTTATCTTAACCCTATCACACGGACCAACGAACATGCGGTTTGCTCGCGGCACTAGTGTGTCAGCTATATGCAAGTGATCAACAGATCAACGTTGTTCACAGGCATGCACAGCTATAGCTACAGGCGTACATACAGTACTCGCGACATATGATCGTATGAAGTGTATTCCGTGTCTTAGTTCCCTCTAGCTGCCGGTTCGGATTTTCGTGATTTTTATTCACCGGTTCCTGATTTTTCCGCGTCTGGCTTGCCTTTAATACATAACACCAGACGACCGCTAATTTTCATAACCGACGCTTGGAAATTTCCCAAACGTTACTACATCCAAACCTGAGAGTTTCATGTGCCCCGAATTCATAGCTGTCGCATTAGGCCTAACGCTATGTTGTAACATTGAGAAACCGGCCTCTGAATACGGTCTATATTTTTGTTCAAATTAATGCTGCACAAGTAAATGTAATTTTTTATTATTAGAAACATCATTGGAGTTGTTTTTAGTTCTTATCATTCCTTTATATCAATCTGGAAACGTTAAACAGTAATCCTACACTAGTTACGTTGTCACTATTTACTTAGTTTGATTTGCCTAAGCTTAAATTTCTAATTGAGCTTGAATGGAGTTAATAATAGTGACGAACAAGGATGTTAAACACTAAGTTCGGCATATTTTTTATTTGTTCATAAACGGAATGTTATTGAACATAAGTACAAAATAACGTCGGAGTGTAAGAATTAGGTATTAAAATTAACATTTTGGTAAAGATTGAAGATGGATGATTTGTTTGAGATACTTTTTGTGATGGAAAGTTTGGGTAACTATTCTTGGCGCTTTTCGGGCCATTAATACATCTAGTAGGTTAGGCCATTCGCTATTCATAAACACATGGTTACTTGGTACGGACAATCGTCATCTTTTTTATCTTTGGAATTTTTTTTTTTGGAAATCCTTTTTCTTTTTCTTTTTCCGCGAAACTCCTGAGGTGGTTTAGTAGGGGCCTATACATACACAAGGATACATACAAGCCTTTGCTACATGCATGAGAAGAGTTGCATTAAGTACAATGTACCAATTTTGAGGGAAGATAGGCTATTTCATTACTAGGGTTGTGCGGGATCCCGGTAGTCAAGTGAATACCGGCATCCCGATCCCGGCTTTGACTAACCCCGATCACAGTGCAATGTGTAACTACTACCGGTATTGGGAAAACAACTGGTTATTACATTCGTTTCGGTATCATTCCCGGGAATCCAGGACATAATAAAAATATCTACGTGTTACTATTTAAATTAGAGAAAAGAAAACACGTTTATTTCTGGTTCCTGTGTTCTTAGTTTGAATAATATCTTATCAATTTACGCACTGGCCTAGACATATTAACGAATCAACTTTTCACGTAGTAATTTGGACCTATAGCCTACACCAAATATCGAACGTTAGTGAACTCAGCATGTTACGAGACCTCAAAGTTATTCAAAAATTTTCGTTATTTATTCTTCCTTCAAACGATGATTGTGAAGGTTCCCATGTACAAAATCTCACCCTTATGCATTTCACCACATTTTGTGATAATAATTATAACGATTTAATAATTTTTGATCCAAAACCGAAGGGAGCATATCAAATTAAATCCATCTTCGCACGGGACTGTATATTATTATAGCATAGGGTACGGTACTTTTACACACTGCTGTTCGGTACTTGAGAGTTGATGCTGTAATGAAATGGATTCGTTTATTAATGCGGGGGGGGGGGTTCCACGATGTCATTTCTAGTTATCTTTCGCTACTTTTTTTATTTTTAAGAACTTTTGTACGAAGATTGATATTGTACGTATTGAAAGTATATTTTCTGGAGTAAACAACAGCCGATTAACGATATAAATAAATCTGTACTATTCTTATATATGTAGTTTATAATCCCGTATTTATGTAGCCCCTAAGTTACATTATTGTTGTCTGAAGTTCCAAACAGGTGGGGACTTGTTGATAGTTAAAAACTTTTCATTGTGAACTTTTAAACTTAAAGTATTAGTAGTAAGTCGAGTCCTGTCTTTCCGACATGCTTAGTGATTCCCGTTAAATTAAATTGAATTTAGGTAAAAATTCATGCAAACTAGGTAGGCATCGGCCGATCCTAATTCTAAGCCTACATCGAAAGTTACGCCGTATACACCTCGCAAGAAAACCACGATAACCTTGAATGAAAAAACAATATTTTGCACTTGAAGATCTGTCTTCCCCCAAAATACAATGATAAGGTCTAGACTCATTACTTCTTGATACATTGAGTTTCCAATTACTAGTCAAAAACATTTTCTGGAGAAAAAAAACGTAAGATATTTTTCACAAAAATTGATGATTAGATAAGTGCTTCCTCACAATCAACGAGCCGCCCCGAAATTCGCTCCCCTTACGTAAAACTTCTATATATATTACACGTGGAAAAACACGAGTTTTTACACACATAATTCCCATTGACATTGGTCACGGAACATAAGTAGGTCATCGACATTCGAACTTGGCAACTTGCCCAAGTTCATCGCACCATGGGAACGACCCAACAGATTGAACATTATGTTACATTTTCCCGCCATCTGGACGCCGATTGTAAATTTTGGTGTAATATGCAAATTATGAATGGTACTGCCCTTGGTTAAAACTTAAAACTATTGCGACACATACAAATTTTGGGAAACTGTTGTATAGAAGAAACTTTTGTATCAAATGTAAAGTACTGTATGGTAGGCCTACTATAATTTATAAAAGACGGTTTTCCTCAGGTGATAAGGAAAAGGGATGTTTCGGTGAACTCGATCTCTTTGTATAGTACTTGGATACTTAAAATGACCATGCTGTACATGCAGCTTCTATTTCTCTTTAAGTAAGCTCTACTTAGCATTGTTATCCGTTGTGGATCTTTATTGGAATAAATACGAAATGTATTTTTTGACGCCAGTATTTAACGGTAGGCCTAAGCATTTCTTAAATTGTTGACTGAGCTTCAAAATCCATTTTCAAAAAGTATGTTTTCATGAAGGTTTTGTAAAATCGACATATAGCTAGGGTAGGGAAATATTAACGAAAGTTGTTCTATTATACAAATAAAATACATGTTTCTCGTACTGAGATCTGAAGGGAAAAAACGGGCGGCTATCGTTCTTCTTTTCATGCGCTTATACTAGTTTGGAATATGTGGCAACCTTTACGTGATTTCAGAAATGGCTCTTGTTCTTGAAAAAATGACTCCCAGTCATTATTCATTTTCTTATATTAATGTTCTTATTATTTATTGTATATTATTATATTTTTCATTTCACTATTGGTTATGATACTTCAGGTCCTCGGGAGAAGTTAGCTTTACGCTAACCGAGTTAAATATACGGAGATTTGATCACGGGTGCCAATTTGTATCTACGGATCCCCTTATAACATTCAATGCTAACCTCCTATTCTTATGAGGCGAATAGCACATAATATCAATAGGATGGTCGGAGGGAGGTACCTTAGATTATGATGAAATTGTGTTGCGGGCGCTGAGCGAGTGTATGGAGGGCCCGAATGCCCGACATTTTTTATTTATTCGCATTTTTATCCAGGGTTGCTTATTCAGCAAAAGCTGATTTCCAATAAGGCCCTGCTTTTTACATTCAACGTTATACATAAAAAGTAAAACATAGCAATACAAAACAATTAAATGTACAGATACAAAACAATTAACGCTGTAAAGTGGAGACAACTACAAAAAAAATGGAAATAAAAGAATTATCAAACATTGGGCTTGCAAATAATAACTGGAAAGTTTTGGAAACCAACACTATGCTAGTTATTTCAACATGCGCGTTGAAACTTTCGATACCCAAGAGCTGATATAATGTAATAGCTGAACAAAGCCCAGGAAGCAATATAAAAAAAAAATATTGTAAAAAACAGCAAATAAGATTCATAATGCAAAAGTTATCATTGTAATCACTCTCTGGTGAAAGGATTAGTGTGCCTACGACATGAAATTGAAACACAGTAGAAGACTTTCAGTTTATCTCAAATAGTTTTCCATCCAGTTCACATGCATCATGGACTCGCAATAACATAACGAATATAATTTTGCCCTTCAGCTATGTATTTGCCAGGCATAAAGCTGACACATCAACCTTTTGTTTAACTGCCTTTATATAAGCAGATACAAGAAAACGGACTGAGAAAGATTGTATTTTAACAGAGTCGGTGTTGTTTCACAAGGGCGTAGGAACCGGGGGGGCTGCGGGCGCCAGCCCCCCTGCACCCCCCTGTGAAAGATATGGAGGGGCGGAAGTATCATTCCGCCCCCCTCCCCCCCGCTTCGCTTTTCTGTCATCCTAAATCTGTGTTATTATTTATATATTACATAGAAACATAGTTACAAGATAGTTGAGAAGTTGACATGTACAGAGATGAGTTTTAAATGCAAGTCTTCCACTCAACACAGTACACGTTAAGAAGTCAATATCATTTCAGCTATACACTCTATACTGTCTTGATTGCTCATTGATGTGCATATAATCCCTTATGTCCTGTGAAACTGGTTTAATTAAATTAGTTCGCATAAGCGATCTTGTGGTCATTCTTATCTTGCTCATCTTACAAAACCTGCTCAACCATGTGTGGTATAGCCAGATAAGCAGCCACTTTGCAACAATTCAAGTGGAAAATTTTGCACCTTCGGTGTAAGGGGACTGTTTCCCTAATGATCAGATTGTATCAAATACTATTTATCTGAACATTTACAGTATAACCTCCATCTAGCCTTTTCTAATTGAAGGAGAACAATGTGGTAGTGAGTTGTTTCTACTAGTCAACAAAATATTCATGATCGGAAAGATTCATGAGCGAGCCAACAACACAAATTAAATGTAACTATTTAATTTCGAACCAACAACCATTAACACAGTGTATAGAAGATGTTTGGAGTGACCATGGTATAAAATTAAAACTGATGCACATACATGCAGTACTTGTACAATGCTGAACTCTGAACAACAAGTAATAACGAGGTGGGTGCCTCTAATTTTGTCATCAGTGTTTCATCCCTCTAACTTATGATTTGTTTGTTCTTTATCAGGTTATTGACAGGAAGGTCAGAGAACTTTGTGTTGAATCTGAAATAATGCCCCTGGATACTCCTGGCTATCTACTGAAAGAAATGGGATTCAAGTGAGTACAATACGTCAGTGGCTGGGTTTATAGTAGAGCAGGGATGTGCCCACGCTGGGTGGCCCCGCCCAGCACTAAAAAGTACCGCCCAGCACTGTCTTAAAAATCGTGAATCCCGCCCAGCACTATTTTCATCTAAAATCCCAACATTCCTAACCATATATTCAACATCAATTGAAAAGAAATAAAAAAATGTAAATTGTTAGCAAAACTAGTACTTGTGTATGTTCTTAAAAAGCTACACAAGTGTCAGCATTTGGCATCTGAGCACCTTCAAAAATCGAAAAATTTCTCAAAGGGGAGGGGGTGTCCCCATCCCCCTTAGAGTTAGACCCCTCAGTTCAGTACAGTTTGTTAAGCCTCATTTCAGCTTACAAATACTTGATGGAGGTACTATGACATGAACGCTGTTTCACATTTTCCGAGGGAGGTTAAATAGACTATTTAAAAAGTGTCTAGCTGTCTGTACATCTTCATATTTGATGCTGTCTATGAGTTTGTTGTTTAATAACCTTTAAAACTATCGTTCCATTTTCCAGAGGGGTGATTATTTCTGGAGGCCCCTCCAGTGTCAATGACGGTGATGCACCGACCTACGACCCAGCCATATTTCATCTAGGCATTCCCCTTCTCGGAATATGCTACGGTCTTCAGGTGAGAGACGCTGATAAAATGCCTGCTAGAATTTCCTGAGCATATTTTAAACTTACAACAAAGTCAATAGTTTTAAGAAGTAATTAAAATTACTTTTTACCAAAAAATAAAACATTTCCATTTTTTTGGTTCCTTGCTAAAAGCAAAGGAACCTATGTATTCAGGTTGGCGTGTGTGTGTGTGTGTATGTGTGTGTGTGTGCGTGCGTGAACGGCGCCTATCGGGGATAATCGTTAGGATACACACCCGTCAACTGGGGATACTCCGCGAAACGGGGATATCCCCGATTTTAGATTCATCAAAATACAGTCAAATGGGGTGTCAATAACATGCTCAGAGGTTGTTAGTGAGTTCTGAGCATGTTCCCCACTATCCAGGTTTTAAACGCAAAAAGGTGTAAAAAGTGTGTAAGGCTCGCATGGATTTTTTTCCATACACCGGTGTAAGCCTGTTTCACAACATCCGAATGGCGCGCCCCATTTCCCGCGCTCTCCGTAGAACGTGTGTATACCGAGTACGACGAAACACATAAAGATATCGATCAACCAAATGCAAGTGAGTTTTCGTTCAAATTTAAAAGAAGGAGACGACTTTATTGTTAGAAATCAGCCGACTGGCATATCAAAAGGAGTAGACAAAAGTAGCAAACTAACAACTTAAATAAAGATAGAGTCGCTGCAGCAATTTAGCATGGACGATAACGTTAAGCTATAGTATGGGCCTAGGCCTAGCTTTAATTTTAACGGTGTGGTACATCATAGAGTGCCTTCTTAAGTTAGGCTACAATAAGACCTAGAATGTAGAAATTTGAAAACTTTATTTACACAAGTCATGGTTATTGTTAATGTTAGGTGTTATAATTGGTCAGTGTTTCACATTACATGTATCACTGGCGTATCAACGGTGTTTTTATTTACTGCCAGTGCTATGGAATTGTGGACAACCAACGTTACCATCACCTCCACACATTGACGATTGTGTTACTGGGTACACGTTGTCAGTCCGACACGTTTTCAGTCCGAAAATATAATACATGTTTTCAGTCCGAAAAAACGAGTTTTCAGTCCGACAAGTTTTCAGTCCGAAAATAAAATACACGTTCTGAGTCCGAAAAAAACGAGTTTTCAGTCCGACACGTTTTCAGTCCGAAAATGAAATACACGTTTTCAGTCCGAAAATGAGAAACACGTTTTCAGTTAGGGAATGAAAGCAGTTTTAATGCCATAATATTACCAATAAATGAACTGATAGTAAAAAAATCGATTGAATCTTTTGTATTAAGTCTCACATCACCGGCCTCAACAAAGACTTGGGACCCCTTAACAACTATCAGTTCTACAAACATATATAATCCGTTCTTCGCTCCTTAATCAGCTTCCTGTATAGTCATGGTTTGTTTGGTTCTAATTCCATCAATGCAATTTACACTTTAAACCTAGCGTCATACTTTCATTGTGTTTCATTTTGTACTTTTCATTCAACTACCAATATTGCTGACGAAGGTCCCAGGGGACCGAAAATTCCAATATATTTTTTAAAACTTAACTCCTTATTTGTCAATTATGAGTAAATACGAAAGATTCAATCGATATCTTTACTATCAGTTCGGGATTTCACTTTTTATTTGTGATATTATGGCATTAAAACTGCTTTCACTCCCCAACTGAAAACATTTTCGGACTGAAAACGTGTATTTTATTTTCGGACTGAAAACGTGTATTTTATTTTCGGACTGAAAACTTGTCGGACTGAAAACTTGTCGGACTGAGGGGTGTACCCCGTGTTACTAGGCCTACTAGTACTACATGGCTTATGATAACCTATACACTAACTATTACGTGATATGTAACGCATTGCGTTTGTGCAGGTGTACATGAAGCCTAACGTTTGGGTCCAATCCTCAGCATATGCTTAATTAACACTTAAGATTTTTGTAGGACAATTAATGGAAATTATGGAGCATTAATTAGTCCTTGAAGAGCCTTACACTCCACCTCTAGTCATAGCCCTTGTCCTGCTAATCCAGATTTTCCAAGAACACATTCAAAATAGCCTACACTGTAAATGTGCAAATACACAGAAGACAGCACTTTTCTACCAATAAATGATGAGTAGGGGCTAGCCTTATTGACATATGATTTCTGTAAAATAAAAAGGTGTTGTATTTTGACTTAAGAAAAAATGATTGTAACACTCAGTATGTACTCCATGTTTGCACAAACTTGTTGAACAAGAATATAAACATCAGCGCAAAGAATTAGAGAGTAATTTTTTCTGGAATTTGTTACAGTAATTCATATGGTTATTAAGACAGAGCAATTTGCCCCTACTCGTCATTTAATGGTAGTCCTAGTATTGTAACCTAGTATTGTAATTAATTTAAATACAGTCTCTTTCTCAACATAATCTAAACATATTCCTTTTGATGACAGACACAATAATGAGGCCAAAAAGAGATGATTGAACCAGTGAGGAAGTGGCCAAAAAATTCATCAATCTGAAGAAAGATTGTAGGTAAGTTGAAATTCTACAATACTTTTCAATGTGAGCAGTACATGGCTTAAGATATAGGTGTAGTAAGGAAAAAGGAGAGAGAGATTCTGCCTTTGCGAATAAAAGTAAGTGCATGCCATTTTGGTCCTGCAAATCATGCCATGTGACCCCTATCTTTTGAAGTAAGAGGTGAAGACCTTTGGCTGGAGGGTTGGCCCATCACCAGTAACCAAACACTGATTTTATTTACTGCAGGTAAAGGAGTCGTAACAGATGTCTTCTTTGAAAAGGGGGAATTTCTCTTACAAGTTCAGTGGAAAGTTTCTTATGGCTACAGAAGAAGATCAGCTTGAAAATGAAAATTCATCTGGGTTCAGATTCTTAATCAGATTCAAGGGCATGGAATATTGGTAAGTAATTGTACATTTAGTTGTCATGTAACTATCACTTTTGCTCTCAAGATTCCAGTCTGTTCATCAAAAACCCTTACTCTAAAAAGAGGTGAACATTGCAATCCATTTCAGGTCCAGCTTTCAAACAATGCCTCTTTCATCAGTTTGATGTGGGAATTCACACAGGGAGAAGTTGAAATGTTTAGTTATGGCACAGGTATTCATTTATGAACCTTAGTTGTCACAGGTAATTGAAGTAAAATGCCCTCCCGTTGACATAATGTAATCAAGCCTGTATTTGTAGCTCCTCTCTTTTCATTTATCCAGTTAAACAATGTGTAATGTATGTGACACTGTTTGGTTTCCTTGGAGTTTCCTGGAGATATGCAACTGGACAAAGTTGCTCGGGAAAGCTGAGGCCAAGGGCACAGTTAAGACATTCTGTCCTAAGTTTTAAACCTAGAAATTTGTGAGAGTATTTTTAAAACTCTGGTAAAGGCTTCACTAACTTAGAAATACATGTCAGCTGGAATTGGAGGGAGTGTATTTAGTGGGGATATACACTGTTTAAAACCACTAGACAGGAGATGTCTACTTTAACATCAAATATAACATCAAATATATGAATTACGACTTATTAATGTTAAGAATGGCTACTGTTTGGTGAATTGAAATACATGTCAGTTGGTAATTGGATAGTAAAGTGGGGATACACACTGTTGTAAAACCAATAGACTGGGGATATCTACAATAACATCCAATATGATTTGGAAAGAAATGACAGTTGGCATGAACACACTAAAGGCTGTGTATTGGCTGAAGTGATAGAATTAGTCTTAGCAGACTGTGTAGCGCAATTAGTGTGCCAATTTTTAAATTCAAATAAAATGGCCAACTTGTTTCCCACTTATCAATCAATCATTTGCCAAGTTCTGATCAAAGAAGTCTTTGCCTCAATCTAGTAGTTGAAGAGTAACCTGTCTCCACCCCAATTCAATCTTTGGAGCCTGGTAGTCATTCTAACTGCATTCACCAGTGGCTGTGATGCGATATCTTTCACACAGGTTGAGAGGTATGCAGGTCCTTAGTTCAACCACTGAGGTGTCCTCTAACCTTTCTCAATGTTAGCCATCAAAAGTCTTGATCCTTGATCATACTTCATTATGATTTTCTTTTCTTATGAACAGGAGGTGCACCAGAAGGGGACTATGAACAAAAGGTTTCTGATCAAGATGACTCTATTTATTATCCTGTTGATGGCAGAGATATCAAGAAAGGATTCTCTCTGAATAATGATCAACAAACAGGTATAGAAATTCACTTGGTTCAATATCTTTTGAGTTCTGGTTTAAAGCTTAAAAGAAAAGAGTAAGCTTAAATTACCCAAAAAATTGAATGCTTCTTCTTACTTTGTGGTCCAGATTATGTCAGTTCAGTCACTTCATAACTTTCTAGATTACCAGTTGGCATTAGATCTATAAAGTGGAGCTTTGAAGAGCAAATTGGAACAGTATGCCTATAGTAGTTGGGAGGATAACCAACCTTCATTGCTTTGATTTACATCAGTACTCCTTAGTAGTCATGCTGTTTAAAGCACAATACTTAACAAGCTCTGATGTTTGATTTTAAAATGTAAAAGTGCTCATATTGCTTTTAGATATTGTTTCTCATTGTTACTGTTGGAAATTTAAGTTTTGTTTACATGAAAACTATCTGTGTGCGCAGTATAGTTATTATCTCAGTACATAACATGGAAGGAGATATTGTCACAGTAGCCAGCCCACTTGAAGTGCAGCTTTAAAAATTGTCTGTCTTGATCTGTACCATCTCTTTCAATTTTTTTAGAGCCAATTCCCAAAGTCATCAGAAGAAAACAATGGACCACCCATGAGCGAGCAGCAGTCCATCGGCACTTAGGACAATACTTTGCATGAAAGTTGCATGGAAAGTTATCAATAGTATACTGCATGAGTCTGGAACCCTACCTTCCTAACCGACGATTATATATTAAAGATTAAATCAGAAACAAAATATATTCTATTGCAAGAAAGGGACAGGAAAGCTTTGTACAAATGTAAGGAGTTCATATGCGGATCTATCCATTTCAGACTGCAACCTGTAAGAAGTTATTAGCAGGGTCCAGGGAATTTGACTGCATTTAAGAAGTGAGTTTTGGACACAAGGTCACTAAAATACGCTTAAAAGGGGTATTCATCATTTTGAAGTCATTGTTACTGAAGGATTAATTACCTCTTGAAACTTTACGCACTGGCCACTCCCATGTATGGTTAGTCACTGAATTTCACTGGTAGTTGAATCAACCTGAGGCTCCTTTGTTTGTCACTTATGTCACACTTTCAAGTGGTTTTGTTTTTGTTATACATAACTTCATGCATTGGTCTTTTGGGTTTACTGAAAGTTGCTGTTTTGTCATATGCTCATTTTGTGGTATAAGTAAAATAAAGTGGGTCAAACTCAGAAAATAATCTTGTCCTTGTGCATGTCTTGACTCAATGTGGAAGCAATAATATGTGAGGTAATGTTTAGATGATCTCTTGCAAAGCCAGAGTATTATGCTATATTGTTCAATTTGTTAATGAAAATTCATTTATATTAGATTTATCTCTTGGGTAATTTACAGATGATATAATAAAAGACTCCTATGCTTTGCAACATACACTGGTAAACGAATACTTGAGTTTTGTGGAATTGTACATTCTCATCCAATCAGAGGAAAATAATCAGCCATTTTTTCTAATCATCTAGGTCAGTTGACAGCATCTTGTTTCAAAACAACTCATAAGACCCCAACCCATCTATCCCACTTGAATACTACAGGATGGCAGTGTGAGCCCCCATGTAAAACAAAAAGTCAATGTGGGATATGTCATATTGTTCCTCGCAGTTACATTGGGGATATATATGTTTAACCCCAGTCCCATGTCAAACACAAAAAATTGTGATATCCCCACTTTGCACGTAAAGGTTCAAACCAAGAAAACAAAGCTTCTCTTCCTTCTCAGTATGATGACATGCAATACCAGCCTGTATTCGTCATAAAATGTGAAAAACATCATTCAAAAGTTGCTCAGAACAGAAGTCCCCAGTTTGCATTAATACAACTTGCTTCCCCAATAGGCGCCGTAAACGCGTATGTGTGTGTGTGTGTGTGTGACGCTTTAGCTTGTATGCACGATAACTCCACAAGGGATTGACTGATCATGATCAAACTTGGTGGGTGGGTGGCCCATAGTGAGTAGATGAACCCTATTGTTTTTGGTGCCCACAAAGGTCACCAAAGGTCAGTTATGGTCCAAAAACCCAAAATACTAAAACTGCAATAACTCCCAGTGCCAATGTGCGACATAGTTGATATTTTGGGACAAGTTGTGAACTGGTTAGGGGAACATTTTGAAACTTAACGGTCATGTGATCTGAGGTCACCAAAGGTCAATTAATGTTAAAAAACTAGTATTTTTGCGATAACTTGAGAACGAATTGTCCGTTAAGGTTGGGAGTTGCTTCAGTGTAATCCAAATGTCGACCCACATCTGGGTGACCCTTGACCTCAATTTGACCTCTGGTGACCTTTTCATGTTTTGGGGATTTTTACAGTTTCGATGCTATTTTCAGATGTCAAAGGTACCTTCCGATCATTAATATCGATAGGTTGACCCCCGTGTGACCTTTGTGTGCGAACTTATATGGGGTCAAAGTATTCGGTCGGAGTTAGGATAGCTGTACAGACTTGTCGTGTTGATTTTGGAATCAGCAGATCAAACTACATTTGAAACCAAGGTCAAAAGGTCAAAGGTCACATTAGAAAAAATGTGCTTATTTTGGGAGAAAACGGGCGAAAAAGAAAATGTTTGGTTTTGATGCTAGATTTGGATATCAAAGGTACCTTCCGATCAAAAATGTCAATGGGTTGACACCCGGGTGACCTTTCTGTGTAAAGTTTTACAAGGTCAAAGTTAATTTTCAGACATTTAATGCAATAACTCCCAGTGCCAAGGTGTAACAAGGTTGATATTTTGGGACAAGTTGCAAATGGTATAGAGGAATATTTTCAAACTTAACGGTCATGTGATCCGAGGTCATCAAAGGTCAATTAATGTTAAAAAACTAGTATTTTGGTTGAGAAAATGGGCAAAGAAAAAAATGTTTGAATTTTTACAGTTTTGATGCTATATTCACGTCTCACCAATCAAAAATGTCAATAGGTGACCCCAGGTGACCTTTGTGTGTGAAGTTATATGAGGTCAAAGTAAATTTTCAGACATTTAGTGCAATAATTCCCAGTTCCAAGGTGTGACACCGTTGATATTTTGGGACAAATTGCAAATGGTATAGGGGAATATTTTCAAACATAACGGTCATGTGATCCGAGGTCACCAAAGGTCAATTAATGATAAAAAACTAGTATTTTTGCGATAACTTGAGAACGAATTGTCCGTTAGGGTTGGGAGTTGCTTCAGTGTAATCCAATTGTCGACCCGCATCTGGGTGACCCTTGACCTCAATTTGACCTCTGGTGACCTTTTCATGTTTTGGGGATTTTTACAGTTTCTATACTATTTTCAGATGTCAAAGGTACCTTCTGATCATAAATGTCAATGGGTTGACCCCCTTGTGACCTTCGTGTGCGGAGTTATACGAGGTCAAAGTTAATTTTCAGACATTTAATGCAATAACTCTCAGTTCCAAGATGTGACACGGTTGATATTTTGGGACAAGTTGCAAATGGTATAGGGGAATATTTTCAAACTTAACGGTCATGTGATCCGAGGTCACCAAAGGTCAATTAATGATAAAAAACTAGTATTTTTGCGATAACTTGAGAACGAATTGTCCGTTAGGGTTGGGAGTTGCTTCAGTGTAATCCAATTGTCGACCCGCATCTGGGTGACCCTTGACCTCAATTTGACCTCTGGTGACCTTTTCATGTTTTGGGGATTTTTACAGTTTCGATGCTATTTTCAGATGTCAAAGGTACCTTCTGATCATAAATGTCAATGGGTTGACCCCCGTGTGACCTTCGTGTGCGGAGTTATACGAGGTCAAAGTTAATTTTCAGACATTTAATGCAATAACTCTCAGTTCCAAGATGTGACACGGTTGATATTTTGGGACAAGTTGCAAATGGTATAGGGGAATATTTTCAAACTTAATGGTCATGTGATCCGAGGTCACCAAAGGTCAATTAATGATAAAAAAAAACTAGTATTTTTGTGATAACTTGAGAACGAACTGTCCGTTAAGGTTGGGAGTTGCTTCAATGTAATCCAATTGTCGACCCGCATCTGGGTGACCCTTGACCTCAATTTGACCTCTGGTGACCTTTTCGTGTTTTGGGGATTTTTACAGTTTCGATGCTATTTTCAGATGTCAAAGGTACCTTCTGATCATAAATGTCTATAGGTTGACCCCCGTGTGACCTTCGTGTGCGAAGTTATACGAGGTCAAAGTATATAATAATAATATATATTAATTAATTTATTAATATAATAATATTAATGAGGTCACGGGTCAAACGTGAAAAACTCCCAAGTTGCAATAACTTGGCTACTATTTATTGGAATTTCATCAAACTTGGTATGATGATATTGGTAGATAGTCTCCACACACTGATGTGTGTTGCAATTGATATCATGCATGTTTATAAGGGGGGGGGTTATGAAAAGTTTGTATGCACAATAACTCAACAAGGGAATGACCAATCATTACCATACTTGGTGAGTGGGTGGCCCATAGTAAGTAGATTAACCCTGTTGATTTTGGTGCTCATATCATGAATATTAATGAGGTCATGGGGTCAAACGTGAAATACTCCAAATTGCAATTACTTGGCTATGGTAGATAGTCTTCGCACACTGATGTGTGTTGCAATTGATATCAGGGCTTAGCATTACTTTGGCAACCAAAGTCTGTGTGCATGAATTGCTGTTGTTGTCATAGGGCTTTCTTAGAAATTTCCCTATGAATGGAACTAATAAACAGCAGCAAGGAACCATGAAATGTTTTCATTCTGGTTCTGGCAGGGTTTAACCCTCCAAATTATTCCCAGACATCAAGAAGTGTTAAATGTAGGCAATTAAATAACTTTGTGTGGGAAATTCTGTGAGATTAAAACCAGCAGCTCACTGCCAGATTGAATGCAAATCAATTGGACTGTTGTCACATGGAGAAAGGTGGAAAGTTGCGCAATATGCTTGTGCTTTCAAAGACGTCAACTTATCAACATGTTGACAGTTTTAAGTCACTTCAGCTTCAGTTGTGGAAATTCAACATGTAGCATTTTCTTGACTGCCATTTGGAATTGTGAGGCAATTTACAACTAAACTTGACCAATCCTAACAATTGTAACCAATCACAGGGGAGTAACTTTCCATGTGACCTGTTCGAAAACACTGGTGTTTAACAGAAGACCGCTCATCAGTCAAATTAGTTTTTGGTGGTTCATAGCAACATTATTGATGTTTCTACAGAATCTTAAGTATCCTTCAATATTTTATGTATGGTTCTGTAAACCATTTTATATACACCTAGTTCTTTCTGTGGAAAACTGGAACCCTTATAAAAGTGTGCCCTGGGATCTTATAGACGTGCTGTTGAATCGTACGTACATTTGTAACACTGTGCCAGAATGCCATGACATGTTTTGGTATGTTTTGCAGATGATGAACAAAGAGTTTGGTGGTACTATACAAAAGAAGGACATCAGAGAAGATGGTCAGTTTACAGTCACCATAGACCCAAAGATAGCATTGTTTAGGTGAGTATTTGCCTTCATTCTCTTTTTGGCTTTTTCCCTAATATCTTCAAATTGGATCATAAATAAAAGGGTGAAGTCATAATATAACAAATGCTTCTTGAATAGAGACCTGTTTTGTAGCAGTCTTATTTCCCATTGTATTGTATATTAGTGTTTACACGGGTCCAAAAATCGGGAACCGGGTACCCGAGAGCCGTTACCCGTCGGGTATCCGGGTACCCGGGAAAAAAATTGTTTGCCCACGTGTTTCAAGATTTTCAAGAAATTAAATATTGGATGCTATTATAAATGAAGTATATTCTCTATTGACAATGTTTGCATGTTCAAAAACGTATGTGTAAGGTAAGGAATAAAACCTTCCTCAATAATTTCTATTTGCTTTTTTCTGTCATAAACTTGTTAATTACTTAATATAATTAACATAACTACTAATTAGAAGCAATGTTGTTAACATCGCACTGCTGCCGCTGCTTATGCAGGCTCTCCACGTCTATTGGATCACTCCATAAAAATATCCAAGTTAGCTCCTAAACTGTTTTTACTAATACTATCTATTATGCAGGTCCAGGGTTCGCATTAGCCGCGAGATTACGCGATTCGCGCAATTTGATCGCATTTGGAATAGGCCTACACGAATTGTAAAAAGCCACTTGCGATTATATTATTTTTTAGTTATCCCGTCTGTAATCCATAAACATGTCGTAAAATTCCTTGTCAGCCTTTCCTTCTATGAAATAAACGAATGAATAAATAATCATTTCTTCCACATGGTAGCCTAACACCACACTAAGTCAATGCATGAGAAATCTAGCTAAGCCTAACCATCTGTTTATTCGCTGAAATTGTGACGCAGTTATAAGATATCCGTGGAACACATTCATTATTGCTGTTACGTTCGACCACGTGGTTGCCTAACACCACACTAAGTCAATGGGGTAATCTAGCATAGCGATTTGTTTATTAGCTGAAATTGTGACGCAGTTATAAGATATCCATGGATTAGTTTCGTTATTGCTGTTATCTTCAACCACATGGTAGCCTAACACCACACTAAGTCAATGGGAAATCTGCCTAACCATCGGTTTGCATATTTTTTTTAAATCACACTGCGTAGGATTCGAGTTATAAATTAGGAACCGGGAAGTATCGCGTCAGGGGGGGGGATACCTTCGTTATTGCTGTAATCTTCGACCACATATGTTAGCCTAACACCACACTAAGTCAATGGGAAATCTGCCTAACCGTAGGTTTGCAAATTTTTTTTTTTTTTTTAAATCACACTTTGCGTAGGAATCGGGTAATAAATTAGGAACCGGGTAGTATTGCGTCGGGCGGGTACCCGGGTACCCGGATAACCCGTGCAAACACTGTTGTATATGTTTGTTGATTTGGTTTGGAGGGAGGGGGTGGGTGGGTTGGTGGACACTGAATAAGGAAAGAACTGTAAGCATGGTCATTCCATGGCCAAATCGTTTGTAAAACAGTATTGTCCAATAATGACAACAGAGCTGTTTCTGTTATTGAAAACTTAAATCCATCCATTCATCCATCCTCTCTTTTTTTCTTTCTGTGTGCTCACAGAGGTCTTGCCAAGCAACAAGAAGTTCTTCTCACACATGGAGATACTATTGATAAGATTGCCAAGGGATTCACACAGGCAGCCACTTCTGGAAAACTAATCGCAGGTATGACGGGAAAAAAATTCACATTACGAACATTCTCGTAACTTTAGATAAACGTATTTTGGGATTGTGTTGTAGGTTTGTAGCAATGTATTTGTAGTTTTTCTCGATTGAGTGGATAGTTATCACTACTCATTCATAGGTTCACATCGAAACCACTAGCATTAACACTTCTTCCTTTTCAACAATTTGCCATTCCTAATGAGAATAGGGAGAGGGGATGTATTTCTGTTTTATTCATACATAACAAATTATACATAAAATTTGTTGATATTGAAACTCCTGAAAATGACATTAAGCTATAAAAAAGTCTTCAACTGTGTTCACACATGGTTTGGTGAAATATGGCATAAAATTCTACTGGTCAGTAGACATTAGTCTGTATCATCATATTATGTTTGTGACCCAAAGAATTCCCTAGATTGGATTAGACAAGGAGTTATTAAATGATTAGTTGTAGCTGATTGGTTCTTACTTAATGGATCTCTTTAAAGGGTGTGAATACTCGCGCACAAAGAAACGACTCATGCCGGTACTCTGACCTAGTTTCGAATAGGTGTAACAGAAGTGTTAGGTCCCACCATCGATCCCAGAAAATACACACACAGCTTGCTACCATCGGTAATTAGACACTAGTGTACAGTCAATACATACAGCTACGGTCAATACCCACAACACAGTGTACATAGCAGCGATGGACATCTCAGGTCTAGATATAAGATAACAAGGTATCACGTTTCATTACTGTCTGCATTTTGTAGCGACAAGAAGAACACTTGCACGGAAAGTTAACTGTTTCAGAGGGCGGTACACGGTTTGGGGCGAGTCTTTAATCTGCAGATGTGGACTGTCTAACATTTGTCGCTTTTAACTGGTTTGCTTTCTCCTTACTGCATCACCGTTGAGTTGATTTGCAAAATTTCTTCAGGCGTAGATCCTTGGCTAGTCTCCTTTGCGATTGCAAAGAATGATGTAAAAAGTCATAAATTTTGACATTTAATCTTTGTAAGTGATTAATAGTGATGTGAAATAGTGTCTCGCCAATGAAATGTCGAGAAAGTTGTGTTTGTTGGTCAATCTTACCTTGAGTGCAGCAGTTAATGCTGGTGTTTGTAAAAAAGTATTGTCCAGACAAAAAAATGCTGATTTGACCATGTTGTGCTGAGGTTAAATTCAAAAGGTTTCACTTTCAACTTTTCAGTATTAATATTGTTTGTCGTAATTTTTTTTAACTTTCTGTAAATCTTTTGTCTACCTCCAGCCATTTCTAATGAGAAGAAGCGGCTGTATGGCGTCCAGTTTCATCCAGAGGTCGATCTTACAGAGAGTGGCAAACAGATATTCAAGAATTTCCTCTACCATATCTGTGGATTTCCCGGAAACTTTACAATGCAAAACAGAGAGGAGGCATGTAAAGCAGAGATCCAGAGAATAGTTGGTACAAACAAAGTCTTGGTAGGTTCCATCCCATATAACCTCATACTATAAAACATAAGACTGTCTGTCTCCTCTCAGAAAACAGGAAACTTTTTTTTCTTTCTATTACTTTGAAAAAAATGCCTTGATGCCATATCAAATTTGAAATCTATGTTACCATGTCAGTTTAAGTGAAAGTCCAGCTGAACTCCTAATATTTGGTAATTCCTTAATTGAACCTTGCTCTGGAAGCATTGAATCATTTGACTTTTTTAGATCATGTCCTATCCATAGTCATACACATATTAACCTTTTAGCAGTGACTCAGTTGTAATGAACTATATCACAGATTAATTGATTTAAGTCAGAAACCATTGAATATTGCACTCTTTATGGTGATGATGATATTTGTCCATTGATACCAAAATCAATAAGTAAACTCAAAGGAATCACAACTTTGAAAATCTGAACTAGATTTTGAAGTATAGACTAGATTCTGGCCTTGTCAGTGGTAAATATACAAAAGAACCTTACACAAATAGTTTGGTCTCTTATTGCATGATCATTCTTGTGTTGCCATAAATCTCATTTCTAAGTTTTAAAATGTTGTGCAAATGTTTTTACAGAATTTGTCAATATAATAAAAAATATGTTGAGCCATACCTTGAGTAGTGAATGTATATTAACGATAACAAATTTTGAATTTGTTTCTGTACAGTAGTTTTCCATTTATGGTTTGATGCTATACTATACTATACTATACTATACTATACTGCACTACACTATGACTCTAGACCTTTACAAGTTCTATGTACTGCAGTACTGCTCTGGTTCTTTGCCTGCCTAGAAGTTGAGCATGGCACTTGGCTACATGATACCATATATGTGCAAGTCCTTTACTACCGCTGTAGCCTAAGACTCCTTTGATTACATGGCATTAACCTCTGACCTCTTCATCCTTTTCCAGGCATTGGTCAGTGGTGGTGTTGATTCTACTGTTTGTGCAGCTCTCCTAAGAAAGGTAAAGAGATACAGTTACCAAAGCTTAAGATTTTGGCAATTTTACCTCATGCTATCCTCTTTCAGTGTTCGGATTAAGCATTTGGAAAGCTTCTAACCCCCCAACAAACAAAACAAAAACAAATGATTAATGTGATGACCTTGGTTTCGGTCGCAAACCTGATGTTGGTACCACTCATAATTCAGGCAATACATTTTAGCCTTAACATTTAGTGCAGCAGTTGGTTGCTCTTACCTAAAATACTGTGGTTATTTGTGCAAAAGACTGTAAATACAGTTTTTCATTTGTGTAGCAGTAAAACCTGTCATAGCATTTTGCTATGCAATTCCAGATAAGTTATTATAGTTTATAGACACATAGTTATCATTGAGAGTTACTTTCTGTACACCTTGTTATCGTTCATAAAAACTATGTATGTCTTCAGTGACCTCAATGTTTCACTACAGA
The DNA here is from genome assembly GCF_037975245.1 of Apostichopus japonicus. Classification (NCBI taxonomy): domain Eukaryota; kingdom Metazoa; phylum Echinodermata; class Holothuroidea; order Aspidochirotida; family Stichopodidae; genus Apostichopus; species Apostichopus japonicus. Next base: position 28,207,192 of record NC_092571.1, read on the forward strand.
TTCAGTATGTTATTTCCAGATTTGCGATCAGGTTTAGAATTGAGCTTGATTGATATTCTACCAAATCTGGGATGAAAGCAATGGAAATCAATGGCGTTAAACATATCACCTCATGCCCACTTTTTCATACCTAAATTAAGCCGGTTTTAGATTTAATATGTCATGGAACTGTTGTCATTCTTTGTTTGTGTGTTTATATTTGCTTTACACAGGCGTTGAAGGATCATCAAGTGGTCGCTGTTCACATAGACAACGGATTTATGAGAAAGGACGAGAGCGAATCCGTTAAAGCTTCTCTGGAGAGAATAGGACTGGATTTGAAAGGTATTTGGGTCTTCAATTCCTCAAAGTGTGAACATTTTAACAAATGTCTGCATGTTACATGCACACATGTATTTTGCACATGATAATCAATAATGATGCTTCCATGACTTGTAGGGGGTCATGTGTCTTTAAACTAAACTTGAGAAATAGTTATCAGTACTTAACAACAAACAGACAAGTAAAAACTTGCTTGCAGAGAGGTAACTTCCAGTAGGTCGTTAACAACCTGGAGTTGGCACGGTGGGACTAAATGTATGTCTGTATGACTGTTGGAGACTGAAGTTGCAGAAGATCCTATAAGATCTTTAGCAAAGACAGGTATACCCAAACGTTTGCTCTTCTCTGTTTTTTCCTTTGTTTTCTTGTAGTGGTGGATGCTTCGTTAACATTTTACAATGCTACAACGACGATTCTCTTGGACAAAGATCAGCCCAACCCGACGCCGTGTCTGACCTCAACGTTAAACACAACGATACACCCGGAAGAGAAGCGGCAGATTATAGGAGATACATTCATTAAAGTCGCTGATCAAATCTGTAAGGAACTCAATCTTAATCCTCTGGAAACAGTGTTAGCACAAGGTGAGAAGACTGCACCACGTGGTGACGTCTAAAACAAAACATCATCTCTTGGACTGATGCTATGTAAAATTGTACTTGTGTTTTATGATTAACATGTATGGGCTAGACCAGATGTCATGAACTCTTATGCCTCAGTCTCTTAGTCTTAAAGTGTCTCAAAAGACAACTCTTGCTCAGCATATAGAACAGTGTTTTCTCTTGAATTGATACTCTGCAAAATTGTACCTTGTGTCTTTTGATTAACATTTATGGCCTAGACTAGATGTCATGAACTCTTATGCCTCACTCTCTTAGTATCTTTAAGTGTCTCAAAAGACAACTCTCGCTCAGACATACCATAATGAACAGTGTTACACTGGGAGTCAATATCAGGTTCTTAATACATTCTGACACTCTCCCAATTTTATGTGTAAATCTCCCCGCAAAATCTGATTTTGAAATTTTGTCCCCTGAAATTGTAATCAGAAGTTGAAGGCGTGTATAATATTTACCTGCATTAGGAATGTGGAGGAATTCCACTGCATTCTACGGGAAATATATGTATAAAATGCTTATGCCAATGTTGCGTTCTGGAGCGCTTGCTTAGCGAAACAATAACTTTCATGTAGCCTATGTTTATTGCTAAGGTGACATGTAAAACCTAAAAATGTAATATGTAATACTAATGCTATCATGTTTTAGTTAGATTTTGTCCAGTTCTCTCTTGTTTTTCTGCATTCTCCCAGGTTTTGGGCATGAGAAATTGTAAACCTCCCTATTTTGTGAAAGAGAGGTTGACAGGTATGCTGGCTCTTGACCTATTATGTTTAATGGTCCAAAGTGTACATACCAGATTATTTTGACCCGATCTCTTGATTTCAGTTTTATTCACTTTTTAAAAATCATTTGTGGAGTCCCCAAGTCTAAATTTGTATTGCTAGAAACATTACTGTTCCAGTTTTCACCATAACATCCCCCAACATTTCTTAAACTTAAAAAGGATGTGCATATTCTGAGATGCAAACCTTTGAGAGACAAAATTTTGCTCTTTGTTTTCAGGAACATTGCGACCGGATTTAATAGAAAGTGCCTCAAGTTTAGTAAGCGGTAACGCAGAGACAATAAAGACGCACCACAACGATACAGTACTGGTTCGGCAACTTAGGAGCGAAGGGAGGGTGGTCGAACCTCTGAAGGATTTCCACAAGGACGAAGTCAGGCAACTTGGAAGAGATATCGGGCTTCCAGATGAACTGGTAGAAAGACATCCATTCCCCGGTAAGTTTTGTGCTCACCGTCGCTTGTAATTTACTGAGGGATGAATCGTATAACTTGTTAAATGTGTGCAAAGAAGGGAAGAAATGAGGAGTAGAACATAGTGAATGGAAGAGGCTGATGTGGGGTAGGGGAGGGGAGGGGAGAGGAGGGGAGAGGAGGGGGAAATTGGATGGTTGGAAAAGCAATTGATTACAGAATCTTTTGGATGTTAGTGGACATTGTCTAATTATGACTGATGATGGTTGCTTTTGAGGAAGAAAGCATGTTCAAAAGAAAGAATGGGGGAGGGGAGGGCAGGGGGGTGGGCGGTGATGTTTGAAGATGCGACATTGGTGATACAAGTACAGGAATAATTCATATTGGTATTAAGGATTGGAGGTTATATTTGTTTGGGATTTGTTATTGGGATTTGTTATTGGTATTTGGGGCATCGTCGAAAGGGTTTCCTTCCTCTAAATGAGAAGCAGATATATTATTTTTAAGAAGAAAGATGCATTCTATATATTGACTGCCTAGCAAGGAATTATCAAAACTTTACAAATGTGAACCAATACTTCCTATGGTTTTAATCTTGACCAGGTCCAGGATTGGCAATCCGGGTGATTTGTGCAGAGGAACCTTACATTGAGAAAGACTTTGGAGAAACAAACATACTCTTGAAAATTCTAGCAGATTATGCAAATGCCGATAAAAGGGTAATTATATATTACACTTTGCGATGGAATAACTTCCGTCTCCTTTCCACGTATATCAGAATTACTCAAAGTAAGTACTTAGAATACTCCTCCCCAAACCCCTCTGTAGTCCCACCTCTTGTTTCCAGGTTGTTTAGGATTGTAACAACAGGTTAGGCATATACAAATTACTTAACTGTGTGTAAAATTATGAAATGCATTATGCCATGTGCAGACAGGCTATACAATTACAAGATGAAGAGAAAATGTTGGATTATTTGTTAATATCTGGCTAGTTCCCATATCTGGACATCTTCTGCTGAATAATCCATGTTTTAACTATGTTAAACATGTTATGTTTTAACATGTTTCAAACTATTTCCTTGTCCCAAAACTATTTCCATGAGGATTAGTGCTCTTCAGAGGAGGGAGGTCGTTGGGGGTGGGGGGTGTTGTACCACGGGTGAAGTACCCAGAGGAACCTGTTTGCTATGCCATACAAGATAAACTATCTGCTTCATGTACCAGCAGTGGAGTAGCCTCAGGGGGCCCTATAGGTTATCCTGCATTACCCTCAGTTGTTACTAGTAAGACCAAAAGTGAACTAGCTCAGTCAAAGCCTCTTGGTAGGGAATCATGCCTCACTGAGATGTTAACTTGATTAAATTAAATCCACCTCAGTGTTTGTGAAAAATAATAACGATATTTAGAGATATTGAGCCTGTTCGGATAACGATTTGTATAACTATAGCAATTTCAACTCTAATATTACTGATGAGTTGAATAGGCAAAAAAAAGGGATAGTGTGAACCAAGTAGTACTTCTATAAACACAGCGGCAGTTCTGCCATTAATATCGTCCGTATGGTCTTGATATGATTTTACTGGCTCAATGTTAATTTTTGCTGGAGTCTTATAAAACCTTCAGGTTATGCCCAGACAGATTGAAGCATCAAATTATTATATGTTTCAGTGTGAAATATGGTGTGGCAGAACAAGTTTAGAGGTGAATGGGTGACCATAATCACTCGTTTTAGCATATTTTACAACAGGTCATGTTATGCTGAGCCTTGTTTTAGCAATTCAATTCAACTTTATATCAACCATTGCAACAGGTACAACAGTATAAACAAGACTACATGTGACTACACACCATGTTAATAATGAAAAGAATGACAAATAAAATAATATACTAAAATAATTAAATTATAAAACAGATCAAGTAGAAGCCTTCATTTTGCCCTATAGTCACACAGAATGTTTCGTCTGTTTTACAGCGTCATGCCTTGATGGAGAGAGTACAGAACTTAACAACAGACGAAGAGAAGGAATTACTAACGGAGATGACCTCGAGGCAGAAGATTACTGGAACCTTGTTACCTATCAAGACAGTCGGAGTTCAGGTTTGTCCCAATTGTCTGCCATTTCAAACAGAAGTGGAGGGAGCAGGGTGTTAATCTCACAAACGTTCCATGTTTGACATAATAGCCATAAGATAAAGAGATAGTATTGTCAAAAGTAATTGCATTTGAGAAAAGTCACCAAGTCCAGTCTAGATGACTACTTAGGATTAAATCATAATGGCCATTATATATTTAGAGGTAATATGTGGTTAGTTTCTGTTTATAATAATATGTGGTTATATGTGGTTAGTTTCAGTTTTCTGTTTATCTCCTACCTTTCCTCTTCCCCTGTTGGTTTCTTTCTTTCTTCTCTCCATCCCTTGTCTACTAATCCCCTTACATCTATATCTTTGTGTTCACCATGCTCATTAACTAGTCTGTATTCTGTGCGTGTTTTTGTCCCTTCTGTTATACTGTTACTTGTCATTTAGCCTTTGAAGAAGATCCTGCTAGGATCGAAACGTCAGGTCAACTTAATTTTACACGTTAGTTTCAGTTGACAGTCTTTCCGGTCTGCTATTTGGTCATTTTACTTTTTACTTTGAAGACATTACTGTCACTCAATGGTACCCACTACTGTACTAAAGATCATCATTCTGTAGTGATGATTTTGCTATGGTTTTGCAAAAAATGTTGTTTTTTTGGCTTTTTTTTCATAGACTTTACACTTGTCATGGTTTTCTGCTCATTTCTTCTCAGTGATCAAGCTAAAAGTCATTTCCCTTTCTGTTTCACTAAGATTTTTGTGCTTTCTGCTATTTTTTCAGGGTGATTGTAGGACATATAGCTACTGTGCTGCTCTCAGTTCAGAAGCCCAACAGATACCTTGGGATGATCTCTACGCGATGGGAAAGATTATCCCTAAGATATGTCACAATGTCAATAGGTAAGTCTTTAGGTATTGTTACAATATTACTAAGTAAGCAGTGGATATCTGTGACAGTATCAATAAGTCAGCAGTGGATATAAGCAGTGGATATCTGTCACTATCCGTTGATAAACAGAGGATTTCTGTATCACCAGCTATTACTATGTATTGGTGTAATATACCATTAATGCTATTGCTATGTATTGGTGTTATATACCATTAATGCTATTGCTATGTATTGGTGTTATATGCCATTATTGCTATGTATTGGTGTTATATACCATTAATGCTATTGCTATGAATTTGTGTTATATACCATTACTGCTATTACTAATGTATGTATTGGTGTTATGTGTCATTAATGATATTGCTAAGTATTGGTGTTATGTACCACTTATGCTATTGCTATTTATTGGTGTTATATAGCATCAATGCTATGGCTGTGTTGTTCTTATGTAGCATTAATGCTATGCTAAGTATTGGTGTTATGTACCATTTATGCTATTGCTATATATTGGTGTTATATACCATTAGTGCTATTGGTGATTCAAAACCATGGTTTATGTCACAGAGAAGTTGTTTTGTGTAGTACTATATTCTTGTTTCCCTTTGGTGATTTCAGAGTTGTTTACATTTTCGGTCCACCTATTCGGGATTCCCCTCGGGATGTCACTGCTACTTTCCTAACACCTAATGTACTGAGCACACTAAAACAGGCTGATCATCTTGCAAGGAAGACACTAATGGATAGTGGTATGTAATGTATACTGTAATTTATGTTATAAAAGGCAGTGTATAATTTGTATAACATAGAATGTCTAACAAATTTTATAATATGTTCGCCCCACCCTCCTCCCTTTCAGACCTCTCCCCAAGCTCATTCTGAGGTTGACTTAAATTATATCTATTGTGTAACCTTTGACTAAATGTCACTCAGTAAAGGCCTGACTGAAGTATTTATATTATTCCTGCATCGTATTGTATTCCTGCATCTTACTGTATTCCTGCATCTTATTCAGCTGTTTACCATCTACTTGAATGTTACCCCCTCTTCCCCCAACCTCCCTCCCTGTCTTTCATCCCTGGTCCATAATATTGAGAAAGTTTGACCCATTCTTAATGCTCAATATGAGCTGGCCAGTCCACATATATAAGTTTCTTTTGCACTTCTTGGAAGCTCCAAGAGTCACCTTGACACTTCTCTGTTGGTTACCCAGTTCACTTCTCTGTTTGGCAGGTCTCTACAATAAGCTAAGTCAGATGCCTATTATTCTAGTACCGCTTCATTTTGACCGTGATCCCATCATGCATCATCCCTCATGCCAGCGGAGCGTCGCAATTAGGACCTTCATGACCAACGATTTCATGACGGGAGTTCCAGCGTTACCAGGAAAGGACATCCCCGAGAAGGTGAGCATTGTAATGTTACTGACATGAGAGTGGCTGTGAAAGTAGCTGCTTTTTATGGCCATATCATAACCTCTGTTCACACAAATATTTGATGAGGAGATGGTACCGTCCAATCGTTCCATGAGCGTTACTGCATTTGATTAAAAGGACTTTTTCTCTGTTCTTATGTTTGAGCAACAGTTTTAGCAAAGCTGCCTGAGTGTTTCTGAAAATAAGATTACAAATTGATCAAAGTAACACAACCTCTGTAGACCAGGGGTGTGGGCAACCTTTTTAGATGAAAGATATTAGGAGTGAAAAAACTGACTGGGCCGCACCTAACCAACGACCTGCTGTTGATTTCACAAACCTTTGATTCCGAGGACTTAAAAGCAATAGGGTGTGTGTACTATATCTGTATTCACAAAAGCATAATGTCAATACAGTAGTTGAAAACTAATGGGTATAATAGGCCTTCCTGACAGCATCATTAGTGCCGATAAATTCTAAGCAGCTAGCTGGTTTTTTTGTGAGATGTAAAGTAGATCTAACAAGTCGCAAAAAAATCACTGGCTGGCCGCAAGTGACCCGCGGGCTGAAGGTTGCCTACCCCAGCTTTAGACGATCATATCTTGTTTCTTCTCTCTCATTTTGGCACCACCTGGACTCTAATGAGCAAATAGTTTATGATTCTCTTGGTTCCGAACAATTTGTCTACCAGACACTTTAGGATATACTAGCATTAATCATTTAAAAAGCATTAATCATGTGCAAAGCAAATAGGAAACTTAAAATAACTTAGTCAAACAATGACTTTAGGTTGTAGAGTATTGGTATAGCTATAGACACATTTACAAGCACCCAGCACTTTTCTATTCCCTAAGACTATCACATCCTATGGTAATCAAGTGTAGTTTACAGTTGGTTATCCTTTGAACTCTAATGTTGTAGAGCAGGCAATAATTTAGTCTGCCAATTTTGTGTAGCAGTTTTGAAAGGATCTAAATTTTCGCTTCTAGAAAGTACTATGGATTCTGTGTACCAAACAAAAAATGGTTTTACATCTTTGCTAATCTTACAAAGCATTTTGTGACGTGATATCGGATAAATTAATTATTCCCTGCAGAATTTGTAAAAATCATTTAAGTGGTAAATTTTTTATCAGATTCATTTCCCTTCCTTTCGTTCTTTCCAAAGGTGGTCTATCAAATGGTGAACGAGATCGCATCAGTTCCGGGAATATCACGAGTGATGTACGATTTAACCGGCAAGCCACCAGGGACCACCGAATGGGAGTGAATCCTGTGACCTCCAGCCGGCCCTCAGGCTTATACACAGTAGCCCACAATAGTTCCATAACCAGGAGCCCTCGTTTGGGAGAGGACTTTTTTAATATTGATGTAAATGTACATTCAGTGAAGTCGTGGACGACGTGAATCCAAGATTTAAACCTGAAAGCACTGACCAGCCAGACATATTTAGAGAACCGACAGACGGACGGACAGACGAACCGGTCACCAGCTTCGCAGTCGGAATGAAATTTAGAAAGCGGAACTGATGACTGTTTCCACAGTTGTCCTTGTATGTTATATTAAGAACTACTGTTTAAGATGTAGTGTTGACTGCAAGAGTTTGCTACATGTGAAAAGGTTGAATAAGATGATTGAAAAAGATGTAAAATTATGTGGCAAAATTATGATATTAACTAAGAGTGATATCACCGCCTCAGATAGCAGTGGTCAGATACAGCATTGTATAGTTTGATGAGTCCAGAGGATCGGCAAAGGCCGGTTGAGGTGAATGACCGGTTGCACTGTATTCAACGTCGATGAAGGCAATGATGATATCATTGGAATACTTTGGATTGTCCTGTGTAAGAAATGTTATTCGAGCAAATTTGAGAGGAATAGTAGCTGAAATGAATAGTTCCATAGTAAGATAGGGGGCGTCGTGTGTTTTTATTCTAGAGACAATCTTTAATTGTTCTCATCATTTAATGAATATGTGCTAATTACAAACAGGATCTAGAATTTTCAAAAGGAAGGGTGGGAGGGTGGTCCTAGGGTGGTGTCGCCCTAAGGGTTGTGTGACCCTGAGGAGGTTGAAGTCAACTCATATGATCTATCTACAGTGATTGGAATACAGTATGTTAGGTCTGTGGACATTAGACTCAGTGAATTTGAGAAATGGGATAGAAATACTTACACTCGTAGCTTAACATGTACAACGACTCTCTACATTAAGTATTTGTCTCTTGGCAGACTTGAATTATCGACAGAATATTTAGCGTCATTGGGTATTATGCACATGGTAGGGTGGTATATGTTACTTGTGAGATGCTAACGGGCACAATGTTTGAAAATACAATGGTAATGATGATCTCCCTGGTTTTACCATGTAGTTGAGTCCTCTGTTTCAACAATTTGGCTTCACTGATGATTAGATTCCATTAGGATGCGATCAATTTATACTTGTAAAGGTCTTCAGTCGAAGAAAGCGGGAAAACATGCTTTAATTTCTTTCGAATACACAACATTGATGTTTCCTCATTGACCTTGTATCAAGTTGATAGCTTTATTGCATAGGCTGCATAGATTAAATCTGTGTCCACGCTATCAGCCTTCACTATCATGCAAAGCTATTACTGTGTTCATCTGTGAAGCTACATTAAAGACAACACATTACACAAAACGTTGGGGATACTCCAAGTTTACCATTTACAACCAAACTATGGTTTATTTAAAAGATGCAAATCTTTGAAAGTTCAAAGATTAATTTAGTGAATGTGTCTGGCAGCTGATAGAGTTAAATGATTGCAATAGGAAAGCTGGAAAATTTCAACCATTTTTTCGATTTCTTCTTAATGTACAGACTATATATCCATGTCAGATGGTATGGCTTTGAATGTTAGGCATGTCACACTTGTATGACATATATATCAAAAATGTTTCAAAAGAAATTTGAAAAATCTTTGCAATAAAAACATCTGTCATGTAATGATATTACTACTACATTCAGTAGAACTGGAGATTTTCTCAAGATATGTTGTCAGAAATTTTATTGGAAATTTAAGAAGATGGTGAAAATCAAGTTACTGTGGTCATCGACTATTTAACAAGTGTGAAAGACAGCAACCATGTTGGCCGAAAGTGTTATAATGCTTAATTCTCTTTTAAAAGAGTGTATTCTTGGAGATTATTCTTACCACTCAAAATAATTATCAGACTTTGGAGAGTGTTTCAATGAAAATTCACTCATCTTGTAAATATTCCTCAGAATACACTTTTTATTTATTTATTCCGGAGGACCCCAACACCCCCCCCCCCCACTTCTTGAGAGTCCGCTTCAATCACCCCAGGGTCACATCACCTCCATCACAAAATCCTGCATCCACCTCTGGCTCCAACCTGAAACTGGAATGCTTTAAACAAAACATCTAATTATAAAGCAGTGTTTCAATGATGGTACACTTTCTCTCACTGATATTCAAGCACGTAATTGCTAGGACAGTGGTGTTACAATCAACTGTGCAGAAAAGTCTGTAACACATTGTTTGATGTTATCTATAAATTTAGTCATATTTGTTACATAAACTATGACTGGGTCCATGATACATTTAGAGAATAAAATGGGGAAAAAAACAGACCTAACCCAGGATACAATTTCTCCAATATTGAAAGAAGCGAATAAGTTATTGTGGTGTAAGCAGTGGTGAAGCAAAAGGCTGTTTATTGAACCAGGGCTTCAAATGTCCTGGCGCCCTGCATTGATGTTCTGACATTTTGAGCCAACCAATCACAACTGTTAGTCATAGGAATATAGGCAAGCAGAAGGGTGAAGGGCTCCAGGCTCCTATTCTTGATCCGGGGCTCTAGACACCCTGGTTACACCACTGGGAGCAAGAGGTTTGAAGGAGTGGTTACTGGTTAAGATCCCAACATTTTGTAATGATTGCTGTTAATACAAGTAACACTATTTTATTTATTAATTCAACTATATCCTTAACAACTTTCCACCCCAAATTCATCAAGTTTCAATCTTTATTTTAGGGAATATGATTTATAAGTGAATATTGTGAGTGCTAAACCAATTCTTTTTATAGGCAAGAGGTGACAGATATGCAGCAGGTAAAAGGTTTTCGGTTCCACTTTTCTGTTATCTTCATTTTTTTTCTTCCTCGATTCCCACAAAAAGTCATCACTTGAATTTTTTCTTCCAACAAATTGACATTTGAACAGATCACGTTTTGGATGTAGAATATTTGTCATAATATGAATAAACTTCTTTTCAATGAATTTTGTCTTCTTGCTAATTTTGTAATCTCTCACTTATTTCCTCCTGTTCAGAGTGACTCACTGCAGTATGATGGAGTATCGATCATGTGGAAATGGCAAAGGAGGGGTTTGGGGAGGGGGTTGGTGGAGGGTTGATACTGAAAGAGTATAACCTTCGCCAATACTATGTTTTTGTATGCAGTGCAATTAGAAGACTGTAAAGTGAAATGTGTGAGGTTAGGAGTCACTCATGAGGGGCCAGTGGATCCGGCATTCTATAAGGAATAGAATTGGCGGGTGGGCTGATCCTGTTAGAAGACTGTTTGAAGTTGTACGCGTCAGAGGCGGGGGGGGGGGGGGTGCTGTAGCCCCCAAACAAATATTTTGGGGAAATTCGGGTAATATGTTGAGAATTTTTCGGGCACCTACTGAAAGAAAATTAAATTGGTATGTGTTTTTAAATGGTTAAACTTATATTATTATTGTAACGACCTCCCAAAAATGATAACCAATATGGAAGGGTAATAACACGGCATAGGATTGAATGTAATTGGCATGCAATGTAATAACCGATGCATGCCTATGATATGCACATTAACATGTGGAGCGTACAAAAAATTGTGGTTATATTTTTTTTAACCACAATTTTTTGTTACAGCCCCCCCCCCCCCCCCAAAATCAAATTGGGATCCTACGCCTATGGTTGTACGTATCACTTAAAGATGACAAGAACCCTTTACTAGTTCACTGCAAAAGGCTGATGAGTACTTTTATTTATATAGTAACAACAGTACAACACATTCTCATGACTCTAAACCACCTGCTGTAAATACATAAAACCAAACTCAACAATTTTACAACACATATGAGAGTATTTAGGAACAACCTTTTTTAACCAAGTTTCAATATTACTGGTGTTGGCAAGTTTTAACTTTCTTAAAGTACAATTTCAGACAATTTTAAAATTTGGAATACCTTGAAAACCAAACTGCAGTATGTATGTAATTTAGATCCTCCTGTAACTGGACGACATACATTAATCTTGGAGTGACTCGAACCGGGGACCTTATGATTGGAAGGCACCGGCGTTAACCACTGAGCTAACACTGCTTAGCAGTAGAAACATGACATGGATTTATATATAAACACTAAAATTCTGCTTGATGTTCTCTTTAAACTTAAATCAAAGAGTTGTTGAGAAACTGAGAAAGCTTGTATAACTGCAACTGGGCAATACACAGAAATTCAATCAGGAAAACAATGCAATATTTGTATGGCTGCTGCCATCAATGTAAATATCTAGGTCTGGACTGACTATGTCAATTAGGACACTCACAAAGAGATGTACCTACCTGAGCGGGTCATGTGTGATGTTTTTCCACTGTAGCACTGTAGTACAATATTTAATATCATAATCTCATATAACCTCCACAGTCCCGGTGCAGCTATATGCAAACAATGGATATCTAGCTAAGGGGCACTTTTTTTTCACTGTTTGGCTGCAATTTTTAATTCCAGCCAGACATCCAGATTATATATATATATATATATCGATGGCTGCTGCTGACAGTTATGTTAAAACTTATACATCTCAGATGTCCATTGGTAAAAGGTTGAGGTAACTTTGTGTCACTTTAACTAAGTGATGTAATGTTTCTACATAACTAGACAACCCTCCATCTAGAAGGCTCTATGCAGTTATAACCTCTTGTTATCTGCTATTGAAGGATTATTAAGCAGCTGTTAAACCCAATACATAAAACTGTGTCCCACAAATTGTACTGTCTAAATTGTTTCATTTGCAACCCTTGGGAGTCCTGGTTAAATATTTCATCATTTATATTTTGGTACCTTATCTTTCTTTGAACAATTGATTATGAAACTGGCAGATTGTGGCAATTTGAAAACATGTATTAATGGGCAGGATCCCATCATGTGCATGTCACATGTGGAACTTGAGATTTGGCTCAATTCATCCATTATTTCAATTTTGAAGAAAATAACTGTCAATTTTTTAACATAGTACATTATGATCAAATCCAAACTTGTTCAGGAGTGATGACATCAGAGAAGACTGTTGTACAATATAAGAAATATGGATTTCTTTAAAAAATATGGCTTGTTGAGACAGTCAAGATTTCTGATATTATTTCTAGAATATTTTATAGAAGCAGTGCTTTCCTTGAAATGATGCTAACCTTACCAACACAGTACTGAGTACAAAAACCTGCATACTTTGTTGCAACTGAACTTGTAAAGACAAAATAGAGAAACTCTCAATCAAATAATGATAAGCTAATATGTACACAACGCTGTACAACTTGAGTAATAGTATTCTAGTTATAACTAATGAGCAAGGCATGGCTATACTAATGTTGCATCAATCTGGGTGAGGCTGGGAAGGGATAACTTGATCTTCTTGCGGTACATTGGATCCTTCTGGATGGGATTGTGCTCAAAGTAAACGGTCTGAATGCGTGTGGCAAACTTCAGCTCGTCAATGTCTGGCCAGTGTTCCAGAAGATTGCTGTTAAACTGAAAAAGAAAATTTAAAAAATTGGAAATATATTGATAAATTACACGGATAAAGAGAAAAGACTAAATAAACACTGTGGCTAGCATTTAGCAACATCACATTAAAGCTGTTTACTTCTTTTAATACCAAGGAACACATGTCTGCTTGCCAGGGATTAACTTTTAACATTGTTAATTAATTAATTCATTAGTGAATTGTAATCTTGGGACATCTTCTTTTACGTCCTGAGTGACTACACCATACTCTCCATGTATTAGAATCAACATTACTTGGCTCAAAACAGCAAAATTTTACTCCAAGGGACAATCAGTGCTGAAATTTTGGTTGTCCTATGAGACTGGTTTAATTTGTAGAGGAACAAAGACAGTGAAGTCCACATCCTCTCCTATTTGTACAACTTTTTGTCGCCTAAACAGGTTAAAATTTTTAATTACATTTAACATGTAAGCCTTCAATAACAAATAAAGTTGAACAAGAAAACAGTAAAATAAATTACATAAAAATGGCTTGACGAGCGATTATTCCACCAACTTACCCAAAATTCTTCCAAAACCGTTAGTTTAGATAAGTTGGACAATCTCTTTATCTTGTTTCCAGCCAAGTCTAGAGTTGTTAATTTGACCTGTGTAGATCAAACAGAATGTATGCAAGTAGTAAATGAGACAGGAAATAACATTCACAACTGAATGGAAAGTATAGTAATAAGAATGTATATGTAAATATAATACAAACTGTACAACTGAACGGAAGTATAGTAATAACAATACTGCACAACTGAAGGGAAAGTATAGTAATAAGAATGTATATAGATATAATACATACTGTACAACTGAACGGAAAGTATAGTAATAAGAATGTATATATAGATATAATACATACTGTACAACTGAATGGAAAGTATAGTAATAAGAATGTTTATATAGATATAATACATACGGTACAACTGAACGGAAAGTATAGTAAAAAGAATGTATATATAGATATAACACATACTGTACTAAATGAAAGCTTACATACTGTAGTGTACTAATGAAAGAATACATAGTGTGTACCATATCATGCCATACCACACCATACACTAATTAGTATGTATACTTCAGTACACTTTATGTACATAGCATACACTATCATTCAGCTCCATTACCCACAAAATATCCGATTCAATATTGCATACATGCAAGGTCACATACTTTTGAAGACTTCAGGAATAGATTTCCCATGGAGTGGCTGTGTTTTCATGCAGACTTGGTAAGATCTAAAGTAACAAACATTGGCCTGTCTTTCAATGTACCTTTGTGAGGAAAATCAGGCTACTATAGCCAAATTGTGAAGTTTCAGTGGGTTAACAAAAAGTTAGCAGTAAAGGCACATTTTATGTCTTAACTAAATTTCATCAGTCTTTTCCTCTTGAAATTTTGAAAAACACAACAACAAAAAATCAATTGGAATACAGAATATGTTTGTTTGATCCAATACTTAGTGTGGCATTGTTGGTTCAATTAAATAGTGGTGTTATATGTATGGTCACACAACCTTTGTAAAGGAGTGACAGTACTTCATACTCACATTTTCGTCCAGGTTTTCAATAACTTCGATGCTATTGTGACTTAAGTAGAGTTCTTCTAAACTTTCCAGCTCTCCTAAATTTTCAATCTTTATAATGCGATTACTCTGTCGACAAAGGGAAAAAAAGAGTCTGTAAAAAGCAGTGTTTTAGTACTCGAAAAGTACTCGATACTCAAGTGCTACTCGAGTACCGATTTTTGAAGTACTCGTACAAAAGTACTCGTACTCGTTTGGGAAAATACTCGTACTCGACCTTCGGTACTCGACAGTCAAAGTACTCGTACAAAGGTACTCGGAATGAAGAGTACTCAAATATACAGGTATTTTACGAGTACTTTCAAAAAAATACATCCGGAAAAAATACCGAAATTATGCAACATTTCTTTAAACTTTGCTTTCCCTTTCGGCAATAAATTACTTAATTTATCAACTCCATAACACGCAACATTTAGCAGTGTACGAGTGTTTCCGCATTCAACACATTATTGCTGTATCCTGTTATTGCGACATTGGCATATTACCTGTAAATGCCCAGAATTAATCACGGAGATGCAAGGTGGAAACACACTGCAATCACTAACGTCACAAGTTTGTTGCACACGTTTTCACTTTCAGTCAGTCAGTAGCATACTCTTTTGTCTTGGCAGTTTTAAAATAATTCTTTTCAAAAAAATTAGTTTCTTTCAGTGATTAATATATGTAGTAAATTACGTACTGTGCTAACATTCGTTACAGCTTCAGCAAGCTACTGGACTTACACATAACATCCTCATATATTCACAATTTCACATATTAAATTACTGGTATCAGGCCTGGAATTAATATTCGCTCCGAGCGGATATTTTCCATATAGACCCTTTCCTCTTGAGCAGGTTCACATGGGCTCTTTTTCATTTCACAGGGGCTATTTATTTTCATTTTTTGTCTTAGCCTAAATGTAGGCTACATTATATGTACTTCTAAAAGTGGTCTCATAGGCCTATTGGCAAGGTTGTACTGCAACATGAAGCCTATTTAAGGCTCAAAAAAATGACCCACCTAAATCGTTTTGGGGAAATATTGGGCACTCTGGGGGGGCAAATCATCCATTGCACCTGTGTATTTTACCAGCCCTGACTGGTATTGTATTATGTTTCTCTATACACACATGCTTATAGACAAAATGTATGAAGAATTACAGTATGTCATATTTACTGTTGTACAATATTAATTTCGGGAGATTTTTAAGGGAGGTTTCAAAACAGTATACCCTCGAATGAGGGAGGAGGTATGTACAAATGCATTATTTCTATGCAAAATTAGTCGTTTGGATATAAGATACCACAGCTTGAATTTGCATTTGACAGATGAATGTTCGGTATATTTCAGGCTTGGGGTAATCGTATTCAGTAATCGTAATAGATTACAATCGATTACATTTTTTGAAATAATCGTAATCGATTACATTTGTGAAAATTACAAAGTAATCGTAATCGTAATCGATTACAAGGGCAAAGTAATCGTAATCGTATTACATTTATGATTACAATGAAATTTGAATGAGAAGGGCAAAATCAGTAGAAATGATTAAAACTAATTCTTACTATTGGCTTTTAGTGTGACCAAAGAAGTGTTCCTGCTTCTAGAATTCTCTAGCACAATAAACTTACACTATTAGAAGTACTGGGGATTTGATAACCATATTCAAGGATTTTTTATCACCTGAATTTTTCTGTTCAATGCTGCCTCTCAGTGTTCACAATCCTTTTGCATACACAACTGGTTGACATTAGTTGACACGTGTGCTGATTATAGAAAATTATTTCATTAGTATATTAAACACTTAACAAACAATAACAGTCAGGCTGACAAAATACACCCTTTAAATTCATTTAAGTAAGTAAATTTGATAAATAATTCCATTTGCCATGTTCAGTGGGCCACAAGGCTCAGGTGTAGCACATTGCTATTTATGTCAGTCTATTGTTCTCATTACCAGAGTTGACCACTTTTTGATGAAAATAATTTACGTTTAATTTGGCCTTCCATGTCCCATGTACTGTGGAATCATTGGAATGCCCCATTTCAAAGCTGTTTAGTTTTATTTTGGTGTTATAATGTAAAAGAGTTTTTAGTTTTGCTGCTATGCAGAAATTATTAGTTTACAAAATATAGTGTTGCATGAAAATCTTCATTTGTTTTACTTTAGTATTTGTCTGTTTACTCTTTGTCTGTTTAAAATGTTTATTTTACTGGACTTATGGGTTACACATCTTAAACGTGTTAAGGCATAAATGTGTAATGCCTGGTAGGAATTGTAGATATACTTCCACAATTTTGTCCGTATATACTGTAAATGCCCTTTCTTTACCCTATTTCCCGGCAGAGAGTTATATTAAACAGATATGCAGAGGATTGTGCAAGTAACCACAATGTAATCATGATTGTAATCACGATTACATTCAGATGTAATCGCCCCAAGCCTGGTATATTTCTCGGTAAAGTTACAAACAACCTCGAATACGAATATTTCTAATACAACGAGATTAGAAAACTTAAGTGACATGAGGACAAACTCTGTGCTTACCTGAATACTGAGCAATTTCAGCTTTTTAAGTTGACCTAGGTTCTCCAACTTTGAAATCTTATTTTTACCTATAAAGAGACTCTCAAGGTTGACCAGAGCTTCTAAATTCTCCAGTTTCTGAGAAGAAAAAAATTGGTATTTAATCAAAGGCTTGGCATTTGACAACACAAACCAAAGTTTGATTTGGTAAAACCACAAATAAAACCATAGTGATAGTTTTAAACTTAAACCAGGATTTAACAAATGCTTGTCTCTGTACCTTTGTGTACACAGCAGATATCCAAGATGTCATTGCTTCTAATACAACCAAATTTTTCAACCTATGCCTAACACCCTGTATAAGTTGATGTCCCCCAAACCATACAAAACCACACATATCTTCTCTGATTAGCCATTACTAAAAATGATACCATAAAAAGGAAGTATCATTTGCATCTCTGTCAGGATGAAGTCAGAGATGACCACAGGGGGTAGAGAAGGCAAGAGGAGGGGGGGGGTGGTATTACTTGTGACGGCATAATTAGTTGGACCAGAGACTGTGTATGAAGACAAACAGGAGGCAAGGGAAGATTAAATTGAAAGCATCTATCAAAAATACTCTGACTTTGTCGTTTTCTCTGCCTTTCAAACCTACCCTTATTCTGTTGTCTCCTAGTTCCAGCATGGTGAGTTGGCTGAAATCCCTGAGGTTCTGTATTTCTGATATCTTATTGTGCACCAGAAAGAGCTTGATGAGGTTGACCAAAGCCTCCAGATTTTCAATCTTTCGTATTTTGTTAAAAGAGAGATCTAATTGCCTGAGATAAAAAAAAAAAACTTATCTATAAAAACTAATATATTTTAATAATAAGGAAGTTATAATTTCTCACAAGATGAAATATTAGTGGCGGTAGAACTAAAGGTATTAACAGCCAGAGGGGTATATTTCTGAAAATAAGCAGTTAAAGAATAAAAAAGTTCATCAAATAACATGAAATAATGTTCCCTCGGTAACGCTGCACTCAAATTGACCAGTGCAAACAAAGACCAGCTGCACTGCATATTCATGGTTAAAACACTCTACTTCTTGTGAAGTGAAATCTCGAAGCAAAGTCAAAAGAAAAACGTGGCATATTGGTTAACTTTTGAAGTTTTTTGGTACGTACAACATGAAGTCAGAGAGTGGAACAATTTCTTAATTTTTCCTACAAGTACAACAGCAAGACTCATGGACATAATTGAAAAAATCAGTGTGGTTGCTTATTAAATTACACATATTATAAGCAAAACTTTTCAGAAACAACAAAATAATAGTCAATGCTGGGCTTCCTTTGTAAACATTAATCACAATATGAAATCTACTTACTGCAGGTTGATCAAATTTCCAAGATTTTCAATTTTGGTCAGCTTGTTATCATATAGGTCCAACTCTGTTAGGGTTGACAACGTATCCAGTCCTTCTATTCTCTTAATATCATTTTGTCTCAAACACAAGGTCTGGAAAGTAAAAATTTAAAATACAGGGTTTGATTATTTACTGGCAATAACACTTCAGCGAAGGATATACTGTATACTGTATGCTAGAAAACTGCATGTTTGCGTTGAGTCATAACTTTACCATGTTCTTGTAAAGCAATGTAATATTTACAACCTGAGTAGTCCTCAAATGTGCTCAGTTGCTACTATTTACCATAATTGAGTTATTAATTAACTGGTTTAATCCAATTAATAGAATTTTGTGTCCCACAAATGTACTAAATTGTTCTGATTCATGTACAAACCTAAGGCCACAATGTCCTCATTCCTATAGTGATTATGGTGATCTAGAGTACAGTAACACATTATATTTTACTAGACAGATACGTAGTCTTTCATTTTACAGTACAGTACAGTAAAGTATACACTGTACAGTACAGGACTGAGTTTGTACTCGAACTTTTATGCCAACACAGTTTCAGTTATGTGTAATCATCAGTGGCGGAGCGTCCATACAGTTAGAGATGCCCCCATCCGACGGACTCAAATGGACTGCTGGCGCCCTTTTCAGCTTTTTACCACTTTTTACTTATTCGCCATTATTGACTTTTTTATTGTGCTCTCAAATACCTATTGACATTTGTCACATTTTGTTGGTGTAATTTTCTGACAAAATGGGGATAACACCTATTTATTCTTCGTTCATCTGCAAATTAGCAAGGCCCAGAAAGGGTCATTTCCGGCGATCTAGGGAGTATCTTTACTCTTAAAATTTATGCACGCTCCGCACCAACCTGTGGTGGCGCTCTGCTTAGATAGTGTCGAAAGCGCCCCTACAGACCATTCTCACCCCCCTTTACCAATACCCCTAGCTCCGCCACTGGTACTCATACTCAGCCATGGCATTTTTGAAATCTCATATAGTTTAGTGTAGATGGCTTCTTATTCATACTTTCACCATGAACTGTGTACTCAGTGTACTAATACATGCTGTACCAAGTAATATTCTTCAAGTACTGGTGTCTGTACTATTGTACTCTGTTTGCAGTGTACAGTAATAAACCATGTCCTAACAAATTCAACAAAAAGTGCAACTTAAACTTTTTAAATTGGAGAATCATTTTTCGGAATTGGATAGAAAATGCTTCACAAAATTGGGTCAATTTGCTGTGCAAATGATACACAAAACTTGAGCTTACACTAAAGATCTGTAATTTATATGAAAACCTGTTTATTGTTTACAATAAGTGTGTAAGTAACAAACTGTGTGATAGTCAATTTCCAAATGAAGAGTCTTCTCCAAAACTTTCTTGTTCCAAAACTGTCCCATTATGGACCTAACTACATCAAAATAAAGCAATGTTTGCAATAATATTCAGTTCCTCCTCAAACCTCGGTAGTAAAAGGGATGTTTTCTTACCTCCACTTTCTGGAGTATCTCAAATCCCTGAATAGCATCAATCCTTCTGTGTATTAGATCAACATCCTGGTAAAAAAAGAAAAAGAAAAAAAAAAAGAGAAAGAATGTTTTTCTAGCTGTCAGTTCTTTTACTTACCATTCCATATCACATATTGTAAAAAAATGGCATCATGGTCCGTCTGATACATTCCCCCCCCCCCCCCTTTGTGTTCCACAATCTGTGGAGGGAACTTAAAATTTGTTGGAAACCCAGATATATGAACCTGTGAGATAAGGAACAGTAAGATAGGAGAAGGGGGAATAGATATAGTATTGTGCAGTAGTGATCATCCTCTCACGACAATATCACTCTGCCATATGTACGGCTACTACCTGACAACTTTATTATATTTATATGAGCTTACTATGGCCTCAGGATCTAATTCAACATCAGGTAGCGCTGCTCCAGGTATTATCTGGACTCCTCCACTTTCTTCTTCATCGTTTGATTCATCAGATGCATCTGAAAAACAATCAATTTCAAATTGAAATGAGACAATTTGGCCATCGATACATGAGGCTAACTTTGGATTGTGAGGGTACTTTAAAACATGCAGTTTGATTCCAAATTTGTTGTTGGTCAAAATATGAAAGAATCGATATGAAATACATGAAGGCTACAGTGGAATATGTATAATGTATAATATATATGTATAATATGTATAATAATAATAATTATTACACGGGCTACTAGTACTAAGGTTATGATATATAACTTACTCTTAGCCTTGCCTAATCTTGCTATATACATACATACTGTACTCCTTGGGAAGTTAGGTTAAGGTATTGTTACAGTTAGCCTTTGGATAGCCTACACAGTGTCTATAACTATAGTAGAGGGACCTTGTGTCGAATTTGCAGGCATGCTATAACACTAAAGTGACATGTTATGTACCAGGCCTACGAACAATAGCGAATATAGCAATACGCTTGAATTGTTTCATTTTCATACTCACGAAGTTACAGTACATCACCCTTCCTAGCATATCAGTTACTTAATTTCGTAAGGGCTACGTACACAGTAAAGTTGGCCTAAATCTCCATAGCAGACAAACTGAGGCCTAGCCTGATTTACAGTACCTGATCGCACTGGGTTATTGCTACTCATCGTGATCTGTAGTTTCAACTTCGGAATACCACACTAGACCTACGAACCAAGTCGCAGATTAGATTCAATCAAACTTGCTAATAATTTTGTTAAATCAGTCAGGCTTCTACTGCTGTGATTGTTAGATATTATAAGCGTAGTCATTCTGTTTAAGCAAAAACAATATCTAGCCTATATGCGTACTGTATCTCCCAGTAGGTTGGTCTCTTACTTCTTAGACCATGGAAAGCCAAAATTGCCAAAAGCTAAGATGATAATGTCAAAGCACTCGCTGATGATATGGTGGTACAATTATCCGCGTGTACGATTCCACCATCATGTTCATCGTGTATTTTACATTATCATCTGAGGTTGGGGTATCACATTAGATAATTTTCTGAGGTCATGGTTCAATTGGGCGTTTGTACTGTGCAGTTTGTGCAGGGTGAATTTCTGTAACGCGTTGCCAATTTATTGCTCAGCTGAAAGCTATCAGCTGAGCTATAGCGTTTCTGCCGAAATTCTGTCACTATTTGCCACCGTGTTTGATTGACGCTATTTCGGGTTTTATTTATTTATTCGATTTGACTGAAATTGTGTAAGTGGTTTATTTGAGTTAAGATTTCATACACGCGATCATGTTTAAGAAATCGCAAAAATACTCTTCCTATAGCGTTTGTCCAAATTTGCTTAAATGTTATGGACATATATATAACGTTTATAGGAGTGAAGACTCGCGCACAAAGAAACGTCTGCATGATGCCGGTAATCTGACATAGTTTAGAATGATGTGTAACAGGAGTGTTAGACACCACCATTGATCCCAGAAAATACACACACAGCTTGCTACCGTCGGTAATTAGACACTAGTGTACGGTCAATACATGCAGCTACGGTCAACACCCACAACACAGTGTTCATAGGCAGCGGTAGACATCTCAGGTCCAACTAAAGATAACAAGGTATCTCGTTTCATTAAGGTCTGCACTTTGTAGCGACAAGAAAAAAAACTTCACTTGCAAGCAACGGAAAGTTAACTTTTCTCAGAACGCGGTTTGGGGAGAGTCTTCAATGCCTTTAAGTGGTGGTAAACCAAAGTACCGTAATTGTTCAGGAAATATATTTTTGTCGTCATGTGAAGGCCAAAAACAGGGCCTTCTGTAAAATTTAAAGTAATGATATTACGTAGGCCAAAAATCAATGATCATGACAATTTTGTTTTTCAAATTTTTAGCATTCATGAACAGTATAGGCCTATAGTGCGTTCTGGTGTGAGTAGCAAAATTGTCTTCTTAATTTTCCCGTCATAGGCCTATTGGGAAATATTTCCACCCGTGGGAGAGTTGATTAAGTCTAATATCTACTTGTTGTTCAGGCTTGCTATATGTATATAGTTCGATGTCATTCTCCGCGTTTACTGTTTAAACGGATAATCCATTGTATAGTTTAACAGATTTAAGAGAAACACATAATGGCATCAGGCCGGTGAGATTTTCAAGCATTTCTATTTAGCATTACTAGTCGAGATATCAATAACTAATAACATGTGTTAAGCCATAGTTGCACATAGCTGGAAGTAAATTTTGTGTGTATCTTTATTTTTTACGGTGGGTTTGTTTAGTGTCTCACTTTTGCCTACGGGGATGTAAATTTAATTCAATATACCTATATATGACCACAGTGCGTAAATATGAAGCCCATGTTCGAAGCAGGGAGTAATAGTATGTATATTTCAAAGTGAAACATCACAGAAATTTGTCAGTGTACTTCCATATGACATCACAACTGCTTGCTTCAAAGTTCACTTTAGGTACAATATATACGTGTCGACGTCAAATGCTGTTATGTCGAACACTTACGGTAGCAGAAATTGATTGTTAAAGTCGCCAATTTAACACTTATGACATTCACATTATACAAATTAACTAATAAATATCACAAAAACTGTACATATCAATATACTGCAGGAATTACCAAACTGATTGCACGGTCATCAGTCGAGGAGAAATGGTTCAGTTATAGCCTGGGGGTTTCGTGCTCTACCGGGGACGAACAGGACAGGACGAACAGATTTCGAAAGGTCATGAAATATGATTTTATAAAATACACAGTGAGAATAGTTTATTATGATGATTACTAACAACTTTGCAACGTGACAAGTTTCATATACATTAGAAATCGTTCACTCCATTTTCCCATCATTTTTCAGGACAAATTACGAGATTTGTTTATAATATAGCCTACTTCATAATTAACCATTAAAACATTAAACTTTTTTCGGGAAGCTAGCAGCGATATTAATTGTGATTAGCACTTTGTTAATTACATGATACGTGTCATATAAAGCTATTAAATGGCGATGCTGTAATATTAACATAATCATATCGATAGTACCCTTTGGTGTAATAATAATTAATAATAATTAACAGATCTGTTTGCTAAATTAGGCTTTCGAATCAATTAATCCTCAATGACTGTTCGACATTTACATGTAGTTCTTCATTGTGTCTTAACGTATAATTCGTGGGTTTCGTTGTCTAAAACTTCCTTCAACAGGATTTATATTGTATTCTGTGTACGTTCGTTACACGTTATACTCTATCTGAGAGTCCATCCTAAACTTACCGTCTTTTCGACTGCAACAATATCCGCAGTACGCACTTATTTTGATTTCACATGCTGCTGAGTATAAAATGAAAGCCCACATCTTCGGCATCTTTAGCATTTACATGCTTTATCGAGAGGTATGTTCCGAAAAAGCTGTGCAGTTTCAGGTTGGTCCAACATTTGAGATCTTCCCGGTTTTGGAAGGAATAAACGTAGAGTTACAGTGCGACGTGGAAACCAATGACCCTGTTCATATCTTTAAGGATGTCATAGGTGGAGTAGATATAAATATTGTTTCTGACAGCTCGCTGACAGAGTATGAGAACAGTTCCAAGTACATTTACAACATCGGAACTTCAAGTGGTACATATCATACGCTTATTATACAAAACATCAGCATACGAGACGAGGGCATATATCTTTGCAAGCAAAGGCAGAGTGACTTTAAGGGTCTTGAATTGAATGTGTTGTACATGCATACCAAGCCCGTTTGTTTGCACTCCTCTGAGTACTCATACTTAGGTGATAACGATAATAAACATGGTGCGCCACTTAATTTTACATGCGTTCTGAATGATATCGGGGACCCTCCATCCACGTTGTTCTTTAAGAACACACCTAACGATTCTTCTGCAGTAATTCATTCAACCAAAATTCAAAAACATGGAACAACTCTAGCTGCGCAAGTTTCTTTTATTCCTGATGATTCTATGATGAATACCTCAGTAATGTGCTTTGCAAGACAAGAATTTCCACCATCTGTGAAGTCTCCACCGTTTGTATCTTTCTGTACATTTCAGCAAACCGCATCTAAGGTTCTTGAAATCATAATAACACCGCCGTCTGCAGAGCTCTTTGCACCAGATACGATCAATTACCAGTGTTCCAGCAATGTTGGTAAAGGAACATTATTCAAGTGGTCTGTGCCAAACGACTTGCCAGCCGAAGTCAAATATTACGTGAACGACACACTTCTGACAATGTTTGTAAAGAAAACGAACGACCAACATGATATTTCAATTGGTATAGAATGCATCGGTACATTTAATAATCAAGAGGGGAGAAGTCGTGCGTATTTACATGTTAATTCAGGTTCTAATCGACGTGGTTCACTCACCTTTGGTCTTATTGCAGCAATATCAGGAGGAGCGGTAGGCATCTTCATTATGATTCTTGTCTCATATAAGTGTGGTTGTAAGTCGTACCTGCAGCTGATAATGAATACCAAACGTCATCCTCACGGTGACATCGAAAGAGTAAGGAAACGCAGTCCTGGTTGGAATGGAGTAACAAAGTTAGTACCTACTTTTGAAGAAGAATGTTTGTCCGGCACTTCTTCAAACACGACGTACAAGGTGGAAGACTCCTCTAAGAGAAGTATTGCTTTCATAGTGAGGCCCGAAAGATGCAGCTTGCAGATGACAGTGGAAAGAGAAACCTTGGACGACAACGACGAGAATAAGAAGGATAGTGATCACGAAAATCACTTGTATCAAGAGCTTAAGAAAGAATCGAAAGACGATGAACCCGTTTATATAGCTCTTGAAGGATAATCATCAACATTGTTCTTTTCACCCGACGCACACAGAGAACACAGTAACTATTGAACTTTAAGATTTACGGTATTTACTAATAATAAAATATTTACTTTACGTCCTCCTACTTAACGAACAGAAGATTTAGTGTGTAACATAAAAATTAATTGAATTCTTCATCGAAGGAATTGTTTACACCATCTCTAGATATCCGTGTTTGAATGTAATAAAACTATTTTCACCCTTCATTGCTCTACAAAGTAGATCACAGTTATGTCATCCTGACAGATATTCGCTAGATGATTTTACAATCCGAATATTGATTTTTGTAATTGGTCAAGCCCTTGAAATGTGAGACATTTCGGATTTTCATTCATTTATCAAATTGATATTTTCGTCAACTGTTACCACTAGTGCGAAAAGATACATGTTAGACAAGTTATCGGACATGTCTGGTCTTTCGAACAGTGTAATGGTTCAAAGGTAATAAAGATACTGACATTATAAAATGGCACGGTCGCCAAAAAAAAGAAAAAAAAAAGAGTAAAACCTTTGGATGTTTCTCTTCAGACTGAGTTGGATTCTCTGTTATATTTACCTTACATTGTTAAATATCCAAAAGGACAAAGAAATGATAAAAGTCTTAAAAAAAAATTCACGCTAATGAATTTAAAGTGCATAGTAATAGTATGTGTTTCCTGTGTACTTCAAAATAGACTTTCGATAAATTTGCTTTCGTCGTGGATTTTAAATGAATGGAGGGCTTTGTTTTTCAATAGCAAGAGCCCTTATTATACACAATCCATGACAAGGAAGATAACGTATAGTTGCTTTGTTCCAATGTAAGCTAACCCAACAACACACTATGATGTTACAAAATGATAACTGAAGGCATCAGTATTTGCAAAAATGATTTCGCAATATAAGATGTTGTACATCAATATCACGAAATGTCAATTCTATGACAAAAATACTCAAAATGGGCAAAACTCATACAAAAATAAGGCTTAGACAACCAATGCACTCTGACAACTTGTGTTGCCTGATACCTTTTAAGGTGTTATTTTAATTATTTTAATTTTTTTCTGTTATTTTGTTAGCAATAAAACGTTACCTGCATTTACTGATTAAAAAGTCTCCCGAGCTTGATTTTATTCGTTATACTTTGCAATTTTAGTTTAATTTTGCGAGATCGTTTAATCTTTTAGCTTTTCTTAATGATATATATAGGTTACCATCGATATATAAAGAAACACAGTTCACTTAAATACACTAACATACGATGAATTGAACTTTTGTATGCTTAAAAGGCATTAAACCACCTTTTAATGACAATGACGTTTAAATTTAATGTATCAAATAGGGCAAAATTAAAAAGACTACAAGTTGACGGGGATGTAGCACAAATCCTCTGATAACAGTTTCGAATTAGTTCAGCACTTCGTAACATAACATCATACAAACAACTCTGCAAACATTTCTGCTTTATTACTTGGTTAAATTACAAATCTGTAAAATGATGAAATATGTGCATTATTCCATGCGTCAAGACTTCAGATTCACCAAGCGACGAAACTCAAGGGAAAGAAAAAACCCTTCACCTGATAGTGACACTACGAGATGAACAATATTACACATAGCCTAATAATATCATTCGTATGTGGGAATTTCAAGAATTTTACGTTCGGAGTCAAAAGAGACACACTTATGATAAGCTCGCATTGTGCTAAAAAATCACAACATATAAACTGCTATTATCATTTTTGCATTAGAAAATATCAATTAATCATACACAAAAAAAGATTTCTTCAGGGGCATTATAAGATTGACACCATTTGTTAACCACTGGTAAGTTAACGTTACATCATCTGACTTGGAACGAGATATAATTGTCTGTCATAATTATACTCAGAGTTCTCAGATATATCAGTATATATTGCGGCTTCATCCTCTGTAAATTGATTCAATGCTATAGAGTGAGCATACACATGAGGAGCGTCTACATTCATTTGATGCTGACCTTCATTTATACTTTCTGGTCGTATGGTAGTTTTATAAGTAGTGTTAGACCTTAGGAATTGGCCAATCGCATGAGCTGATGATGATGACGATGATGATGGTGTCAATCTACATACGTAACGACGGTAATTCAAGCGAATAACGTTACTAGTACAATGATAATACCTGAGAGAGCCAATATTATTAAATGCAACAGATCGAAGTGATGTGATCTTACGAAATTAACACTGGCATGGTTGAAAATGTTCCTTCCACCATATGAACCACTGCATTGAAAAGTTATAGATCCATCGGTACTTGATCCGTTATCAAATATCTTCAGTTGTAATGAATCTTTGATCTTAGTTATATTATACTGCCAATCGCTCAGTGGAATATCCGTCCATTCTAGTACAACTCCACTCACATTACTGGTACAGGTTAGAGTAATATTTTCTCTATAAGTAAATATATTTCTCAACGTAGAAAGATATATTAACAGCTGGATTTCCTTCTTCTGTTGTACAGTTGAATTCGAGCGGCACTTGTAATTGGTCACTGAAGACTATAGGAAGTTCGTAGTTGGATGTACATCGAGGATACTCTTCTGGTGGGCTGTAAATAACCTTTACGATTAAATATTGTAACTCTGGATCTAGACAGTAGAATTCGTCTTGATTGTCTCGTGATACATTGATAATAGTTAAAACACAAGCTGAGAAGGTTCTGTTAAAGATAATATTATCTGGTAAGGATGGGCTCAAATATCCATTCCTAACGTAATCTATGTTAGATCCCCTTATATGACATTCATTATGAATAGGTTGCTGACAGATGAGATCAATTGTATCCCCCTAATAAGGATAAAACTGCCCAATATAATCTGTAAAAGTAAATGATCTTCTGATTCCACTAGTGCCTTCAACCACGCATAGCCTGACCGCTAAGATAATCAAGCAAATCACAGATTTGAGGCACAAACGTTCAACGATCTTCGTCACCATATTACACTGATGGAGAAACTGTCAAAAGAAACGTCGTTGAGATCATGTTTAGGAGAAGGCCTATTATATGAGGACTAAAAAGTGTCGATATAGTTTAAATTAGTATTTAGAAATAGAATTACAGTAAATACATTACTAAGAGAATGCAGAAGGCGAAACTGCGAAATGATATTTTAACGGATATGCGTTTCTAGACATGAAGTTTTTCATAGTCTTAATAACACTATATATATACGATATAGTGTACCGTTAAGCAGTGTTAGTAGGTATACATTAAAAACTTATTGTGCAAATCCCTTAGTTCTATAGTAAGTTATTTAAATATGAACAGGTTGTATATCTCTGTAGACTATACGATACTGCATAATACAACCTGTCATGGGTTACTTTAATTTATAATTAGACGAGATTGAATAAAGCATCTTTTAATTAAAATACGATCATACCAATCAGTGTTGAATCATGCAATCTAGACTGCGATCATTAAAAATAAATAATCGCACTGTACCAGCTCCAATGTGATATTTCGGTACATTAATTTGAACTTGTTGTATAAACACTGCTTCCTGTCAGTATATCATAATGAGTGTTGACATTCGTAATACACAGATTGTTTAGACACAAGGAAGTCTATAAGAAACTTTAACAGTAGTAAGGTCTTTAACGGGAAACGTTTCAGTGGGCAGTGTGAAAAAGGAAGGACTTACAATTGATAGATAGGCCTACTAACTAGTACATTCTTCCGCATAGACTGACCTCAAACGCAATCACAAAAATCGCAGATTTTGCAAGTAAATCGTCTAAAATTTCCAATAGATGCAAAACATGACCAGATTATGACATTTACTAAAAACCCACAGTCAACCTTTGAAACCATTTGATGCTTCAACATGTATAGTGTGTGCCATTTAAGTTGAAAACAAAGTTCTTAGTACAAATTCAATAGTAACCTCTATATCATTACAAAACGATAGATGAAAAGAATGTTTCAGCAGGAATTCTTTACAAGTATATGGATACCTTCGTTGTGAGGATATTAGTTATACCACGTAACATCCATGGTGACCAGTATGGCTTACATGGGAGTTTGGTTATGATATCTATCATTGATAACTCTTAGAAAATGTGTTTTGTAAAAAAATAACTAGAAATATTTGGCAATAGGGAATTAAGAATAGAATCAATATAACCAGAGACGCTTTCGGTAAGAGTTCTTATAGCCGTGTTTTGACCGGAAGGGTTATATTGTGAAGCTTGGCTAATTGGTTAATATCTTGGCAAGATAATTTGGAAATATCAGTGTTGTTGCAACATATATCTAGGTGAATTTCGTTAGCATATGGAGTTTCTGAAGGGTGTATATGAAAGTGCCAAGTTTGGGGTTGGTTGGAATTAACAAAATGTTTCAACTTCGACGATGAAAATATTACCTAAGCAGAAAAAGGTCGCAATTTTCTTGAAGGTTTACTTCGTCACAATAACGTTGCATAATAAGAGGTATTGTAGGTATATTAAACAATATTTCCTTAATATGCCAGAACAGCCACCGTCAACGATTTAGTGTAAGTAAGATTACTATTAATAATTCTTACCGGGGTATTACAATACAAAACATATAAACACAACTTTCGCATTGGTTGGCCCATTACTGTTATGTGTCTGAAAAGAGTTGAATAACAATGAATGAATGAATTATACGTACACTGAAAGCAGAAGTTCATTATCTTGACTTCCTTTAGGTGATATGTTTGCAATTTAAATCGGTACAACACCCAACGAAATCAAAAGTACTTGTTTTTTTTTTTTTTACCCTAAAAGCATCACTTGATTCATTATATGTATTCACTTCAAAGCTCTCTGTTTCCCTTCTTGACGTCTACATGTAAAGTGGGTGTCTTGGACATTTTTTTGTAGGCCTATTATACCGCATTTAGGTCAGTACAGCACACAAGAAAATCGAAAGGGCTTGTACTAATTGTGAATAACTGTATTAAATTCATATATACAAAATATGTCACCAAACGGAACTAGTATTGTTCGATACAGGTGACAAAGGCCTACAGTGGAATGACGACCTTCCTTACCGGTTTCGAACGTCTGGACATAAAATCAGCGTCCATAGCCTAGTGGTTAGGGTGTCCACATATAAAGCGGGAGGCCCCGGTTCGAATCCCGAAGGAAGGCTAGAAGTTTTTTTACTGTTCTTGATTTTCCAACTCATTATGATTTCAATATATATATGTATATATATATATATATATATATAGAGTAGGTTGGCGTCTATCTTGGCGCAGAGTGCTCTATGTCCATTGGACAGAGCGTAATATATGTTGATACTAGATGAGACTAGTGGAACACTAGTAGTTGTTACTCGGAGTTTCACGCGTTATAGCGATCTTCAGACAACTGGTAGCTTCAAGTTATGCTCCATGAATATATAGGATCCTCGTCGGGATTACCGGGGATTATGCGGTTGTTGGTGTATTGTTCTGCCGGTGTATTCTCTTTCGCGTCCGTTCTGTTGGTGGGTTTGTAAGACTTTCTTCGGTGTTCGGCTGTTGGTGTATTCTCTTTTGCGTCCGTTCTGTTGTTGGGGTTTTTTGCCTTCCTTCGGTGCTCGCTCCTTAGGTGTGTGTGGTTCTCTTGACGGTGTTTGGTGGTTGGACTGGAGTTGTTTATGTAGAACTTGTTTTCGTGGCGGCACTTCGATATGAGCTCTGGGCGTTTGTTCAGGAGGGTCCGTTTGTCTGCGTTGATAATGATGAGTTTTTCAGTGAGACAGAGGTGGCACCGCTTCGACTCGTTGCTGTAGGCTTTGGCTCTGCTGGCGATCGACCAATTGATAGTGAATGGCTGGTTGTTCTTTTTCAGCTGCCAGATGTGCTTCGAGAGTTCCGTTGCGTTTTGGTGTTTTTCGTGGTTGAGCGACATCTTGTGGTTACCGTATCTGAGCTTGAAGGGGGGTTCTGTAAGGCCGATGTATGTCTTGCAGTTGTCGGTGGTTTTCACTTCGGCCTTGTATATGATGTTAGATGCCTGGCAGTTTCCATTTAGTGGGCATGTGTCCTTTTTTCGGCAGTTGCAGGCTTCCTCTTCTTTCGATGTGTGGGTGGCTGCTATACGTTTGTTGTGTCCTTTAATGATGCTGGCGATGTTGGGCATGCAACTGTAGCTGACTTTCACGGTGTTTCTGTTGAAAATCTTGTGTAGTTTCGATGTCTTCGGGAAGTGTTTGTTGATAAGTTTCAGGAATGTGCCTCCTATGTTCGTGGCTACGTTGCTGCTAAAAGGTGGGTTGAACCAGATGATGTTGCGCCTTCTGTTTCGGTTGTTCTTGGTAGGTTGGTAGGCGATGTATGGGAGACCCTCGGTGTAATTACTTGACTTGAGTGCTTCCTCGTAGGCTGGTGCGGCTTTCTTAAAGATCTCCTCGTCGTGGGAGATGGCGGAGATACGTCTGCTGATTGAGGCTGGTAGGGACCTGATGATGTTTGGTGGGTGGTTGGAATTCCTGTGGATGTACACTGGGTGGTCGTTGGGCTTCCTGTAAGGGTAGTGTTTTCCGGTGTTTAGGTTGAATGTTACGTCGAGGAAGTTGGTGATCTTCAGGTTGCAATCGATGGTGATGTTGAGCCCCAGTTCTTTGAATAAGCTGATCATGTGTTTTCTTATCCGGTCTGCTTTCCTTCCGTTGGTGTTTTTGAAGGCTGCTAGGCCGTCGTCCCTGTATAGCCCGATGAATTCCTTCCCATATTCTCTCGCTAGTGTGTTTAGGATGTAGAGTCCTACAAGCTCGCATATCTCGGCCCCATCGTAGCTGCCCATTGTGACATCAAAGAGGTCGTTGTGTCCTTTCTTCATCCAGGGTGTGCCGTTGTCGAAAAGGAGTGACTTCCTGGGGTGCATTATGATTTGTACGTCTTGGTTGGAGATGTGGGTGTGATCCTTAGCCATGGTTAAGGCTTTTTCCAGTAGGCTTCTTGTTATGGAGGGGTAGAATTCAACGATGTCGAAGCTGATGAAGGTGTATTTCTCTTTGTCTTGTATGTTCTTGAACCATTCGATGACGGATGACGTGTTTCTCCATTGGTTAACTTTCGTGGCGGTTCTTATGGCGTTGTTTATTCTGTCTAGGATGGCCTTGCTGATGAGACCTGTTTCGCTCTTTGCCGGGTTGATGAGCCTGCATGGTAGGTTGTTCTCAAAGTTGTCCTTGTGGTCTTTCAGGGTGATGAAGGATTGCTTGGTGGCCATCGATTCCATGCGGTTGTCGATCCCTAGTTTCTCGGCGATGGATCTGGCTTCGGCGTTGATTCTGTTGACAGGTGCCATGGAGGTCGTCTGGTAGTTCTTTGTGATGTGTTGCCTGAGGAGTTTTTCGTGTAGTTGGGTGTCTATCTCGTACAGGTTTCTGGTTTTGTCGGCCGGGATGAGCAGTTTGGTAGATTTCTTGATCCTGCTGACGTCTTTTCTGAGTTTGTCTTGGAATTGGTTGGGGACTTTTTTGACCTTCACGTTCTCGATCATACGGAGCAAGTCGTCCTCAAACAGCCTCAGTTCTTCGATCTGCGGTGGGCACTTCTTGCTTTTGAATCCGAAATTCTCCGTATGTGCAGGGTGGTGCTCGTCATCCTCCTCGTCGTCTTCCTCGTTGTTGTTGCATGTTTTTAGGAAGAAGGAAGCTTTCCATCTCATACGTTTAATGACGTTTTCGACTTTTTCGATGAGTATCTTCTTGTAGGTGTTGGCAGTTGGTATAGGTATATTCTTCATGGAGTAGTTAAAGCTGACTTGGTTCGGCTGTTCCATTGTTCCGTCTATTGCAGATAGGCAAGAGTGCTCGACTGACTGGTCAGGAGCGTAGGTAGAGTAGGTTGGCGTCTATCTTGGCGCAGAGTGCTCTATGTCCATTGGACAGAGCGTAATATATGTTGATACTAGATGAGACTAGTGGAACACTAGTAGTTGTTACTCGGAGTTTCACGCGTTATAGCGATCTTCAGACAACTGGTAGCTTCAAGTTATGCTCCATGAATATATAGGATCCTCGTCGGGATTACCGGGGATTTCGGATTCAAAAGCAAGAAGTGCCCACCGCAGATCGAAGAACTGAGGCTGTTTGAGGACGACTTGCTCCGTATGATCGAGAACGTGAAGTTCAAAAAAGTCACCAACCAATTCCAAGACAAACTCAGAAAAGACGTCAGCAGGATCAAGAAATCTACCAAACTGCTCATCCCGGCCGACAAAACCAGAAACCTGTACGAGATAGACACCCAACTACGCGAAAAACTCCTCAGGCAACACATCACAAAGAACTACCAGACGACCTCCATGGCACCTGTCAACAGAATCAACGCCGAAGCCAGATCCATCGCCGAGAAACTAGGGATCGACAACCGCATGGAATCGATGGCCACCAAGCAAGCCTTCATCACCCTGAAAGACCACAAGGACAACTTTGAGAACAACCTACCATGCAGGCTCATCAACCCGGCAAAGAGCGAAACAGGTCTCATCAGCAAGGCCATCCTAGACAGAATAAACAACGCCATAAGAACCGCCACGAAAGTTAACCAATGGAGAAACACGTCATCCGTCATCGAATGGTTCAAGAACATACAAGACAAAGAGAAATACACCTTCATCAGCTTCGACATCGTTGAATTCTACCCCTCCATAACAAGAAGCCTACTGGAAAAAGCCTTAACCATGGCTAAGGACCACACCCACATCTCCAACCAAGACGTACAAATCATAATGCACCCCAGGAAGTCACTCCTTTTCGACAACAGCACACCCTGGATGAAGAAAGGACACAACGACCTCTTTGATGTCACAATGGGCAGCTACGATGGGGCCGAGATATGCGAGCTTGTAGGACTCTACATCCTAAACACACTAGCGAGAGAATATGGGAAGGAATTCATCGGGCTATACAGGGACGACGGCCTAGCAGCCTTCAAAAACACCAACGGAAGGAAAGCAGACCGGATAAGAAAACACATGATCAGCTTATTCAAAGAACTGGGGCTCAACATCACCATCGATTGCAACCTGAAGATCACCAACTTCCTCGACGTAACATTCAACCTAAACACCGGAAAACACTACCCTTACAGGAAGCCCAACGACCACCCAGTGTACATCCACAGGAATTCCAACCACCCACCAAACATCATCAGGTCCCTACCAGCCTCAATCAGCAGACGTATCTCCGCCATCTCCCACGACGAGGAGATCTTTAAGAAAGCCGCACCAGCCTACGAGGAAGCACTCAAGTCAAGTAATTACACCGAGGGTCTCCCATACATCGCCTACCAACCTACCAAGAACAACCGAAACAGAAGGCGCAACATCATCTGGTTCAACCCACCTTTTAGCAGCAACGTAGCCACGAACATAGGAGGCACATTCCTGAAACTTATCAACAAACACTTCCCGAAGACATCGAAACTACACAAGATTTTCAACAGAAACACCGTGAAAGTCAGCTACAGTTGCATGCCCAACATCGCCAGCATCATCAAAGGACACAACAAACGTATAGCAGCCACCCACACATCGAAAGAAGAGGAAGCCTGCAACTGCCGAAAAAAGGACACATGCCCACTAAATGGAAACTGCCAGGCATCTAACATCATATACAAGGCCGAAGTGAAAACCACCGACAACTGCAAGACATACATCGGCCTTACAGAACCCCCCTTCAAGCTCAGATACGGTAACCACAAGATGTCGCTCAACCACGAAAAACACCAAAACGCAACGGAACTCTCGAAGCACATCTGGCAGCTGAAAAAGAACAACCAGCCATTCACTATCAATTGGTCGATCGCCAGCAGAGCCAAAGCCTACAGCAACGAGTCGAAGCGGTGCAACCTCTGTCTCACTGAAAAACTCATCATTATCAACGCAGACAAACGGACCCTCCTGAACAAACGCCCAGAGCTCATATCGAAGTGCCGCCACGAAAACAAGTTCTACATAAACAACTCCAGTCCAACCACCAAACACCGTCAAGAGAACCACACACACCTAAGGAGCGAGCACCGAAGGAAGGCAAAAAACCCCAACAACAGAACGGACGCAAAAGAGAATACACCAACAGCCGAACACCGAAGAAAGTCTCACAAACCCACCAACAGAACGGACGCGAAAGAGAATACACCGGCAGAACAATACACCAACAACCGCATAATCCCCGGTAATCCCGACGAGGATCCTATATATTCATGGAGCATAACTTGAAGCTACCAGTTGTCTGAAGATCGCTATAACGCGTGAAACTCCGAGTAACAACTACTAGTGTTCCACTAGTCTCATCTAGTATCAACATATATATATATATATATATATATATATATATATATATATATATATATATATATATATATATATATATATATATAGATAGATAGATAAATGAATTCTTTCGCAACAATAACAGGACCTATGTGTAGGCGGAGCTTACATGATAACTTCTCACCTTCACTTTTGATTGGGACTTTGAACCAAGTTGGTCATTCATAATTATATGTTCTTCGGAATGTGCTTCACTTACACCAATCACCACTCTCATATCATAGCTAATTTGATAGCCATCGGATATGGAATCATATCTGACCCATTACTTGAATCATTATTATTGCTTTCCTACATTGTCAGGCTAATACGTACATTAGAGTTTATAACGTGATATTACATTCATCGTAAGATGAAAATAACTGGCAAATGACACCAACTTCAAGCTCATTCAATCGTTTGTATTTGAAGTCTTTGAAGCAGCATTTGGGCGTCGTAGCTGAATCGTAGAAGAAGATATCGTCCTCATTTTTTACATTCAATCTCAGGCATAATAGAGATTAACTTTAACAGACCATACACCACTTCAACGTATGAATAAATATTTTCCTTAATAGTTCAAAATTTCTTTATTTTGAATTATACATGATGTTAACTTTACATCATCGCAGTATCTAAGACTTTTATGAATATAATAAATAAGATATGAAAGGAACCAATGTAGTGTTTTCACAATTTATATCAGTAATCAAAGAAGACCTTACCATGGAAAATCACAAACTACTGAAATCTACAACTACTGAAATTGATCCTAATTGTGCGGGTGAGTCAAGGGACTTCAATATTAATGCATATAATAATCTTCCTAAAGGGGGCTATTCATTTCAACAGCCGAAGCTAAAAAAAAAAAAAAAAAAAAAGCTTATAAATCCTTCGGTTTCAGATGAAAATTGTAATAAATACTCATATTCTCTCTTAAATCAATCTAATAATGAAATTGGTCCTAATTGTGCGGGTGAGTCAAGGTACTTCAATATTAATGCATATAATAATCTTCCTAAAGGGGGCTATTCATTTCAGCAGCCGAAGCTTAAACAAAAATGTTGAAGCTATTAAAGATTACCTTTCCCTCTTAGCCCATAACTTTACTGCAATGGGTTTTATTGAAACTTGGTATAAAGATAACTTCTCTTCACTCATTCACCTGGATAATTACAGTCTTGTTGAGAATCACCGTACAAAAAGGGCGGTGGGGTCTGCCTCTCTATTACAAACGACGTAGTATTCAACTGCCGTAACGATATTTCTCCCTTGAACGACGATATCGAAAGTATCTTTGCTGAAATTGATGTTGGGTGTTGTGTATCGCCCTCCAAATGGTGACGTCACTAGCTCCATTGATCAACTTCATGATATTTTAAAGTGATATTCTGCTGCTGGAGATCATTGTTTTCTAATGGGTGACTTTAATATTGATCTTTGTAAACCAGCCGCTAACTATTTCCTTAGTAACCTCACTGCCTGTGGCTTTCACCCAACTATTAAAAACCCACTAGAGTCACTACTAACAGTTCTTCTCTTATTGATAATATACTTACAAACTTAAATAATAACAATGCTGGTGCTAAGGTGAATATAGCTGGTGTTTTCACAATTTATATCAGTGATCATTTTCCTATGATTTTACACTATACTCTGATATCATATTCTATTCCTGGTTATGCTCGATTTTACTCTCGTAATTATCTGAACATAATATCCAACATTTTGGCCTCCTGTATATCTAGCACTGATTGGAGTAAATGTTTCTGGCAAATGACACAAACATTGCATTTAATACCTTTAATGATATTTTAAGCCAGTCTTATTCAGACTCCTCCCTACTGTATACAGTGGCGTCGCCAAGGGGGGCAGGTGGGCACGTGCCCCCCTGGAAAACCTAGTGCCCCCCGACTGCCCCCCCATCTGAGATTTGGGTTGGTAAAAAAAATATATATATATTGTTATATTCAACTCCCATCATCTGAGTTGGTTTTTCATAAGGACAAAGAAGCACAGTAATTCGTATTTTCTTCAAATGAGATGCGAAAAAATGAACAAGTTTATCCTTGAACGTCGGGTATCGAAGTCGTAACCCGCGCCATCACAACAGGTGTCGATATTTACATTGAATGTGTCAGTGCTCACGCCATACCAGCGGATATACAAGTCCGCTTCGCGAGCTACATGACTGTGAGAAGGGAGGGTACTGCAATATGTTGCCTTGGTCTGAGGTTGACAGGTTAGGAGCTGACGAAATGTGAGAATGTGAGGGTCCGCAGGCACCATACTTGCCTATATTTGTGGACCCATATATTAACCCTGTTGTGTAGGGTGCAGAGGTCATTTGAGGTCAGATGCTTGTAGGAACAAATGGCGAATGTTCACACCTGCATACTGAGCCATACTCGATGTGTGATCAAACTTTGGATTGCATAGTGAGATCCCTGATAGGGGCCAATAACGATGCTGGAACCTGTTACATCTTAATAGATAATGGGCGAAAACGAGAAGGACAAGAAAGGAGTCGGGGTAATGCACACATTAATTCAACAAATGTAGGTTCTATTGATAGGGTTAGGCATAATATCGACAGCATGTGGTTCATATCCTCTGCAAAATTCTGCGCCTTGTTAAAATCATTACCTCAAAAATAGCAATTTCTGGAGACATCTTCAGATCGAATTTAGCATCAAATGTGGCAGCATTTTGCATCTAGCCCATCCTCCGTATGCGAAAATTTTTCAAAGGGGAGGGGGGGGCAGTGGCGGCGGAACCGGGGGGCTTGGGGGGGGGCTCAGCCCCCCAATGAAAAAGTTGAGGGGGCAAATGCATGATAAGCCCCCCCCCCAATATTTACCAAGGCTCCGAAACGTGCATCTGCCCAATTTTCAATCCATACTTGTCGATCTGTCCGATGCACACGTATACTATATAGGTGTTATAATTTTAGTAAATGGCTATAGACCATATTGTCACCCCAACCGCGTCTTCACGCCCCGTGAAAAGTGGAAGCAGTGAGTGTGAGTAACGGTAAGCGCAACACAACTTCGTCTTAGGCCAATGACTTGCTTCATTTCAGCCAGTTCTCCAACATCCCCTTACTACACTCAAAAACGTCTTTGCGAGTACACTACGAGTAATAGCTACTCTCTTAATTTAAAACACCATCGAATATACAAATTACAATGTTTTTACAGACTTTTACGTGCAATCTGAGAAATTGCAGGCTTGAGACCCATATTTTAGGGCTAGGTATTTGCAGCATAAAACAATCGGGAAGTGCCGTTTCCGGCCATCTGGGGGTTTGAAAAACCCAAAATGTTCTTGTACGCTCCGCGCCAACCGATGGTGGCGCTCCGCTTAGATAGTCTCTACACATTAGCCCCCCCCCCCAATAACTTTCCCGTTCCGCCGCGCCTGGAGGGGCACCCCCTCCCCTTAGACCCCTACCCCAGGACGTTGATCCGTATCCACTTAAGTGCCCCCCATCAAATGCTGGTGCCCCCCTGTGCCCCCCAGACTGAAAAGTCTGGTGACGCCACTGACTGTATAACGTACGACAAAGGCAAAAGAAAAAGCAACCTTGGATTACCAATGGACTCCTTGTTTCAATTAAACGTAAGAATAAACTGTACAAGACTTACTTAAATTTACCAAATCAAGTTAACAAAGAGTTCTTCACCAAATATCGAAATAAGCTCAAACACATCCTGCACATAGCAAAGAGAAAACATTATACATACATATTCAACAGCTCCAAACATGACAACAAAAAGACATGGGAAAACATAAACAGTCTATTTTAAGCAATGGCAAAAAAGTTTTCAATTACCCTAACATCTTCATTGATGATGATGATGATGATGATGATGATGATGATGATGATGATGATGATGATGATGATGATGATGATGATGATGATGATGATGATGATGATGATGATGATGATGATGATGATGATGATGATGATGATGATGATGATGATGATGATGATGATGATGATGATGATGATGATGATGATGATGATGATGATGATGATTATGTACCTATTTTGTGTGATTTATCCTTGAACCTTGAAATGTGAGACATTCGGATTTTGATTCGTTTATCAAATTGATATTTTCGTCGTTTCGATTTTTGATTGGCTACACTGAGTTGGTTGTTATGTTGGCGTTGACCGGTGGTCAATTTAGGAAGTGTAACGCGCCACTTCAAATAAACACAGAAGCCCTGTATGTGTGTGATCTCCTCTTTGTGTTAGAGAACTTACTCCTATTTACAGATGGGTGCACTTAAATATAACTTAGAGTGCATTGCTAAAGAGATGATGTATTTCTTATAAGCGCGTGCTAATGCTAAACTTGTGCAGTAGATATAAAAAATGTGTTTAGATTGTAAATTAAATACAAAGACATGTAATGTTTAGCATTCAGCGTTTTTCCTTTTAAAGTAAACAAAATATTCTTTTAGTTATAGGATGACTAATGTGTACAATTGATGAAGAAAAGGCAAAGCCCTTTTCAGCTTATTTGACATGACAACATTGAACTCATAAAAGTTTTAAATTGAATTCACAAAAGTTTGGAAAAATGATGGTGCAAATTCTATAAGGACTTTGCTTTGACAAAGAGATGCAAACAGTGTGAGTAATTAGCAAAACATTGTACTAGGAACATCGCTTTAATCATAAAACATGACTTAAAACAGATTTAGTGAAAACTAACCAATAACACACAAGCTATACATATGGCAATGTTGATGCCACCTTGGTACATTGGCGGAAATGAATGAGACTGCTAGTTTACAAGAGATTGGAGATTTACACTCTAATGGTATTTTATATTTTCTGAAAAGCAGAGACATTTTTTGTGAAGAATATAGCCGAATAAGGATAAATCATTTTTTACAAAAAGAAAAATAAGGAGATGGAGATGTAAACGCGAGCACGTTTGTTGGCTGGCGTGCTCATTTTTTTTTTATTATAAATACTGTTTTATAAACCCCTCCTCCCCCACAAAATCATTATTTCTATTTTATTTTCTATATACTATGCACTTTTAAACTTAAAGAGTCAAGAGGTCTAGAAGGCCCTGGTAGAAAGTAAAAACTGTTACCACTAGTGCGAAAAGATACATGTTAGAGGAATAATCGGACATGTCAGGCCTTTTCGAACAGCGTATAATAGTTCAAAGGTCATACACTGAGACTATAAATGACACCGGTCGCAAAGAAATAAAACGTTTGGATGTTTCTTTTCAGACTGATTAGGATTCTGTGTTATTTTGACCTTACGTTGTTAAATATCCGAAAGTACAAATGAAATGATAAAGTCATTAAACATATTCACGCTAACGAATTTAAACACAGTTGCTTAGCAACAATTATATGTGTTCCATGTGTACTTTCAAATTCGTCTTACGATGAATTTGTTTTCGTCGTTGATTCCAAGTGTTTGAAATGAATGGAGGGCTCTGTTTCTCAATAGCAAGAGCCCTCATTATACACAATCCATGACAAGGAAGATAAAGTAGCTGCTTTGTTCCAAATGTAAGCGTTCATTTTAGTACAGTTAACCTGGAACAAGGAAGTTAAAATAACCTAACAACACACTATGATGATACAAAATGATAATTGAAGGCATTAAAATGATGTCGCGATATAAGATGTTGTACATCAATATCACGAAATGTCAATTCTTTGACACAATATTCAAATTGAGCAAAAATCATTCCAAA
Source organism: Apostichopus japonicus (assembly GCF_037975245.1). Classification (NCBI taxonomy): domain Eukaryota; kingdom Metazoa; phylum Echinodermata; class Holothuroidea; order Aspidochirotida; family Stichopodidae; genus Apostichopus; species Apostichopus japonicus. The sequence goes on from NC_092571.1 coordinate 28,248,856, forward strand.
ATTATGATTAGACAACCGATGTACTCTATTGTTTGTTGCCTGTTATACAGTGGCGTAGCCAGCAGGGGGGGGGCAGGGGCGGGAGCCCCCAGTTGAAATGCTCGCCCCCCCCCAAATGCTCGCCCCCCCCAAATGGAATTATTGACTGAGAAAAAAAAAACTTGAATGCACACTAAATATGTTGCTGGGCATATGTGCATATATTACCATGGTTTTTATGCAATTTTTATTCTTTACCTCTTACCTAATTCTCTATCTGCGAAATTGGGTGGCCAAAATAAAAATCACTACCATGGGAACATTGCCTTGAAAAAGAATTTGACCCAAGCAGCAGCGCAATAAACGCCACTGTCTCTGTATTGTCAAATGTGGAAACGGGTTGGCAATTTAATTAAACGGTCTCCGCGGCACTCACAAGGGGAGGCTACGTTCAGTTTATGTTCACATGGTTATCCCTGATCCCTGGATTGTGTTCCGCAATGATCCACACGTGAGTGACGTGTACGGCAGAATGAATATCACAGTATTTAGAAACAATTTGCATTTTGACTGAAACTTACAACATGTTTTGCTACTCCTACGCGACCAATCGCGATGTGTTTCTTGGGTTCGGTACATTCAACACAGAACAGCCTAGTAGTCTATATACGTTTGTGTTTCCGTAGTGAGCTCATAGGCCCCAGGTGACCAGACGTCCCCGATTTTCGGGGACAGTCACCGATTACAGTGTGCTGTCCCCGATGAACAAGTGTCCCCGAAAAGGTCCCCGATTCGTCAAAATGTTCAGAAATTTCGAAAATATACCACATTATTAGTAAAATAATTGTAAAAACAAAATTTAGTCAAGTGTGCAGTCGCGGAACGGAACTTATAACCAGTATTTCAGGTGGGCCAGTGCAAAGTGGAAACACTGTTAAAAATATGCTAGATCGATCTAGCCTAGCACTCTTTCGACCGTATAAATGGCAACTACGGCGACACAACGACACTTATAGTGTGAGCATGAGCAAATCACAAGCTCTCAAAGAACCACGTAAAGTAGGTGGATTTCATTTAAGAAAGAGCTACATTTTTGAAAATAAATTGATTAAAAAAGTGCTTCAAAGTATCACCATTTTACATCTAAGCACCTTTAGGCACTTGAAAATTTTCCAAAGGGGAGGGGCTGTCCCCCTCCCCTTTGGAAAATTCTGCTTATTACTTGGTTAAATACAAATGTGTAAAACAACAAAATACGTGCATTATTCCATGCATCAAGACTTCAGATTCACCAAGCGACGAAACTCAAGGGAAATAAATAACGCTTCACCTGATAATGACACTACGAGATGAACAATATTACACATAGCCAGCTAATATTATCATTCGTATGTGGAAATGTCAAGACTCATTTAGGGTCAAAAGAGACTGGCTTATCATAAGCCCATATTGTATTAACTCACAACAAATAAACGCAGTATCATTATTGCTATTATCATTTCCATTACAAAAGATTAAGTAATCATACACAAAAATGATCTCTTTAAGGGCATTCAGATCGGTACCATTTGTAGCCACTGATAAGCTGGTACTTTAACGTTACATCATCTGACTCGGAACGAGATATAATTGTCTGTCATAATTATACTTAGAGTCCTCAGAAATATCAGCATACTTTGCAGCTTCTTCCTCTGTATTTTGATTCAATGTTAGAGAGTGAGCATACACCTGAGGGTCGTCTACATTAGTCTGATGCTGACCTACATGTGTACTTTCCGGTCTTATGGTAGTTGTATAAGTAGTGTTAGACATCGGGAATTGGCCAATCGCATGAGATGATGATGATGATGATGATGATGATGATGATGACGATGATGATGATGATGGTGCTAATCTACATGTATACGCAACGACGGCAATTCAAGCGAAGTAATAACGTTAGTAGTACAATGATAATACAGGAGAGAACCAATATCATTAAATGACACAGATCGAAATTATGTGATCTTACGAAATTAACACTGGCATGATTGAAAATGTTCCTTCCACCATATGAACCACTGCATTCAAAATTTATTGATCCATCGATACTTGATCCATAATCAAATATCTTGAGCTGTAATGAATCATTGATCTTAGTGATGTTATACTGACAATCTTTCAGTGGAATATCAGTCCATTCTAGTACAACTCCACTCACATTACTGGTACAGGTTAGAGTAATATTTTCTCTTTTATTTGTGTTGACTTTGTAGTGAGATGGATCAATCGATACGGAGAATGTCGATAAAATCACTAACGGTCCGAAGGAACAAGATTTGTTGTAGCTCTGATAGGGAGCAGGTAACTGTTGGATTACTCTGCAGATCAAGCTGCTATTGTTAAAAGAAGAATCCAGGTATGTAGAGAATGATCGTGATGTTGAAAGCTGTCGCTCAGTGATGATTAAATCTGTGCTATTAACTTGTTGCTGTCTACCTTCCGTCTGAACGTAGAGAGATATATTAACAACTGGATTTCCTTCTTCTGTTGTACAGTTGAACTCGAACGGCACTTGTAAAGGGTCACTGAAGACTATAGGAAGTTCGTAGTTGGATGTACATCGAGGATACTCTTCTGATGGACTGTAAATAACCTGTACGATTATATAGTGGAACCCTGGATGTCTACAGATGAAGTCGTCTTGATTGTCTCGTGATATATTGATAATAGTTAAAATACAAGCAGAGTCAGTTCTGCTAAAGATAATATTGTCTGGTAAGAATGGAATCAAAGATCCATTCCTAACGTAATCTATGTGAGCCCCCCCCCCCTATGTGACATTCATCAGAAGTATGTTGCTGACAAATGAGATCAACCGTATCCCCCTCGAGAACTTCACGAGAATAAATCTTCCTACTATGTTCTGTAAAAGTAAATGAACTTCTGATTCCACTGGAGCCAACCACGCATAGACTGACCCCAAACGCAATCACAAAAGTGACAGATTTTGCAAGCAAATCGTCTGCTGTATTTATCTTCATATTCGGTACTTCTATAAAAAAAAGCTGAGGAGAGAATTATGTTCAATCATGTTTAAAATATTGTTACCTTAAAAAGTTTATACAACAGCAAGTTCTGAAGTGACATGATAAATGACCAATATCAGGTGACCACTGGCATCTTATATTGTTAAAGAAATTATCATTCTGAAATGAGTAGTAAGTGCGAACATGAAAATATTGATGCAAATTGTTTAAATATATTTGTGAAGATTGCCAACGAAGTGGTGCTGAGAAGTATGTCATCAAAAAGCAGTGTACATTTGTACTCAAATTCACAATAGATGCAAAATAAGACCAGATTATGATATTTACTAAAACCCATAGTCACTTTTGAAACCATTTGATGCTATCTATATTAAAGAAGAGTTTTGAATAGTGTTGTGCAGAAAGGTGTACATCGCCAACGGTGTATTGAGAGCGCAAAAGAATCTCATACCTGTTTTTTGTTATGGAAAATGCGGTATATATATATATATATATATATATATATATATATATATGAAAATCGTAATGAGTTGGAAAATCAAGAACAGTGAAAAAAACTTCCAGCCACTACCGGGATTCGAACCCGGGCCTTTCGCTCTGTACGAGGACATCCTAACCAACTAGGCTATGGACGCTGATTGTATGTCCAGAGGTTCGAAACCGGTAGGGAAAGTTGTAATTCCACTGTAGGCGTTTGTCACCTGTATCGAACAATACTAGTTCTGTTTTTGGTGACATATTTTGCCTTAATCTAGGGATCAAACATGATGCTAACCAACTGGAAAATCATTTGTGATTCCTTAAGCCGGATCTCGAAAGAGATACTTTGAACAGACTTTATGTTAATGAAATGGAGGTAAACGACAAAGGCAAATGAATATATATAAATGAAAATCGTGATGGGTTGGAAAAACAAGATGGATGGATGGATGGATGGATGGATTGGATGGATGGATGGATGGATTGGATGGATGGATGGATGGATTGGATGGATAGGTGGATGGATGGATGGATGGATGGATAGGTGGATGGATGGATGGATGGATGGATGGATGGATTGGATGGATTGATGGATGGATGGATTGGATGGATAGGTGGATGGATGGATGGATGGATAGGTGGATGGATGGATGGATGGATGGATGGATGGATGGATGGATGGATGGATGGATGGATGGATGGATGGATGGATGGATGGATGGATGGATGGATGGATGGATGGATGGATGGATGGATGGATGGATGGATGGATGGATGGATGGATGGATGGATGGATGGATGGATGGATGGATGGATGGATGGATGGATGGATGGATGGATGGATGGATGGATGGATGGATGGATGGATGGATGGATGGATGGATGGATGGATGGATGGATGGATGGATGGATGGATGGATGGATGGATGGATGGATGGATGGATGGATGGATGGATGGATGGATGGATGGATGGATGGATGGATGGATGGATGGATATCGATAGATATATCGATAGATATATCGATATCGATATAGATATCGATAGATATATATATATATTTATGTAGATGTAGATGTAGATATAGATATAGATGTATGTATGGATATAGATATAGATGTATGTATAGATATATATATATATATATATATATATATATATATATATATATATATATATGTATGTATAGATATAGATATGTATATAGAATAATAGATATGTATATATAGATGTATGTATAGATGTATGTATATATGTATGTAATTAAGATACTATTTTTTTTAAACAGCTGCTTAAACAACATGTCCAATGCTATCATAAATAAATAGTATATGGACGATTTTCCACCAAATTTGCGTACCTTTGTTAGTAGCTGGTACAGAATCGGAAAGATACTACGATCATTTGCAATTGCTAAAAGCTCCTCTGGAGTTCCAACCATTGAAGAAATCAGAAAATAATTAACCTCATAATGTTACTTTTAATAGCAACGTTATCTAATGTTCAATAATATTTACACATAATGCATCAACGCCTTGACCTTATTATATCAATAATAGCCTGCTGGACAATGTTATATTCTCCAAACGAACCGCTGCATTGAACAATTATTGATCCATCGATACTTGATCCATAATCGAACATTCTCAGTATTAGTGAATCGTTCATCCTACTGATATTATACCGCCAATCTTCCAGTGGGACGTAAATCCATTCCAATACAACTCCATTCACATTACTGGTACAAGTTAGAGTAATATTTTCTCTTTTATTTTTGTTGGCTGTGTAGCGGGATGGATAAATCGATACCGAGAATGTCGGTAAAATCACCAATGGTCCGAAGGAACAAGATCTGTTATAGCTTCGATAGGGAGCAGGTAACTGTTGGGTAACACTACAGATAAAGGTAGCACCATTAAGGGATAAATCTGGGTAGGTAGAAAATGATAGTGATTTTGAACGCTGCTGCTCAATCTCGATTAAATCTGTGCCATGTATTTGCTGATGTTGTGCATCCCTTTCAACGCAGAGGGATATATCAACCGGTGGATCTCCTTCTCCTGTTGTACAGTTAAACTGGAACGGTTCTTGCCATTGACTAACAAAACGGGACACATGACTTTCGTAGTTAGACGTACACCGAGGGTACTCTTTAGATGGGCTGTAAATAATCTTTAAGACTAAATATTGCAAATTTGGCCTTGTGCAGACGAAAAAGTCCTCATTGACTCGCGTTACATCGAAAATTTTTAAAATACAAGCTGATTCATTTCTGTTAAAGATAACATTATCTGGTATAGCAGGGCCAAATGAACCACTCCTAACATAAGTGACTTTGTCTCCCTCTATCAGACAATCACCAGTAACATGTAAATGACAGATGAGATCAACCGTGTCCCCCTCAAGAACTTCAAATATATTCTCCTTCGTGGTATATTCTGTAAATTGGAATGATCTTCTGAATCCACTGGTGCCTTTAACTATGCATAGACTGACAACTAAGGCAATCAAAGAAAAGACAGAGTTTGAAGGGAAACGTCGAACGATGGTTATCTTCATACTATAGTAATTGATCGTATAGCTGGAGGAGAAAGATTGTAACCATGTTTAACATCACTATAAAATCTGGACAACAATAGTGACCTATAATTGGAGGACGCAAGAAATACTAATACCATAGTAGAAACTGGTATTTTGTAATGAAACAGAAGATTACGTGAAAATCGAATACAGATGGCGAAATTTGAAAGAGGAACAATCTGAATGGTAAAATAAAATTGGTATTCTTCACACAGAAGGGTTGATATCAAAATCTTAACAATTATTCGAAGCGTTAATAATGGCTCTTATGAGGAAAGTTGAGTGGTTTACCTAAATTAAACGTAAATTAATGCTGTTTTAAGTAATACAATTTAATGTTCTTGTCAATTTCTCATTACAAACAATATATTACCGAATATTGTTGAATAATGCGGTGTACATTATAATCGAGGCTTAGGTTTTAAAACTGTATACTGTATCAACGATCGAGAAGGAAAGAATCATACATTACCCAATTTTACGATAAGACTACTACTTGTAAATGTATTCCTTGCGTAAACACTGCTTCCTTGTGGTAATGTCAAAGCAGTCATTGGAAATCGAAACCTGCTTAGACATTTAAAGAGACGAACGAACGCTTTGAGTAATGAATTGAATGAACGAATGAAAAATTTCATGACTAGATTTGAAAAAGAAAGTACTTCATTAATTTTTTTTATCAGATATTGTCTGATATTTGTCGGGGAAAAATGTAAGTTTAAGTTAAGAGCCTGTGTAAAATGAAAATGTCATACCGTTTACGGTGACGTAGGAAGTCGGGGCAGTTTTGGAATCTTTCGAAGTCAAGTTTTATTATGTAGAGGCTTCTGCATTGCCAAAATGTAGGACAGAAATTTTTGTTAGCATTCATTTCATAACTCTGAATATATTCTTTCTCTCAAACTGGGAATATTTCTTACCATTCACTTTTTTATTCTGATTGTGACTTTCTTTCTTGATTTCCTCCATAATTAACGTCCACATTTCTATATAAAAAGTCGATATTTTGATTAGGCCTATTATCAGTTGTCACATTCTGTACAATTATTTGCTAATGGAAAGGATCCTGCTGAACAAGTAAGCGCTGCTGTAGAGTAAATTCATATAGGTACTCAATTGGGGGTTTGAACATACCCGCCCGCCCACCCCTCTTACCCCTGTGCCTACAATTATGGTTACTTCAGGTCCGAACATTATAAGAATTATGATTATTACTGACAAAGCTGATAAACTTATCAACAGCATCCGAGTCCAAGCCCTTTATACTATCTAAATGTTGGTGCTTTGACATTTCTTCAACCATCATTAAATGGCTACTTACAACTCCATAGTCATATGTTACCTCTTCATTCTTCTCACTTTAAAATTTGTGATCAGAAACCTTCACTCTTTGGAACTGGAGCCTGTCGTAAATAAACTCAGAAACCTCAGAAAGGTTCAGCATTTAGCTTTGCAGTTATTGTGCGACGATTCGTATTGTCCTCGTTAAGTTGACGTAGTTTGGTAACAGCTAATCTTAGAGTCCTTAGATCATGATGATCTGGGACTTGGGAGGACGGAACAATTATATAAAAATGACGGATAACAGCACAACTATAACTATCATAGGCTTATTGTCTTGGACGTTATAATCCAAAATCTGCAGATAAATCCTAACGTTCTCAGAACTTCTTGTTTCTTTCATAAAAACTGTTACACTGAACAGTGAGTGGTCCATCGACCTATACATATAATAAATCAAAAACATTCAGCTGTAATGAATCGTTCATCCTATACTGATATTATACCGCCAATCTTCGAGGGGAATATAATTAGTCCATTCCAAAGACAACTCCATTCACATTACTGGTACAGGTGAATATTGTATTCTTTCATTGGGTTGATGGAGCAGTGCGGTGGATGGATCGATACCGAGAATGTCGGTAAAAGCATCATCAAATGGTCCAAAGGAACCAGATTTGTTATCTTGGATAGGGAGCAGGTAACTGTTGAGTAACACTGCAGGTTAACGGAGCATTGTTAACGACTGAATCCAGATATGATTAAAGTGTTGCAAGATCGGTATTTCGAAGACCGTTTTAAGTTTTCGTCCGTCACGTGATATATTCTATCTTCATAAAGCAGATATAATGTCATGTATAATAGATGAATTTCCTTCTTCTTTGTTAAGCGGGTAAAACAATATGCTCTGAAATAGGTTAAAAATAACACTGTACTGTTTTCACTTCCATTAGTCATACGGGGTAAGTAAAAACCAGACGAATTAATCGAAACATACACGCCAGTTTTTTGGTACTTGGCGTAGGCAGGTAGGGCTAAAATGAGATGTCGTCCAGGGGATGCTTAAGAGAAGGGACACCACCCCCTCCCCCAGTAAGAAACTTGTTATAATGGAAAGGGGGGTCTTAGTGCAAAATGTTGCTATAAATTTGCGACAAATGTTGGAAGAATTTTCGACTATAGATTGTACTGCATATACATAGTACATATTTACGTACTGTACACCAGAAATTTTAGTGATATTGTTTTACCAGGGGGATCCCTGCATTTAACTGGAGGGCTAAGGCAGCTGTCGGGGAAATTTTATGTTGGAAAACTTAAAACTTCAGCACACTCTTAATCCTGACTGTTTTCCACGTACGTTGAACAACGGTAAAGTTGATTCGGGCTGCGATCTGTCTTTGTAGTTGGGCTTTAGGAACAAGGGTTGAGGGCGGTGTAGCATATTGGTGAGATAATTGCACTTGTTCGTGCACAGGTAATATCCTCGTTGACCTTTTTTTTTTAAATAATGTTTGTAAGGATAGGGGACAATGTCAACTTTTGTGACTCCAAATTACAACTGAAAAGTCATAATTTAATACCCAAAATGTTGATTAACTGCAGCATTTATTTATATTATTATGATTTACTTTTAAGCATTTTAAGTTTGTAAAATAAGGAGACAAAGAAGATCTTTCGGTTGATTCATTTTCCTTTTAATTTGTTATTCATGATGAGAACTTTTCAGCGTGTTATAGATCCGCCTTGAAGAAGGGCCTAACACTCAGGAACTAACAAGCCTGATTCAAGTATTATGCCAAGGAAAAACACAGCAGCACAATGGTTACGTAGTAGCTTTCTGAAAACATAGAGATGATGCAAACTTAAGGGTGAAAATGTTACACCTTTAAGGCGAATTCTTTAATTAATCCGTATGTAAAACAACCGTTATTTTCTTTAAATCTCTTGACGTTCTTATTAAAGGAGAATCAAAGCAAACCACCTTCTTCGGCAATTAAGCTATACAACGTTGTGAAATGTTACTTCATCATTTAAAAAATCTCGTCCATATTTTTTTCATTCCGTTTTTCTTTGCATATTTTCAAAGGTGAATGCAAATATTGTTGACACTGAAACCATAACCAGTATTACGTCGTGTCAAGAACTGCAACATGTTATGTTAATTTGACAAACCCATATTTATCACAGAAAATGTGCATTTAATAAAAAATAATAATATTACATGATGCAAATATATGTTACTCGATGATTTAAATTTAGACTTGCTCAAGTCTTCAGTCACGCGTGCATAACCACACATTCAAACTTTTGATCTTGTAAAAAATGGAATTATAAATTCAGTTAATGTTTTGGCATTGCGAATATACAGTAACCTTTATTTTGATTCAAGTTTAATGCATTTATCTTTGTTGCTACATCATACAATTTTTTTGGTGAGTTCATGTAAAAAAGAGTTTAGTTTTAATTATTGGCCGGATAGTCGATTAATTAAAATTAAAAGAATTGGAATATTCTTCTAATTTATCTCAGCCGGTGCTATAGCATTTCAGTTTCTGATCGCTAATTCGTGAATGATGACGAAAGCCTATAGTTGCACATTAGGATTCGTCCCAAAATATCAAGTATTTAACAATGACTTGGAACAATAGTAGCCAAAGTCACTTCGCTACCGCTAACAACCATCCCCCTCCCCCCCCCCCCCCCAAGAAAAATATATATGTATATATATATATATACTGTATATATATATATATATACTGTATATATATATATATACTGTATATATATATATATATATATATTAAAAATAAGCATTTCCAATGGTATGTATGCATAAGCTGCGTTAGAATAAGTTAAAATTTAATAGTCATTAATTGGCTTGAAACTTTACAAGTAAAAAACAATTTGCAAATATGAAAATATTCTAAAGTTTCCTTTAAGGCATTTTTACGATATAAATAGGCTATAGTTAACATTAGTTACAAGGTATCATAAATTAAATACCCTGGATTGCATTTCGTTATTAGAAAAGAATGCTTACTTGTCAAAAACATCAGATAGTTACAGGAATAATAAAAAATGATTTTATTTTATATCACATTCTTTCCATGCATTTAACGTTCTATAGGATACATTGCATGTACATCAATAGTGTCATTTCTAAAAATAGAAACTACTCTTTTGGCAATAATACCGAAACATCAAGAGAGGTGAAATTGTCCTACCAATAATCAGTAAGAAGTAACAACTGTTAAAATGAAATTGTTTGAAGTTTATTAACATAAAATGTCAAAGGTCATGGGATCAGTAAGATTCATGTACCTCAAACTTGATGAGACAGAGTGATGATATCATAGTTGACATTATACCCAAATTTTGGGATGAGGTCTGCAATTCACTTCATTGCATACTTATTTCATTTGCATTTTGTATGTAGTCAAGTAACCAAGTTATTTGTAAAAGTCAGCATTAAATTAATCGACGAAACAGGATTATTGGCAGCTATCGAGAGGGTAGACTTAAATGTTGTCTAGGGTTATACAGAATATACTAAGATTGAGAGAATATGGTGAGGTCCACTCTTTGAGTGTTCATCGTTTTAATGTCATCATCATTGAATAATTTATGTTGCTCTAAACTCAATGGGCTCTTGAAATGATTCCATGAGTACTGTATTAGATCTACATGCTATGCACATCAACTTGGACACTCATCAAGTTATCCGGAAAAAAAGTTCAGTGATCGTGCACCAAGAGAGAGGTCACTTCAATTCTGAAATAATGTTAAGAATTTTGGAACAAATGGCAGAACATCTCCTACTACTTCACCTTGAATGGAAAAGGCTTTGCCTATTTTACAAAATGTTGCCAGAGTTTCACAATTATTGTTGATAAGGTCAAACTCCTGACTAGAATTATACAGCATATCATAAGCCCTTGCCACGACTACATCAGTGGGATCACATTCCGGGTATTGAACACGTCTCACACCACCCCTGGGGAACATAATATCTTCACATTTTATAAGAACAGGAACACCTGTCCTGTGGATCACTTTGATTTTTTCTTTTTCATTTTCAGATATGTGTAAAAATATCGCATGATGATCATAGATCAGAGAACGACGGAAAACAATGTGGTCTCCACGTTGTAACTTATTGACATCTGTAACTTTATCATGCCTCAGCTTAGACAAAACCAGGCTACGTGGAATCTTGTACGAGAATTTTTTATTATCCCAGACTAAATGAAGCTTTGCAGATTCTGTTGTTGGAAACCATTCAGCTGCACAGGAGTTGCATACAAGACTCACGACCGATGATTCATCACTGTGAGATTTTAGTTCTTTATAAGAGTTTATTCCACATACGCATGTAAGGAGTACGCCCTCTGCTGGAATATAGAGAGAAAAACAGTTAATATTGACACAAATGTTGGAAGCTAAATTGAACTTTGAAATAATACTCAACTGACATGTATGAAAATAGCTTAAATAGAGAATCAATTAAAAAGATTAATCATCGATACATGTAAATCAAAATTTTGGAAAAATTTGACAAAAACATCTCCTATAGAATGAGCCATATCACCCCCCCCCCCTCACCTCGAACCTCTGACTGTTATTTGGGGGGATATAGTTCAGTCTGGATTTCTTTATCCACCAGTGAAGAATTGGACCACTATTATAGTTGTATCCCGCCCCACCCTTTTTTAATGTCAACCACGCAAACTATATATTAGTCAGATTTTATACTGATACAGAACTGATTTATAGTCTAAATATTCCTCAGAATAACCATTTGACAAAAGTTTACTTTTCTGGGGGAGGACTCCCATACCCCCTGTATTCAGTGTCAATGACCAAAGTGCAGTCCCTCTCTTTTAACAAGATTGAGCCCCAAACCAAAATCAGTTGGGGGAATTTACAGTATAATTTCAGCCCTTCCCCCCCCCCCATACCGTTAGAATTATGTGCATTGTACTATTGAGTTGGATTGAAATATTAAAACAACATCACTTTAATGAGCATGGGAAATAACAGTTTTCTGTACGAGAGTGCATGACAAAACCAGACTAGAGTGCCTATAGGTAATTATGATGATACGTGCGTGGCTGGATCAGCTGCTATCAATGTATCTGCTTGACTGTTTAAAGTTCTTCCAAAGTTACTAATGGGGAAGTACAGGAAATGCATGTCAGTAATATTTTGAGAGTGAATGTAGTCTAAAAGAAGATGGGGAAAGTATCTTTACTTACCGCTCTTTTAAAGTTTTGCTCAGATTTTAAGAAGGGATTTGTATTTGGCGAACAAAAGAGATGACATAGTCATCTAAGATATCATAACATCATTAGTTTGTGTTAACATGCCCTGCAGAATGAGGCTTTCAGTAAAATACAACGCATACCTCTACTTGGTGCTCTGGCTTGAACAATCTCGTAGCAGTCTTCAGAAGTCTCCACCGGACCATCTGAAAATGAAAAAAAGAAACATATTTAAACTGAGTGACAACCATCCAGGTGGTGAATTGCAGATTTAGAAACGTTACTTGTTCCCCTACTTTTAATTCCTTGTTGAAAAGACAAAACACCAGAATGCAAAGATGCATAGTGGTTTCGATGATGTAACATTCAGCTATTTTCTGCATGAATCTGACGTCATGTATAGTGAGGGTGTACAACATATTTGAAGTTAGTAATACAGTGAAAAGCAGTGCGATATGACAAACAATAAATTCACAATGACACAGGCTGTCCTGAAATGACGATTGACCTCAACAACAAGCTTCTTTTACTTAATTTGGTAGATACATGAACATACTAAATATGACATCAGTCCTTGTGAAATATTGTGTAAAACATGGTTCCACAATCTGACCCCTGGTGAACTCAAATGACCATTGGCCTCCGCCAACAACATGAAGGTTTCTTGTACTCAATGTGCACGGTACAATTACATACCAAATATGCGATCTGTCCAAGCTTCACTTACGATATTATATTTAAGAAGATGTGTTAGTGTGGAGAGACAGGTAAGCGGGGAGTGAAGTAAATGTGTGTCAATTGACCTCCAACGAAAGCAATCATAGACTCCTTAAATTTAATATGGTACATCTACAAACGAAATATGAGATCTGTCCTTTCTTGCAATATCATGTTTACAAGGTTGTCACGATTTTACCTGTTGTCCCGAAAGACCTTTGACCTACACCAAAAACATCAGGCTTCCTGTACTCAATGTGGTACGTCTACAAACTAAGTATGAGGTCCGCCCATGCTTCCCTTCTTGCGATATCGGGTTTTTACAATGTTTTCACAATTTGACCCCTGGTGACCCCAACTGACCTCCACAAAAACAATAAGCTTCTTGTACTCAATGGGGTACTGTACTTCTAAATATAAAGTTTGCCCAAGCTTCCCTTTGTGAGCTATCGTGTTTACAAGGTTTTCACAGTTTGACCCCGAGTGACCCTAAATTATCTTGCCCTCCACAGAAAACAATAGGCTTCCTGTACTCAATGTGGTACGTTTACACACGAAATATGAGGTCTGCCCAAGCTTGAGATATTGTTTTTACAAGGTTTCCACATTTTGACCCCTGGTGACCCCAAATTACCTTTGACACAGAAAACAATAGGCTTCTTTTACTCAATGTGGTACATCTACACACTTAACGTGAAGTTGGGCCAACTTTCCCTTCTTGAGATATCGTGTTTACAAACTGGGTGTCACAAACGCACAAACTCACACCACACGCACACCCACACCCACACAAACAAACACCCACTCACATATATATAAATATAAATATATATATATATATAAATCGTAATGAGTTGGAAAAACAAGAACAGTGAAAAGACTTTCAGCATCCACCGGGATTCGAACCACGGGCCTTCCGCTCTGTACGCGGACACCCTAACCACTACGCTATGGACGCTGATTGTATGTCCAGAGGTTCGAAACCGGTAAGGAAGGTCGTAATTCCACTGTAGGCGTTTGTCACCTGTATCGAACAATACCAGTTCTGTTTTTGGTGACATATTTTGCCTTGCTTTAGAGATCAAACATGATGCTAACCAAATCGAAATCATTTTTGATTCCTAAAGCCGGATCTCGAAAGAGATACTTTGAACAGACTTGATGTTAATGCAATGGAGGTAAACGACAAAGGCAAATGAATATATATAAATGAAAATCGTAATGAGTTGGAAAATCAAGAACAGTGAAAAAACTTTCTGCCTCCACCAGGATTTGAACCTTTAAATTTTGATCACCTTGCATAACAAATACTGCTAAATCTGCTCTGCCAACCTTCTTTAGAGCGTTGGCTAAACAGCCAATGGTCGGTCGTTGCGCAGATGTCCGCTTCCATTGTAGCAGTGTCTGATATTTCTTTTCTTTGCTCTCTCTGTTATCTTGTTCAATGTCATCAAGGTTTGCTTCAGTCAGTCCTAGTTGTCTTCCAAGGAATTTCCACCCCACAAGCTTTCCTGCCAAATCCTGAAAATTGAAATAATTGGCATGAAACACATTTCAAACACACATATACAGTAGGTGTGTTTTACATTCAGACCGAGGTCCCCATTGTTTCTTTCATTGTTTGAATCCACGCACCCTAACCTTAGCAATACCCTATAACAATAGAAATCTACTGAGGATGTGGTGATTCCTTTGAAATGACGTCTGAGGACCTGGAATTCCTCAGTCAGAATACAGAACAAGAGCACAAGCACCCATGCTCACACACCCATTATATATGACTATATACATATGCAGCGAGGTGTGGAGGGGAAGGGACATCGTGTAAGGCCACATACACTCTCAGTTTATCGTCGTGGCTCTAACCTCTGCAAAATAGGAGGGGGGAAGGGTAGGGGTGGAGATTAGGACACCCAGTATATTCACAGAGCGTGTTGTATAGAAGAAAATTAACAGGAAATCAATCTGACCGGTACTTTGGTATCGAGAAACTTACCCCTCACATGGCTCCGGCCACACTTGTAAGCTGATCCCTTGTAATGAGAGTGTTCCATGCTTTCGGTAAATTGCGTATCCATGCCTTACGGTTCTCAACGGAACACATGCTATACGTCATATATTTGGGTGAAAGAATTGACTAAAGAAGATGAGAAATGAGCGATAAAGAAAATAATAAGGAAACGAGTAATCAATTATCAAACCTGAAGTAAGGATTCAGAAGCTAGTGCAGTATTTTCTTGGTCTTGCACATCATTACCTGCCATTTTCCTATATTTACATCAGTTGTGATCTGAAAGAGAAAAATGGAAAAAGAATGTAACAAATCCCATTGAATGCTTTCCTATTTTGTCCCCAAAAAACTATTAAAAAAAACTGTGCTGCTTTCTTTTTCATAAAACAAATTCCCGCCATTGGAGGGCGGGAGGGTTAGATAACCTGTCCCACTTTCCTAATGATAAATGGCTTGTTGGTAATGATATTAAATGCCCTTTTTTGTTGAAAATTAACAAAACAAATGTTATTAAAGAAAAGACTGTATGGAACCTGTGGTACGAAAATCACAGAAGATAAATGTTTGAGGTAAGTTTTTGTGTCGCCTCTCAATGAAGCCAAAAATTCATCTTTTACATCCGATCAACTTGTGGTATCACATGCATGAAGTCAAGATCTACATTGTAAGCCAATATAGATAGGGCTACATATAAACCTGATACAGTTAGGCAGGGACGTAGCTAAGGCCTGATGATTGGGGGGGGGGGGGTGGGCTGTAGTGGCTGAAATTCCAACTGGATGGGATTTGAAGCCAGAAAATTCCGACTGCTGCCTTGTACCCCCCCCCCCGCACTACTCGTCAATGATGCGGTCAGTTTCAGTTAGACACCCCATCTTTCGCGACTGCACTTTTGTTCCGAACTTTTTTCGATACATTAGTACCACTGGCCCTCACTTCACATTAATCACTCTAGTTAAGCTAGTAAGCAACTGAGTATAAGCTATCTGCTTGAAGGCTACATATATACTACTAACTAAAAAAGCTATGTTCAGGCGCGTATCCAGGGGGGCGTTGGGGGCGCGCGCCCCCCGGGTAAGAAAAAGAGGAGAGAAAAAAAAGAGAACAAAAAGGAAAAAAGAGGGGAAAAAAAGAGGAGGAGGAGAGGAAGGAAGGGAAAAGAAAAAGAAGAAAGAGAGAAAAAGGAGAAAAGGAGGGAGTAGAAGAAAAACGCCAAGACACCGGGAAGAGAAAGAGGAACAGTGACATCATTACAGCGCTGCTCCCTATTATATACACATGGTAGATAGTGACGGATCAAGGATTTCGGAAGGGGTTTGCCTCACCCTACCCCTTACACCGACAACTCCATTTTTGACGTTTCCATTTTTCCTCTCTCACTCATGATCTATATACTATATATGGTCTATCATACGCCTTAAACAATTGTAGAATTGTGCTATGAAACCAACTGTGGCTGGTCTCGAACTCGACCGTGTCGTCGGGGAACATGACGCATTTCGGGAAGGGGCGACCGCCCCCCCCCCTTCAGCATATTTTTTTTATGATATCGCCAGTAATTTCAAAATAGAAAGTGCTTAGATGCAACTTACAAGGCCTGGGAAGTGTCGTTTCCAGCGATCTGAGAGGCATTTCCGGCCAAAATTTACTTGTACGCTTCGCGCCAACAAATGGTCCTGGGTAGTGCCATTTCCAGTGATCTGGGAGGCATGTTCGGCCAAAATTTTCTTGAAGGCTTCGCGCCAACTAATGGTGGCGCTACGCTTCGCCTCTCTCTTGGCAAATTCCTCACTACGCACCTGTTCGAATTTGTAAAGCAACCGCAGCAGAATTCACATCATATCAGTGAGCATGAAAATGGCGTTCCGGGATGAATAGCCTCAAAACTGTCCGACTTGCCCGAAAAAATAACCAACATTTTTTGCGCGCTCCGAGCGCGTTCAACATGTTATGGTCAATATCATATAAACAAGCATCGGTTATTAACCCTACATCGCATACCATCGTGTACCGTGCGGTCCGTGAAAGTTGCAATGCGCAGTGTACCGCGGGATGCTAATGTAAACAACGAAATGTCTTATGGAAAAAAGGCATGGAGGTCCAATTATGTCAAAACTCTCTTTAACATTAGAAATGGCGAATTAGGGGCGGCCGCCTCCTACGCCTATGTGTGTAGTTTTCGGTTTCGGAAATATCTGCTATTTTCTTCATTTCCTTCAACCAAGTTTTATAATAGCCGTTATAAGAGGTTTTAATATTTGTACACCAAAAAATTAACTGTGTCTGAATTTTCGAAAATTTCTGACCAACATTCTTTATGCACACTTCCCTCTACTCGCGCAATTTTGACCGGTCTGTTAGGGGTTCAAGGAGGTTTTTCTATATTGGTTGTCCATAGATAAAATTTTGTGCAACATTATGGGTATGTTTTGAAGTGAGTTTATTCACGAGAAATGTGGATTTTCAAATTCTGAACAAATAATGGGCTTGGAACCTTGAAAAGTGGGCCTGACGGATATTGTGGGCCGCGACGTAGAATCACCTATAAAAAGCAATGATCCACAGGACATGCGATGAGGTCGAACATGATTTGTGACTGGTGATAATCTTCAAAAGGTTATGGATGGGAAAAAAACTATCGGGAAATACTTGGTTCTCAGGCAAAAAGTGTACATCTGGTGGGTCATTTTCAAGCCCGAGAAGTGCCATTTCCGGTGATCTGGGTGGTATCAAAACCAGAAATTTTCTTCTACGCTGCGCGCCAACCGATGGTGGCGCTCCGCTTAGATAGTAATTCGCGCCCCCCGGGTTAGAAAATCCTGGATACGCCACTGATTCTTTTTTTTTTCAACAAATCATATTCGACGACATAGTGACGAAAAATGCTCAATTGTTCACTTCATTCCGACTGAGCATTTGGAATGAAGTGAACAATTTTACATTTTGCAGAAAATGTTGAGTTGACGAGATTCGATAAGTTGTCAATTAAAATTTTGCAGAAACTTGTTCAACTGCTCAGTTGGAATGAAGTGAACAATTGAACATTTTGCAGCAAAATGTTGAATTGATGAGATACGATAAGTTGTCAATTAAACATTTTGCTCAATTGCTCAGTTAAAGCAACTGAGCAATCCAACATTTTTCTGATTTTTGATAAGATTTTATCTTGTTATCTAAACAATTTACTGAAAAATGTTGACTTATTGGGGCAGTTTTTCTTATGTTGATGGCACTTTTAAGCTTCCGTAGATTAGCATCGAGTGTTGTATACCATATAGACAATATATATGAACTAACTTGAAGCTAGCCAACAGGGTCAACCCACCCAATAGCAAATTTAGTACATAAATTAACCGAATTGAAGTTGGCGAACGTTGTACAGTAGTTCTAGTAGGCATTTTTTTTAGAGTATTCAAAATCATACGAAGATTTGTAAGGTGGAGTTTAAGGATCACGAGATACAATTTCTCAACGTGGCAAGGAAAACGTGGTAAATATGATTGATTAAAGGTCAATTTTTAGGTCATTCATAATCACAGGAATATAAGCAATGTCGCACGTGAAATATGTCCAATTAAAAACGAGGAAAAAACGCTTAAAATATTAAACATGTGAAAGAACACAATCCTCTTACCCCAAATCCAACGTTTTGATTAAAACGACACTACCGTTATGAGTTTATGATGATTTTTGTGACCCTAAATCCCCTGGGAATTTGAAAATCCCCGTACGGTTCACTGCGCGTTGACATAATGAAACATGACACTGTTGACAGATATTAGTAAACACATCAATCACGGACACACGAGCAGCATTATGAATATTCATATTTATCGCGTGTAAGTTCGTCCATTACAATAACGCAGTAGTGCGACAGAAAAGGTATGCTGGAACATCGCTACGAACCGCATTGAAAATATAGTTTTACCTTCTGAGCAGGGACCAAATATATGACGTACATGTGGTCATGCGTACAAGCTGTAACTACTGTGAAACGACCATAATCGATGCAGCCGACGGTATAGCCGATGCATTGTAAACAGCGGGAACATTTAAATGAGATTCAGCCGAATAATTGAGTAAAAAGGAGAAATATTTGGCAAAAAAGCAACAAATTAATTTCAACGAATTAGTTTCACCGAAGAATCCAGGGGTATGTTTGAGTTATACACTTACTATCTTAAGTTCTATAGGTCCAAATTCGTACAATTTCATGGCATACATGCAAAGCCAGGCTACTGAAAATTGTTGATAAAAGAATGCAACATTTTGTATTGACCCTAGGCCTAGGCCTAAATTGGTTCTACTGTACACTATAGCCTTCTTGGTAATATTTAAGCACTAGTAGTAGTACTACTACTAGGGCCTATATAGCCTAGGCCTATCACTTTACTTAGTGTATGCTTCCTAGTGTTAGTGTTACCGAGTGTTAGGGTGGCTAAATGATTGATTTTGCCTCAACTGATAAAAATTCCGTTAAATTAAATGAAATGTAGGATACAGAATTTTGTAAACACCAGATCCAGTAAGTTGCCAATTGACTGATTTTCTGGCTCATAGCTAGGGCCTGTGGCTGAAACTAAGCCTATTTCCAACTGTGTAGACAATGGTTAGGTTGCTGTCACCAATTTAAACTACTTGTAAGCTATTGGCATAGGCTATAGTGTAGCCTCATGGGGTGCATTGGTAATAAATAATTACCTGCTTTATTGCATGTTATATGGCGTAGGACATTATGCGACACACCCACATTTTCTGATTTTAAAGTGGCAACGAATAGTCTAAGAACAATTTGAGCATCCCTAGAATTTCTCAATAATACTTGGACCAAAATAATTCATAATAAGTTCCTCTTTTTGCAGAATTACTGCAGAACCGTGAATTCTAGGAAAACCTCTGTTCACATTATTTTGTACAATACTACACTGCACAATATAATTCAATCTACAGCAGTGACTTTGTTAATGACTGACCAAAAATTAAAGAACTTCACAGTTTCATCAAATTAGGAAAAAACTATACATTCATAGCGAGACAAAGCATTCCAGAAAAATACTAGGTCATAATTTGTGGAATGAATTTATTTTGTTGATAAATTTGACAGTTTGAAGGCTATACCTATACGTTAATTGAAAACATGCTGTAAATTAACTTATAGGTATATTTTATGATTTTATATTTGCTCTACTCTTATGTATTGAGCACTCTTGCAGCAGCAAGTGAACAATTGAACTTTGTGATACAGGGATGTGCCCACACTGAGCGTCACTAGGCGGCTTAGCACTAAAACTTACCACCCAGCACTGTCCACAAAATTGTGACTCCCGCCCAGCACTATTATCATCTAAAATCCAGACATTCCTAACATTATATTCAAAATTAATTGGGCCACATGTATCCTCGTTTCCCCCCATTTGTCAAATTCACATAAACACAGGTGCGGATATATGAAGTAGGTGTGGCTGTAATCTGCAGCATGCAGTATCACACTACACTAGCTCTGTATACAACTTGCCCTTGTCAATGTCTGGCTGGCAGTTGTAGCGGGAGGGCACCACGTATGTAAAAATGTCACCGCTTCTCTTAGACCCCTTCCCCGGTGTACTCGGCACTCAGGAAATCCAGAGGTATGGATGAGCGCACAGTGTTCAATACGAATAGTCGATAGAGTAAAAAAGGAGAGAAAGGAAGTCAAGACAGATATTATAGTTGTTATTTATCACTTGCTATAAGAACCTCAAAGTTATGAATATTATAAAGGTGTTAGTTGAGCTGTCAAAGCCGTTTACCAAAATGCACTGTTGATCTTGTCATCTCTTTAAGGCTTTTGAACATGTAAATGAAATTGGAAGTCAGTATTGTGTGTGTATGTTAAAATGACATTCACACTGTCAAATCTATAAGTACCAATTTATGAAAGCCTTTTAAAAGCCTCAACACACCTTTCTTAGTTCGATACATTTTCTTTTCAAACCATGCCAGGATATGCTGTACCACCATGTTTCATGATGATGTTTGGTATGTCTTTTTACAGATGGATGAGATGCGGTCCTTGCAACCTACTTCAGGTTATTTTGTTGTGGTTCCACAAGGTGGAGACCCTAGATATGGAGGCACACAGAGTGGCAACATATTCATTGAAAATGAATATGAGGCTGTCGTCGAAGGGTTCTGCAAAGGTAAATGTCTGACTTCTGTATATTCAATAAACAGTGAGCTTAGTACCTTCAATTGCCCAGGAAGAACAAATCAATTAACAGATCACAGCAAAATACACGAATCGACTCATTAAACATCTGCGTTCAATAATCTTTGGATTACAGGGTTCAGGAATACAGATTTAAGAAATCTTCATAGGTTAACACAGCTGATGTAACAGAAAATATGAAATGTTCTGTCTATTACTATAGGCATAATAAAAACATAAGTATGGTTGATGCAGCAAACCAATTGACCATATTTTTTATGCATGCAACACCCCACCTTTTCTCTATTTGTGTCGCCTATTGTAGCAATGAATGACACCTACTTTCTATCATTGTTTTGGCAGGATTGGATGCTCGGGTAACAGCAAAGACTTCAATTACTGTCCATGACATACGGCAGCTCTTTAATAGCAAATATGGTTAGTTGAACATACTGAAACTATTTGCCAGAGTAAGTGGTGACACAATTGTGCCATTGAAAGGCAGGGGAGCTCTGAGACACCAAACTTCTGCATTGGCCACACTGTATGCAAAAGTATGACCATATACAGTTCATTTATGGGCACGGGACACTTCAGTTTATCAAAAATCCAAATTCAATCACACATTGAAATAATACTTAAATTATTAGATACTCCATTATGTACCACCTTTGTCTACACATTCAGTGGCACTAACACTAAACTTGACCACATGTTCTGCTGACTTGCAAACACTCACTACCAGTCTGTCAGTTGAACATGAAATATTAGAATGGTTTATCTATATCAGTAAAGAATGCAAATCAAACAAATACAAATGGTAGCAACATCCTATGTCTTATTGAGCAAAATATTTATTTCTGACAATTTATTTTTCTTCAGATGTAGTGATAAATGGATATCCAGCACTTTTTATCATATTGTGATATGAGTTCTTATGACAAAATATCGCTCAACCCTACTGTACTCCATAAGTTATATTAAACGTGACCTCTCTTCCATTTGCAGCTGAAGCAGTTGGGCAGCCTGGCAAGAAACTGCCGTACAAAACACTTTTTAATTTACAAATGGATGGGCTTCCAGAAGGAATTGTGTTTAAGAAGCCACAATGCTATGGGACAGCCCAGCTACGTAGGATTTGGAATGCCCGAGAGAGCATTAAATGTATAGTTAAATCGTAACTTTATTAATCGTAATTTTATCGTTTTTATACTTCTTGCCTCATTGCCTTCAAGTTGCCTCATTGCCTTCTTGCCATAAATATGAGTAGATACAGCTCCAAAATCAAAGTTATATATATGAGATTTAATCGCCTCTTTTTTTAACTGGCCTGAAGGAATTTTGTTTTTTTACTAAACAGGAAACCTCAGAGACGGTATTATTATTTTTATTATTATTTATTTTATATATATATATCTATATTTACAAAGTATGATAAGCCAGAGGAAAGGCTATTGGTACCATAGCATTTAAGTTTTTGCTTTCTTTACCTTCAGTAGTACTATATACAGTTGTAATAAAGTTACAGAAATGGAATTATAGGGGTACGGTGGGATCAAACTTGATTTTGATGTTTGAAACCATTCAACAGAACTTTCAGCACAGATAACATAAAATGCTTGTATGGATTGGAGGAAATCCCCTTAAACCATGGGAGGCAAATCGATAAAATTGACTGATAACAGTCTAAACATGGTTGTACCCATGAGATATTTTAAGTTGGATGGAAGGTGTCCAATTGTGTGGAAATAGTATATTCACTTTTTTGGATGATACAAGCTTTCAGTGCAAGTGAACCTTTAGATTTGTTGGTGAATAAATGTTCAATATCAAATATACTGACACTTGTCTAGTGTCATCTCATTACTTATAAGGCATACTACAGCACCAGAAAGTCATTTCGTATTCATATCTCTTTCATTTTTTTCTTCGTGTTTGGAACTCCGTCCATATATTTATATTTCTGGCTGTACCTAGTTAATGTGCTATTTAAGAATGATTTTGAGTATTCTATATTCAAAAAGACATCTGACCATGTCATAGGTAAATTGTTCACATTTTCAACATTTTGTTGCACTTAAATGAGGTTTGATAGTTAATGTGTGAAGACACATTCAGTGGTGATTACTTTAGTTGGTTTACACATTTTATCCAAGTAATTTTTTAGCAAAGGAACCTTTGTAGTCAGGTTGGCATGTGTGTGTCTGTCTGTGTGTGCACCTGTGACACTTGCTTGGGTACACTGTAACTCAACAAGGGATGGTTGGACTTAACTCAAACTTGGTATATAGATCCGCCATAGTGAGAAGGTTTGCCCTATTGTTTTTGGTGCCTGTGAACGTCACCAAAGGTCAGTTAGAGGCCAAAAACCAAAATACTAAAAAAAGCAATAACTCCCATTGACAGGGTCCAACATAGTTGATATTTTGGGACTAGTTGTGAATAGGGTAAGGGATCATTTCCAAACATAAAGGTTATGTGATCCAAGGTCATCAAAGGTCAATTAGGGGTCACAAACTAGTATTTTGGCAATAATTTGAGAACAAAATGTCCCTCAAGGGTTGGAAGTTATGCTATTGTAATCCAAACGTTGACCTGCATTTGGGTGACCTTTGACCTCAGGTTGACCTCCAGTGACCTGTATTAGTTTCTTTCTAGTTGATTAATGGAATGTTCTTGGCCATATTCCGATCTAAATTGTCCATAAGTTGACTCCTCTGCAACCTTTGTGTGCGAAGTTATTAGACATCAAGGTTTCTTTTGGTTTTGTTAGAATTCTTAATAAGTACAGTTAGGATGATTCTGTGCGCCGAAAAGGTGTGAGCTTATATTTGTTCTTAACGTGTAGCATATTATGCATTTATATGCCAGGGTGTTATAACACACTAACACGTGTTATGTTTTGGGAGCATGCGAGAGCTAGATATGTTAAAGATACAATACAGTAAATCGTAGTGGTATTATATATTTTTTTTTATATATTTTTTATATTTTTATATTTTTTATTTTATTTTTATATAGACTAATATAAAATATTTCTTGATTTTTGATTTTTTATATTTTTTTTATATTTTTTTTATTTTTTTAACACAGGCCGCAATAAAATGTGCCTCTAGCATAACACGTGTTATCATGTTATAACACAGATGCATATAAATGCGCAATATATTCAAGTCGAAAACGCTATTATAAGCAACTGTACAATTCGGTTCGGGTGTTCTGTGAGACCTGTAAAAAATAGGCCAACTCTTGCTCATATCAGTCACCTGGTCCTCAACAGGTTCTCAAAAGGACCAACGGATGATTTGTGATATTTTTGGCAATAATATTGTGTGTGTACATCGGACCACATAACAATTTTAGGACAGTACTGCTTGCTCCTTTGTAAATATTCCTTACGAGCAAGGAACCATAGTGCCCTTGGGCTCTTTTATGTGAGGTTATCATCAAATGACAGAATCGTATTCATTATTGTCTTCATCAGTGCTATATCATACTTTGCACCAAACTTTCTTTGCATGATCATATACAGTTATATTGATATGAGAGTATGTGGATAGGAAATACACATATTAACTATAAATTAACCTCTGTGTCCTTATTATCCAGATATATAACAGAATTGCTAGAAATTTCCTACATAGAATATACAAAAAAATGGTTATGGAGGCATACCAAAAATTATCAAAGAAGATGCTAAAATCATGTTTAAAACTAAGAGTGAGGATCGAGGGTGAAGAGCAATGTTGGAAATCTCTACATTCATTCAGTGGGTCTTGTGGCAACTTTTCCTTGGTAACCAGAAGACCATACTTTTTATCATAGAAAGGAACACATGTGTCCCATTAAAAATGAATTTTGGGGTGTAACCAGATCATGCTGATCAAGCGCTCTACAAAAGCTTTTATCTGCTCGTATAGTAATGATGCTAAGAATGAGACTGCATTAATGGAAAGACTCCCAGTTCCCAACGCCAATATCATGATAACAGGATATTCGAATCCACACGACTTATGAATGCGATGAAACTTTTCTTCAATTTCTCGTCCGCCAGTTCAGAGCAGGGACCTATTTTACTTAGCCGCTAACAACCCCTTCAATGATATTAAGATCGCAGATTCGTTATTTGGTTTACCTGTTCGTCGCGCGCGACATTCGATACACCATCAATTAAGTCCATGACCAGATAAACGCCATGTATACAATTACGGCTCTGAATTACAGTCGAGTTTCTCTACAGAAACTCTAAATTTCTGACCCCAATGGCGCCCTCATATTGACGTTAAACTTAAAACTATCAGTAAAATCCTGGTTCATCCATTAAATGTTTCGGTGCGTCAGATGAACGCAGAAATAAACCAGCGGGTTCTCTTAGTGTTACCGTCCCCAATGATATAAGGCGAGGGTACCTCATGGTTATGTTCAATTGATCGTATCTTAGCCGTCGAGAAATATCTTCCCAGTATAAGGGGTAATGCACAATAATAAGAATTACGTTACGACCCGCATTCCTCAGAGGGCCAAACCCTAATTAAGACATTGCGCACACTCGGGACCTAAAAGTGGACAGTCGGGACCTGAAGTCCTAACATCAACTATTTTTTTTCGTCAGTCCCAACCCCACCGGACCCCACGGGATCTTCACGGGACCCCCACGGGACGGGGTAAAAAAAATTTACCCCCCAAATTTGAAAAAAATTATAAAGGGGGGGGGGCCTAGGCGCGTGGAATGTATTAAATTGAAAAAAAATCATATAAAAGTTGACCGGAAGTGACCAAAATAATATTGTAAGTTATGTAATAGGTGCCTAAGTCCGAATGTCCATTTCCAGGTCCCGAGTGTCCATTTTTTTTGTGTCTATCTCCAACAGTGGGGGTTCCATGGGTGCGATATTTGGTCAAAGGGCTGAACTGATGTCACGGTACACCCACCAACACTTCCGGTCAGTTTTGGTCACATGACTATTTATCGCAGCCAAAAAATGCAAGTAACTTTGGGTAATACTTGACTACTTTATTTTGGAAAATGACTACCTCTAGGTTACGGTCGAAAATCGTAATCTTTGACCTTTGACCTCCAAATGTCTTATGGATGTTAAGGGTTGATAGGGCACTTACATATGAAAAGGGCAAGTATATATCACTTCCGGTTCATGTGTTATAGGGGGTCAAAGGTCTAAAATGTCGTTCCTTCCAAAAAAGGTCAAAAATCGTGAGAGTGACCTATTTTCACGAAACTAGCAGCGATGACGTGTGACGTCATAAGGAACACTCACGTGAAAAAAATCGACAATGAGGTCATCGGGTCAAAGGTCAATCAGAGGTAAAAAATTTAATTCATCAAAAATTCATTTTTTTTATTGGATATGATAATTCGGACCACCGAAAAAGGTCAAAAAGTTTTTTTTTTTACCTAAGGTCATACCAATCCAAGATGGCTTCCACTCAAAGTTAACCCCAACCCCTAGGGTTAGCTAGGATTAGCTTGGGGTTAGCATATTCGACTCCTGTGTGTACACGATATGGTTTTTCGGGACACAAATTGGTGTCGTGATGTAACTCGATGCGTACTATCACGTGATTATTTTAAACTTGTTTCAAGTTGTTTACTTTCTGAATGAGGGCGCTTTAAAGATTTACCTAGGGGTGCGTTTCTGAGACCGGAGGAATGAGCTATTAACCTGTAACTTACACTGAAGTCTCATCTCTTTAGGTTGTACAAAATAAGTTCCGTTTTTGTGGATGTTTTCTTCTGACCGGAAGTGACGTTACCAAACGCAATATCATCGATTATTACAAAACTCGATCATCGATTGCATTCTAAAAAGCAGCAAAAATATTTCGAGACATCTTATATTGATTCAGTGAGTTTCAACATTTTTTATAAATATTAGACAAAATGGCGGTCTAAATAAATATTCATAAGAAAACATTACAAAATATTTTTAAAAAACAATCAAAGACCGGAAGCAGATCAAACGACGTTTATATAATCTCTAAATATTAGTTTGAACTAAATCTGGTATTTAAAGCTAATCGGGTGAACTGTATTTTCCCGTCGAAAATAGTGCCCCCACCTAATGACGTAATAAATTCGAAATCGCGCAAACTACATGCAAATATTGTTCATGATAGTTTCGGACATGCTGAAACCATTGGTGCTATTTTGAAAACGATCGGATTTTTTGTTGCTGAGATATGGGTAAAAATATGTCAAAAGTGGGTCAGATGTGACGTCACGCTACATCGACAGCGGGAACCTGATGGGAACGGGACTTCCGGTAATGAAAGAACACAGAAGGGACTATTTATCGATTATAACTTTTCCAAATGTTGCCGTCGGCGCAGGCGTGCTTGTTTATGGTTATTATAGCTACTACACGTGAAAAACACCTTTTTTTTGGGGGGGGGTGGGGTGGCATCCAAAACGTATAGACTATAACCCCTCCACGAGTATTAATGCTACAGTATGAGTTATCTACACGTAGCTACGACTCTTTCCTCCCACATATGAAAATTCAGCCCTGTCACATACCCGCAGTGGAAAGGATGGGGGTACCCAAAAGAGTGACTTTTTAACTTTTCAAGACAAAAACACCTATTTTTGGCGCAAATAAAAATCAAATAGACGGATAGCCTTTCCCAGTCTAATAATTACACGAAATTGGTGTATAACAAAAACTATGGTAGAACAGCCTTCCAGAGTGACCATCATTTTGTTGATATCTCTGGATAAACTGCAAACCAATGTTTTAGGCATCTGTGTTTGATTGGGGAAATTTTAATTATGCATTATTTAGTAATTCACAAAGATTGAAGGTGACAGGCACAGGTTGGAACGAGATTTTAATTAAAGGCAGTGGCGGCGGAACCGGGGGGGGGGCTTGGGGGGGGGGGGGCTCATCCCCCCAATGAAAAAGTTGAGGGGGCAAATGCATGATAAGCCCCCCCCCCCAATATTTACCAAGGCTCCGAAACGTGCATCTCCCCAATTTTCAATGCATACTTGTCGATCTGTCCGATGCACACGTATACTATATAGGTGTAATAATTTTAGTAATTGCTGGGGGACCCTGGTCCCTCGGTCCGTCCCCTGGCTATAGACCACATTGTCACCCCAACCGCGTCTTCACGCCCCGTGAAAAGTGGAAGCATGAGTGTGAGTACCGGTAAGCGTAACACAACTTCGTCTTAGGCCAATGACTTGCCTCATTTCAGCCAGTTCTCCAACATCCCCTTACTTAGTGGCGGAGCGTCCATATATACAGTCAGGGGGCGTATCCACCCCCCCCCCCTTCTGACGGACTCAAATGGACTGCTGGCGTCCTTTTCAGCTTTTCACTACTTTTAACTTATTCGCGATTATTGACTATTTTATTGCGCTCTCATATACCTATTGACATTTGTCATATTCTGTTGGTGTATAATTTTCCGACAAAATGGCGACGACACCTATTTATTCTCCGTTTATCTGCAAATTAGCAAGGCCCGGAAAGGGTCATTTCCTGCAATCTAGGGAGTAACTTTACTCAAAATTTTTCTGTACGCTCCGCGCTAACCTGTGGTGGCGCTCCGCTTAGATAGTGTCGAAAGCGCCCCTACAGACCATTCTTGCCTCCCCTGACCAATACCCCTAGCTCCGCCACTGCCCTTACTACACTCAAAAAGGTCTTTGCGAGTACACTACGAGTAATAGCTACTCTCTTAAAACACCATCGAATATACAAATTACAATGTGTTTACAGACTTTTACGTGCAATCTGAGAAATTGCAGGCTTGAGACCCATATTTTAGGGCTAGGTATTCGCAGCATAAAACACTCGGGAAGTGCCGTTTCCGGCCATCTGGGGGTTTGAAAAAGCCCAAAATTTTCTTGTACGCTCCGCGCCAACCGATGGTCGCGCTCCGCTTAGAGAGTCTCCACACATTAGCCCCCCAATAATTTTTCCGTTCCGCCGCGCCTGATTTAAGGGGAATGCAGGTTGCATGAATGAGATGGCCAATGCGTGAAGGGTTGGAGGGTGTTCGATGCTCTGGAATATAGTGGAGGAATCGGTGGTTGCTGTTTAAAATTTATAAAATGGACAAGGTAGTAATGTGATATTTAAGCATATTTTAACACCATGCAAATTTGACTTGTATTTTGTCTGTTTATTCCCTTTGTTTTTGTAACTTCAAAAATTGACACAAAGACATCAGAAAGAAAGTGACAAATTACCAGCTAGGTTGTTATTTGTAAACTATTTATTCAAAGGTGGGAAATTTGGAATAATGGTAAATTTCTTGAAAGAAAATTAAAAAATAAGAATAGAAACAATCAACTTCGGATGACAATTAAAATCAATAATCAAGCATAACTATATCATGAATAACAATATCATATATGGTATATGTTACTTTAAGCAAAGGTGCTGTGGCCGAGTGGATAAAGGCGGTGGCATTTGAAGCAATGAGGCTTAGCAATCGGGAGGTTTGGGGTTCGATTCACGGCCGGGTCATAGTAAGGTGGGTTTTTCATCCAAGAGCAATCTACAGTTTTCCCATCTGAAATGACTTTCTAAATTGAAAAGATTCCAAATTTGATTTAAAATGTTGAATTGGAAGCCACCCGACGTGTAAGTTGTAATCCATAAGCCCTTGCGGGCTTCTCCCACATTTGTGGTCACTTAAGCGTCTAAAAACAACTGCTGATTATTATATTATTATATAAAGACCAATATATCACTTTAACAACTGCAATGTATTGGAGAACACAATTATACTGATTTAAGTTTCTAGCATTCACAGTATAGATATATTTTCCATTTTTTTAACCTTCTTCCATGCCTTCCTCTAAACGTTTTCAAAACATTTTTACGTTTGTAGAAAATATGTTCTAAAAAATATTAGGACAATGTTATTAAAACGTTTTTATGTTTCAATATGATATCTAAAAAATGTTATAATACCATTTACAACAATTTTTTTAAAATACATTTCTGCGCCCTTCTCAAAATAGTTTAAAAACGTTTTGTGTTTGATGGGACAGCAATGAATTATACTGTAGAAAGAGTTAAAAGATTACCATTGGTACACAGCCTTGCATTTTACTGGTTAAAACAACAAAGATGTAACCCCTTTCACTATTTAAATCTCAAGGGAATATAAATATGGGCAGAAAATACTAATAGGAAATAACTGAAGAGACCCTACACACAGTGTATGGACATAGCAAATAAAAAAAAAACAAGCTACAAAGTAAACAAAATATTGAACAACTTTATGATCAGGTACCAGCTGTGATGTAAAGTAACTTCTTAGAAATCAATCGAAAAAGTCACTATTAGAATAACCCATGGTGAATTAAATCCTCCGTTCTCTATATCCCTAAGAGCCTAGCAAGATACAGTAACAATAATAGTCAAAATATATTCAGAGTTCAGAATCATACGCTTTTATACCAAGAAGAAACCTTGTTTCAATCTCTCTGTCTTACAAAGTTGTTATTATATCAAAGAACTTTAGACTAGAACTATAGACATTTGATATCATGTTAACACAAAACTTTCTCGTTAACTTTCATTAAACCAAAACACAAATGTATCTCATACCAATGAGGAATAATGTACAATGATTACTAACAAAGCTAAACTGTGCCCCTCCGCCGCCCCCACCCCTCAACCACCTTGACCCGATTGAAGCTACTTCCAAACATAATCTAAATGTAAGGAAAATGAACTGAACGTTCCCTTAATGGAATAACAAAGGCAGGGATTGAAGACAACTTATATTATTCAGTAATCTCAAATACTAAATTTTAAGTTAATCGCTTCCCATTTGACTGAACTCTGACGTCATCAATATGCAATTTTAAGGGTATTACATAATCAATGGCGGCACACATTTCTGTGACAAGGGTTTGGGAGCTTATTTTCAAAGCCAGCATATTCAGTCAAATGGGTAGCGGTTAACTTAAAAATTTGAGTATTAAAGAGTTTTGAAGTTACTAAATCATATAAGTTGTCTTTGATCCCTGCCTTGGTTATTCCTTTAATCCGAGTCTGAGTGTTCGGAAGCATTCTCTGCATCAACAATCAGTTGATCCAAGTATGCTCCTTCATCATCTTCTGTGGGAACCACCTCCAGGTCAATGTCTTCATGAACAATTTGTCTGTCTTGAAGATCAATGACACGGATAATAGATGGTTCCTCTACATGGTCCAGTTCCACTACTTGACTAAATAAAGTATAAATATAATATGAGAAATGTTGCATTTCTCTCAGCTTGTAAGTTAGAAATATTGACTCTCCTGGATGCTCTGTGCCAAAGAAAATCATGAATCTCATATCACGAATAGCTTTGGCAATACTCAAGGTAACTTGCTTCATCTCAGCCTCCAGCATAGACACTTCCTGGCAGCTGTGGTCAACTTTCAGTAGAGCATCTACAAGGAGGCACTTCCCATACCTTGGCACATTCTCTTTTGTTGGGACATCTCGACATAAGCAATCCCATATTGATGATTTAACATCCAATATATCATCCAAAGTTAATATATTGGGATAACGGTCAGAGGATGTCTTGAAAGTCCTGTTGCAAAATTTATGCAACAACTTCTTGATGGCAGTTGACACTTTGTTTATTTCTAAACAGAGGCGTTTAGCAATCTTTTGTCCATCTGGGGTAGCAACAAAGAAAAAAGGGAAATAAGAGAGTTAACATCATAGAGAGTTGATAATACCCATGGAATTAAAAGTGTGGTTACTTGGATATGACAATACAGTGGCAAAGAAATGTAATACAGAAGACGTTCAACTACAACAGAACAAATCATAGACTTCATATATATTTACTGACTGATTACTGACTGATTGCATTCTTACTCACATTATTCCAAACAGTTTAATCATGTACAATGATGTGCAAAACCTTTTGCACCATTCATATCTGTTTGGTGTGATACAGTGCTATTTTTTTTTTACCTCATGTACTTAATGAGGGGGGGGGGTGGGGTGGGGTGACCCAACCCATTGCGTGCATGGCTCAATCCCCTTTGAGTTTTGCATCTGGAATGGCTTTCATCTAGAAGTGGTCCAGCATGGCCATATTTACAATCTAAGTCATAAAACTTCAGAGGGAAACCACATACCTCCTACTCAAGAGGTTGCACCTACAGCATTGTGTGTATTTATGTTTTTATAATGCACTCAAACCCCAAAGATGCAATGATCATTTTGGATCAAGTTTAGAAAATTTAAGTTTGGTGCCAGAGGAAATGATGATGGACATGATTGTAAGGAACATTTAAAAGTTGTAACTGAAGGTAATTATTTAGCAATAAGTCAGGTGTAACCACCGCAACAAATAGAAAATCATGCTCACCAGCATATCTCCTCTTCAAGTGAAGAAGAAACCACCTGTCTACTGTCAGTGAATGCAGTTCTTGCAAGATAGCCAGTCTTGCTCTGTCTTCATTAATCTGAAGATATTTTTTGAGATCATCTCCATCCCTTGACCATCGAGGTCCACTCTCCACCCCAAGGAGTTGTTCATGAATGCTACGATGAAAAATTTTGATAAAGAATAAAGAAGCCACATATACTGTGCTGGCAAACTACTATTACATAAAAATATGGATTTGATTGTGTTTGAAAATGAAGCCAGAAGCAATGAAAGCATAATTTTGTATAATGAAATGTTACTGCTATATCCAGTATCACTGAAAATGTAGGTTGAATATATATTGGCTTCATACTGCAATGGTTGGTCTATCAGCTCAAACACAATGTTTGTTTTTCATCAAATCCAAACACCACAGAAAGAACAAGATTCAATCACAGTCATGGTAATACATCCCCACGCCCACTCCCAAATAACAGCAATTCACAAATAATGATTCACTATTTACCTTTTCAGTTTTCTTGCAATGAGTTGGTTATGAAGGTGATCCCCTGTGTCCGTGTGTTCAGTTAATTCATCACTGCAAGAATTGAAAGTAATCATCAATCATTATGCTCTCCAATTTCCATATGAAAACCTCTGCTTGGATAAGTTAAAAGCACAGAAACTGACTTGGTATGAGCATTGATGCTGATGGAATAAACTTTAACTTACTTGGAGTCCAAGTGTTGTTGATACATATTATGTCACCTATTGAAACTGTGAACACAGCTTTCCCCATTTCATCTCTCGATTGGGACTGCCAAAATAATGACTATTTTACTTGCTTAAAAAATGAATAGTAACAAATATTCAGTTTAGAGTCTAGACTCTCCATCTAGGAGGAACTGTTTTTGTTCCTGTATTACTTTAACCTCTAAAAGCAGTCTGACTTATTTTTGTATCAATTGCTTGCCTTCTACAGAATTTCAGTGCATCATTATTCTTTTGTTTACCATTTGCTTATTTTTAAGACACATGTAGAAAACATTATTTCATGTTGCTATGTGACCATGCCACCAGAACAGTGCTACATACCAATGCTACATACCCAAATGCAAGGGCGGCGGAACCGGGGGGGCACAGGGGGCACGTGCCCCCCCACTTTTCCTCAGGTTAAAAATGTGCCCTTTTTCTACATAAAAATTAAGGTGTCTCAAGTTAGCAATTAGAGGCCAGGGAACCAGAATGAACACTCGGGAAGGGCCGTTTCCGGCCATCTGAGGGGTTTGTAAAACCAAACATTTTCTTGTACGCTCCGCGCCAACCGGTGGTGGCGCTCCGCTCAGATAGTCGTGCATACAACTTTGCAAATCCTGGCTACGCCCTGACTTTTAATGAATTTCTATGGGTCAAACTCAAAGCTATTTCGAATGGCAAAAAATTGTTAAGACATTCACAAGAAATAAACTCTAATTCGGAAGATTCCTACATTAGCAACTAGCATGATTTCACCTCATTTTGTCTCAAAAGAAAACTTGTTCCTTGTTTCCCAATTTGCACATTGGATATCGCAGTGCTATATGCATATTTTCCTTGAGGGGGGGGGGGAGGGCGTTGATGGAGTTATGTGTATATGCAAATGAGATCATACAATAAGAGTTATAAAGGGTACTAAATATAAGGCTGCATCAGTCCAATCGAATTTCTGCAAAGTGCCCTTTGATGTCGGTGCCCCCCCAGATTAAAAGTGCTTCCGCCGCCCTTGCCCAAATTGTGGGCAATTATTTAAACCTGTCCTACAGAAACATGCAAATTTTTCAAGTTTGTGCTATATGGTATTCGGATTTGTAGCAAGGAAATTCCTTCACTCTATACATGTTATATCTGCAATTATGAATTTAATGCAATATTGCTTGCATGAACCAAATGTAGAAGCATGTGTCTGTTTGAGCATTGTAGTTGAAGGACATACATATTGTTGTTGTTTGTTTGCACCCTGCACGACTTATGCTGAAAGATCAGCACACGAGTACGTATATGACATTCATAAAACTTCTATTGTTGAATTAAGTAATAATAGCTGATACAAAGTTATACACATAAGTTGAGTACAATAAACTCACCACATATCATAATATGTTGACAGCTGGATAGCATATGCCTCGTTTGTTGACATGTCTGCACCAGATGCTGCAAGTGGAGATAAACAAGCAGGAAGCATCATCAAAAAGAGAAAGTTGCATCAATTGAGTTCTACAAGAATGCTGATGAAAACTAAAAATATTCTTACCCAACAAGAGAATTTGATCAGTACAACATACATTCACTGGCCATCTTTGGCTATTATATGATAAGAAGAAACATGAATGAGCTTTCCTAAAAAAGTGGATTACAGTTAAATCTTACTAGTCAACACAGAAGGAGACACTTGGGTTGATGTCAGCTCAACTCTCCATCTTCGAATCATCGTCTCAGTGATTGGTTCTGAACCTGTTGTGTAATATAAGTGAATGATTAAGGCATTGCTTTGAAGGAACATTTCTGGCTGAAAAACTGTTAAATGTTTCCTCAGATGTGGTCACTACATTGAACACTACTTAACACAACACTTTTTATCCTTTGTTTTTTATCTATATGTGTTTCCCAGCGTCACTTTGAAATAAAGTATGTACAAATACTCAGCTGTACAACTTTTGCAGCAGGTTGCAACGTTCTGTCTATCCGTTGGGGCAATTTTGATGCCAAAGACACTTTGAATTTCAATTGAATATGTAAGCCAAAGTTTCCATTAAATGAACTTATTTCCTTTCACACACATGCATACAATTAATTTGGGTATGTGACATATATATATATATATATATATATATATATATATATATTATTATTATTTTTTTTTTTTGGGGGGGGGGTTAGGGTGGTGGGTATTTCCATTGTGCATTGTAAGTTCTGATCCATCAGTTAAATTCATCCACAACAAAGGGGTGGCAATTTCATTCTTTACCCGACAAATCTGAGAACCATATGGATCTTTTCAACACAAGATAGGATCTACCAACACATCATGTCATGTGATATAAGTTAATATTACAGCAAATAGCACATTGGAAGCAGTTACTGTGACTGTGTTAATGAACTGCTCCCCTCTACTCTGCAGGACCCATGCCAACCATTCCCCCTTCCCCCCCCCCCATCTATTGGCGTGTTAAAAGCTACTACTGATCACAAACCTTGCTGATGAGACGACATGGCTTCTGCCAGTTCTTCCTTTGCAGTATTCACAGCCTGGGTTGCACGATGATATCTTTGCAGGATGATTTCACCTAATTGAAGTAATTAATGACGAATTCATATACTACTGATTAATTACCCAACTGGCACACAAAAAGTATATATGATATCAAACAGTATGGCAACCATTTGGTATTGCACTTAACAATCGATGTAAGAAAATAAGAAATACTGTACAAGCTAATTAGCATTTTACTTCGTACAGCAATGAAATACACAATAAGGAATACTACAGGATTGCAACAATTAATATTGCTATGAACTGACCGGAATTATTAAAATTTTAAACCATTGCAGCATTTTAAGTTGCATTACCAAGGTGTCTTGTTGTTTTGTGGGCATAATGTATCAGAGCATCACATAGAGCATCAATCCTGTGGGACGGAGTCATCTCTCGTGTACTCGTCACAAAATTCCGCATGTACGACCACAGCCTTTCTACTTGCTCACCATCACTGAGGGCAAATCCATCAACCCGTCTTGTACTGTATGTGATCTGTGGAAATATATAACTATGTTATGTTATGTTGGTTTATGCTGTCCTGTGCTTGCAAGCTTGTAAATTAGAGACATGTTGTAACTAATATACAACAAAATGAGCAGAATTGATCCTACTACATCTTTGGATTAGCATTAAGGAATACGCAACCATAAACAACAAAGAGCACTTCAACAAATATTGCTTGACACAACGGGAATGTGTTGGTAGCTAGTTTGCTAGAACTTCTTCTTTTGATTAAAAGAGTATATGTGAAACTAACTGCTGATGCACATGCTCTTGTTGATTCTGGCCAAGAGTCATTCTAAACATGTCACTATGGCTGATACCAACTAAGGACATAACACATGAAAGGTACAAGAACTGTACATTTCATCAATAACTGCTTACAAGATGTTTTGGTACACAATGATTGCACATTGCTTTCCTTGCCAGCTTACAGAATACATGTTTAAGTTATAGATATTGAGTTGAAATTGATAGAATAAGACTGTTACCTGGCATGAAGGTTTGTGCCCATAAATGTGAAAAGCTGGAACAGCTAGTTTGATTTTGGACAGCAGTGCATGTTGCCCTGATTTCTGTTGCAGAGAAAACAAAATTTAAAGAACATTATGCATTGAATCTTTTTGGGGGGAATGAAAATGTTTAATTCCTGTCTATGCATGTGATGGCTTATTGAAAGAAAAACATACTTGTAACTATGTTTTTGTGGATGCTTTCTCTGCTCTCATCAAATCACAATACAGACAACAGACCAAGTCAAGGAATAATTTATTCACTATCACTTAGCAAATTCAAAATTAAATAGCAATTTGTACACACTAAACTATTCTATTTGCAATTATTTATGAGTCCCAAAATTCATAAGTAATAGAAATAATGTACACATACTGAATGTGCTTAAGGAAAGAAATAGGGAGAGATAGAAAGTAAGTTTTGTTTTCTTTCTTTGTATGTAAATGTTGCAAGTAAATTTCAATTACCCACTAAAATTAAAAATTTTCTTGGCTCCTAAGCTTGTTATTTTAGCAAGTCATTGTCCGGATGATCAAGGGCATAGGAACCAGTGAAAAATATGGAGGGGCGGAAGTTTCATTCGGCCCCCCCCCCCCACTTTGCAAGTCAGAAAACCCTTTCATTTCCAAATGAGAAAAAAATCTCATTTGGAGCACCAAATTGCATCTAAGGCCAGGTGAAAATAAAAAATTATTTACAAAATGGAGTGGGTGTTGAAGTGTGCTATATTGCGCCAAATTGCATCTAAGGCCACCTGGAAATGCAAAAAAATTCCAAAGGGGAAGGGGACACCCCCTATCCCTTAGACCCCTCCCCTAGGCCGGCCATCAGTCTTCAGCCCCCCCACTCAAAAGAACCTTCCTACGCCACTGCGGATGATTGCTTCATCTATGGGGAATATTCCTTATGATATCACAAAGCTCCATTGCTTTGTGATATACTATGTGATGCCAGGTAAAATAAGTTAATTTTCTAACCAATAGAAACCAATTATGATCACTGTTTACCCATGTGGTTACCAATAGCATGGATGAGGGAGGGTTATCAATTGTGAATGTCCAACCCCTCAACAGTTTCTTTCTTCACACACTGTTTAGACTTTAGTTTCCTGTAAATGTGACACTATTTTCCATTTTACCCTAACCTATTGAGATTGGTAGTGTCATTTGATGTAAGCTATACATAATTATAAAGTATTTCAATTACCGTACCTTAAGGTGAGCTTCTAACATACAGGCAACGTCGTACAAAATGTAATGCTGGGTATTCGGCAATTCTTTCAACAGATGCTGTACCATATAGACTGCATTGGAAAGTCTGAAATAAAGCAATTAATAAAGATGATGGCTTGTTCACACACGATACGTAATAGTCACAAATAAGTCTTTTTTTTTTACTATGATGAATGGATCAAATGTAACTGGGTGTAATAGTTCATTTTATTACTAAATCTAGGTATATTTTTTTCATGTTTATTAAAATGGGTCTTCTTTAAACAAAAATAACCATAACTTCATGATTTTCGATGATGCAGGATTGTAATTGGGAAAATTAGGTTGAGTGAGTAGCACTTTAATCATACTGATAAAGATAATCCTGGGTACTACTTTTCTGGTGTTCATATAACTAACTAAAGGAGTGATCAAACTCTGTACAGTATGCCCATGCTTGGTACTCCACCAGGGATACTGTATACCCCATTACTCATACCCAGAACTACTTTGTCAATAAGGCCTTTGGAGTGGATACTGTTTTTTGAGTGAAATAGTATTTAGCATCCAAATGGCTATACTTCAAGTATGGAACTATATGAAAGGCCCTTCTAACTATAGGGAAGGCCCTTCTGACTATATGGAAGGCCCTTCATGGATTACACCTTAATATTTGTGGGATTTCATTTCCCCTCACAAGCCAACTCATTCTCAAAGCTTTCCACATGCTAATCTCCTTATTGAGCTTCCCTTCAAATTCAATGGATATGATATTTCTGCATTCTATAGAAAATTGGCCCTTGCTTATAAAGTCACATGAACTCAGACATTGCCACTCACTAAACAGCTTCAAGAAGCAGCCTAAACCTTTCTCTTTCAAGGCACTTCTTGCAGTGTTCCACCATAACAGCGCTTAATAAATACTGATTAATGATGATGATGATATGTTTTAGGTTACATATACTTACTGCTCCCCCTGGCGAAGACTAAAGAATGAAATTGGCATCTCGTGCCTGCAGACGCTCCCGAACACTCCCGTCTCATCTATTTTCTTTGATTTGTTCTTTGACTGCATGAGATCACCAGCTTGAAATGTGCTACAGTTCTGCAATTGTAATGAAGCATTAATCAATATACCCTAGGTGTATATAACATCAATATGTGTCAGATACCAGTTGGCACAATGTTTAAAGTTATTTAAAGGATTTAGTGACATGATAACCAGAAAGCTATGAGGTTTTGTCTTTTGTGATTCCTTGCCTGACATACATAAGTAATTTAGCTACCTCATTTAGGATGTTGTCTATAGGGTAACACCTGGCTTGTCTACCAATGTGCACCCTGCTATGTGAGTCATCGCAGAGGTCAGAGTGAAGCCCCTATAGGCAGATTCAAATAGTAAAGGTTAAGCTGTAACTTCAAACAAATTAATCACCGCCGTAGAAAATCAGGAAATTGTCTTGAAATAGCAACCTTTAAACAACCAGATCTGGCTTCATTGAGCATTTGGGATCATTTTCTGTTGTAAGTTATAACTAACACATTCAAGACTCAGACTTTAATAGAAACCCAAGTAAAAATCACTAAGTTAGCCACAATACCAGAAGTACAGTTTTCAATCAACAACTGAGCAATAAATATGGTGCATCTATGTACTGAGTAAGTATGAATTTATCACAACCAAAACATAAAATGGTGCTTATCATGTTAACAAGTGGAGGTTTCCCATACAAACATGGATACAAACACACGGCATCACCATCACACGTACAGTATATGCCACATTGAAACATACATGCTCACACACGCACACAACCAGATAGATTCCTTCGGCAAGGATATAGAGATGTATTAATTTATCGTTACCTGTTTGCTAGTGGCCTGATGATGGTACAGTAGCTCTGGACAAAGTCATCCACTATGTTCTGCTCCAAGAAGAAAGAATCTACATACTTTGGGGGCAACTCGCTCGAGCCAGACTTCTTCCAACGCTTCAAGCCAAACATGGCATCCAAGCTTAAAATTCTTTTACCACCGGTCTGTTCAAGAGAGCGAGAGAGAGAAAGGGAAGTCACAATTGCTCATGTCAGTATAATGTTTTAGGCTATTGTATGCCAGTGATTACTACAGAACATTGTATAGACAGTTTCAAGTAGCACTGTCAATTTGAATCCCATATTTCTGCTTCAGTTGTATAAGGAATATATTACTGCTGATGACATGGTGGTTCTATACAGCAGCATTCTAATGATTCAGATTGATAGAAGCAGCTGACAGTCCTCATGATGAACACGGAACCCCACAAACAATTAATGCCACAATTAATTATTATCTCCATATGAAGATCAACATTCACATCAAATAAGGTCCCTAGTGCAGTACAGTACCTACCTTCGGGCAAGCAAGACAGCTT
Source organism: Apostichopus japonicus (assembly GCF_037975245.1). NCBI lineage: Eukaryota > Metazoa > Echinodermata > Holothuroidea > Aspidochirotida > Stichopodidae > Apostichopus > Apostichopus japonicus. Next base: position 28,289,678 of record NC_092571.1, read on the forward strand.
GGTTTGAGGGGTTTGTGGAGCAGTGGGTTCTGAAGGAATTTAAAACTGTCCAATTGGTTGCACATAAAACGGAACTCTGCAAAGGAGTTCTTCGAGAGCAGGGAATAAGGGTTTTTGACCTGAAAATAAAAAAATTGTAGATGAAATGATATGTGTAAAACATGAAAGCTTATGTCTATATCTGATAATGTAGGCATCACATACAGCTACAACCTTTTTGTGGTGAAATTCTATCAATCAATAATTTACATGACACAAACCAAAGAATTGTATGTAAAAACTTAAACAGTATATCATGAATCACTAAAAATGAAAACTCACTAAGATTGGTAGGGTTTTAGGCACCATCCAACTCAGTGCTTGACAAAGGTTTCTGAGTGCAACATGGCATTCCAGTGACATGACTGTCAACCATCTCATCAGGTCTACAGAAAATGCAACCTGTGGTTTGACTGCAGATGCTGGCCATAGTCCCATACGAACAAGTTGAGTTGCTTCAGACTCACAGTTGCAAAATGCCACTGGAATATCATGTTGTCGGCCTGTAAAAATAAATATCATCAGTCTGAAACCATGCAGAGTGTTGCTTATAATTTAAATGTTTACATTTCAGTGAAGTTAACTTAATATTTACACAGCAGCACTGATATTGTGACATTCTATTAGTATTTTTATAAAACTTTTCTGAATACTCACTGATGCTTAGACTGTTGCACTGAAATTGTAGAACAATTTCTAAACCTCTATAAAACTACTGCAACATTTGAAATACTGTATATTTTTTGGAGAATTTGTTTTTGTTTTTGTTTTGTTTTGTCATATTTCAAAGGAGACATTTTCATGCTTTTGGCCTGTTGAAAAGCAAAACCACTGTCTAAAGCCATGATTAACTGTCTTTTCTTTAAACAAACAATTGTTTCAATTAAATACAAATTCAGCCGAGCCAAGGTGATTGATGATTACATTTACAGTACCCCATGCCTACTGGTAACAACTTAATAATGTAATTAACTGCATGGATATTGTCAGTGAATATAACATGTATGATATGTACCTACCTTTGTAATCTACAACAACAATATTGTGTGTCTGGACCGATTCACAGTCGTGGTCTCCCTTTGGATACCATGGTTCCTGTTTTACAAAGACCTCTGTCAATGTTTCATCCTGTCCAAAAGAAGAAAATGAAAGAATATTGTATATTATACTATCTATTCATTCTAGTATTTAGCTGTTTCCATGCTTAAGGCTCTGTAGCAAGCCATGGGCAAAAGCCCCTGACTGGTAAAAAAATAGATTCCTTGGTTTGAGAGAAGTGAAAAATATAGCTGTTGGAAATATGAACTTTGTGGGCCGGGTCAGACAGAAACATCAAATAATATACAATTACAACAGACTTATATGATTCATCTGAATGTTATTAAATATTGATCAACTGTTTCCAATCTATTTCTTGGAATTCAAGGCATAACATGCACAACCCCTTCGACCTTAATTACTTGAATAGTAAATTGAAAATGCCACTTTAGTGTCAACCTGTTCTTAATTTTTAACAAGACATGTTTCTTAAAGTTTCTAATAAACAACAGTGTCCTGTGAAATTCAACAGTATCAACTAAAAATCAATGAAAGGATTGTTTCTTTAGAGCGCACACACCACAATCAAGTCTGATAAACTGCCATAAAGCAGTACAAATAAACTGGCTGTGGTTAACATGAACAAGTATAACTAGCTTCAATACAGGTAGAAAACAAAGAAACTTTAGATCAACTATGAGAAGTTGCAAAATAGTAGGTACTGGCTAAATCCTGTGGTTTTCCACAGAAGCTGCACCTCAAGGGAAAACACCTGTTTTCTCGCTTTTATAAACTTTATGAACAGCAATTGATAAAGATTGATAAAGCTCACATGGCACTGGTGAGTCATATCCATTGCATATCATTATGAACAGTGACAATTTGGTGGATATACAGGCAAATAAAGTCAATATAGGAGTAGCTGTACTCATGCATGCATGTCAATTGATCATTTGTTGTGAAGAGCACAAAAGTAGTCCAGCTAGTCTGAATTGATGACAAATGTTTCTTTAATGGAGATAAGATGTCAATTAACTTGTAAAGCAGAAGGTGAATGACAAATTCCTATACCTAATTTTTCAAACAAATTTGCAAAATGATGTGAATAACTGTTTTACAAAAATTTATTATCCACCTGCAATGTGTAATTTGTTTGGAAATTTAACTTTCATATTAATTACTGTTCAAGTACTTGACTAAACTGAAAACTGACTAGAACATAAGTTTGAACCATGAATTAAACATACTATATTTCCCATCTGAAATGAAAACCAATTACACAGGTTGTAGATAAAATAACTATACCTCATATGAACACGGCACATGCAATTTTCGCTGGTGAGTCTGAACAAGATGTGGCCCACAGAAGTATGCGTGGTGATGGCAGTCGTCACACTTGTACGATACTTTAGCAATGCAGCCAGTGACACAGCACTGACCCTTATCTGGTGGCATTAATGACCCCACATATGCCTTCATCAGCACTCCCCGGATATTAGTCCAAGCTTCTTCACTTGCCTTCACTTTCTCCTTGTATGACTTGGATGAAGACTGTGTAGTTTGAGGCCTGGCTAGGGATGCTGACTGGGTTAATTCATCAGAATTTCCATCTGCAGATTCCAGGTGTTGTTGCAGCTGCAGATCTTCATCCCAAATAATTCTACTGAACAATTCTTTGAAAGTTGCCTTTCGTTTTCTTCTTCGCTGACGAAAGCAAACGGTTTTTGAGGTCAGCCGTCCTTTCTTTGTCAGACTTACTGAAACAGCACGTCGTTTCGGAGGCTTGCCCAGTTTCGCTTTTTTACCAACGGGTGGGCCCATTGATGCCATTGCCTAAAATTTGTAAAAGACATGATGATAATTATACAAGTACTTAGCACTGTAAATCTTCAATCACTGTTTCTTCACACATAGTAGAAAATTAATTTTTATTTCCAAAATGAGAATCTGAGCAGAACTAATTAAGAAATATAGTCCGTAAACACTTGTTAATACTGCAAAAGTTGTTTGTCATTAGTGAGAAGAATCTGATGTTAGAATATGTATAGGTTGATTTTTCAATCTGCAGGATTTTCACAGAAAATAGATATACTGTGGTCCCATATAGCCCTGTTTACTCGTCAATAACAGGTTCGGTACCTTTCCATACCGTCCAATATATTGTTTCACCATTTGTACTATTGTAGCAGTGGCAATAAAGGTATGTAACCATTATAAACACACATGCACTTCTAACAGAAACCTATACTTTCAACAGAAAGTAGTCTTTCTTGAACATTATGCTCCTCATAATTAAATTGCATAATATGGTCAACTGACAGACGTTGCCCGTTTGAATCAAGGGGTGATAACGTTTCCAGTCCCATAAGTTAGTCACATGTGTGTTTTCAATTAGCTCGGCCTATCTATGCCAGAACTTCTAGTATTAAATCATAAATGAAGCCAGGCTATAGTACTACTACTATACATTGCCTAGTATATAGGCCTACAACTTGTACAACTTGGCGAGAACCAATTAAAAAAGTTAGGCCTACGTATTTTGTCCAAAGAATAAATGCAGATTCTGTGACAATTTTACTCAAAAACATGTTTGAATCACTTACTTTTGAAGCAAACTTCTTTTATCTGTGTTTCTGTAGGTTGGTGTTCAGAAATTTTAACAATATCTAATCAGGGAGTTGTTATGGAATATACGTAGCTGGAAAGAATAACATTCACGGTACTATTACTACTACGACAACCAAAACCGGCCCGAAAGTTTTCACATACGCACCAACGCTATTGGTTTTCGTGCCTAACATCATGATCATTCTGTGATTGGACGAGCTTGCAATGACGTCATGTCTCTCAGAAGGTCTAGAATGTATTTTAGTCCGCTAAACTGCGCGGTCGACGGTACCTTTTGGACGCAATATAGCGATACAATATTGGACGAGCTGGGTGTGTCTTGCGGTTGTGTGCACTTGCGATTGGCTGTTTAAATGAATGAAGATAGCTAAAACACATATTTCGGAAATGGCCATCTATGTACAGTAGATGAATGACGTCTATTGCGGAAAAGTTTGAACATGCGCAGTTTGAGCATAATATTGTACACAACGCTTATAGGGAAAATATATCCGTCAAAAAACAAGCGGTTTTAACTTAACTACCACAAAATAATTTCACATTTTGGCAAAGCTCTCAATAAAGGTAATTACGTCGTACAATGCAATCTTGTCCTTATAGAACCGCTGTTTGACTATTGTCGTCTCAAACTTGCCTATAGTTATATTGAAATGATATGCAATTTGCCTTCACACACAAAGTCTATGGAATTTCTTGCACATGCTAAAGGCTTTGAGAAAGTATTTCAATTGAACTGGATTCCTATATTGGTATTTTGGAATGTAAGGCATAGTACTGTTAAGCCGTGCCGCGGTAGTGTATGGGATTCACAGCTTGTTTTTCTCTCTCTAGTTCTTGTTGAAACAATGGTCGTTTACGATCGAATTAAAGTATAAACATTATTTCGAAATGGTTTTTTTCTTCAAATTATTTGGGGAAGGTATTGAGTGGAAATGGGGGGGGGGGTGTTGATGAACAGTTACTAGAAATTAAAATTAAGTTCTCTACGATAGCTTTTGCACAACAGTGTGGATGACCCTTTATTTTCACATGATTTTGAAGGGTTCAGAGCAGGCGCGGAGCCAGGAATTTGCCAAGGGAGGGGCGGAAATGTAGGCAAACTATCTAAGCGTAGCCCCACCATAGTTGGCGCGAAGGGTAGAAGAAAATTTTGGCTGGAAATGCCTCCCAGATCTGGCACTTCCCAGGCCTAATAAGTTGCATCTTAGCATTTTCTCTTTTAAAATTACTAGCGGTATCATAAAAACATTAAATGATGAAAAAATATGCTCAAGGGGGGGGGCGGCTGCCCCCTTCGCCCCCCCCCCTAGGCTACGCGCCTGGTTCAGAGTGGATGGGGTTGGGGTACGTGGCAGGTATGGGGCAGGTAGTCACAGTGGGGAATGAAGAGGGATGGTCATGTGTTCTTTTTCATGCTTGTCATATATGACTTCACACATATGCTCTTGTAAAGGTAATATATGCATTCCTCAGAATATACTATTCAGATTCAGATTCAGATTATCTTTATTGCATCCCAAGCTGGGCAATTGATTGCTCACAATATAAAACATACGTACAGTACATAAAATACACAAATACACAAATATACAAAATATATCAGACTTTCAAATACTAAGACATAAGACATAAAACAAAGCTGGCAAGATACGTAAAAACGATAAAATACAAAATACAGTAAAACAGCACCAGAGATACTTGTGAAACATTGGATTGCACAATGAGCAAGATTACTGACCTAACGAGTAAAAGATTCATTATGAAGTTTAATACAACGAGGGATAAAGGAGGATTTGTAACGGCAAGGGGTAGTCTCATCCGCCCACTGCGGGGTATTATTGCACTTTCCAAATTAATGTGTAGAGGGTGGCTACTGTTGTTGAGAACCCCAGCAAGTTTACTTTGAAGGTGAAGATGATATGACGTGTTCACTGACTGCTGACGTTCGCCTAGGATGCGATTGACTTGGCTTATAATAGAATCTATCCGTTTTCTGTCGGTACCATTGACATTACCTCCCCAACAATTAATGCAATATGACCACACACTGAAAATCACAGAATTGTAGAAAATAGAAAGAATGTTTCTACTGATGTTGAAGGTGTTCAATTTTCGCAAGCAATAGAGTCTTGGATTGATCCGTCTAACCAAATAATCAATGTGGTCATGCCAATTCAGCTGATCATCCAAAACTACGCCAAGGTACTTATAGGACGAGACACGGTTTACAGCCAGGTCTTTGATAACAACAGCAGGAGGTTCATGATCTCCTTTCCTAAAATCAATCACCATTTCCTTTGTCTTCTCCACGTTAAGCTCAAGGAAATTTTGATCACAATAGTCTACAAACCAATTTATTTGAGACAAATATTCACCTCCATCATCTCTTGTAATCAAACCCACTAATGCAGTATCATCAGCAAATTTAATTAGAGGGCAGCTGTCATGTGATGATCTAGCATCTGAAGTATAAACAGTGAATAAAAACGGGGCAAGAACAGTTCCCTGTGGTGCACCAGTGCTCGAAACTAATGTGTTGGACACACAGTTAGACTGGTTGATCCTAACATACTGCGACCGATTAGTGAGATAATTGAATAACCATGTGACCAGGTTATGCGGGACGTTCATATTTAGCAACTTATGTACCAAAACCTATCAGACTAGGGTGGTCAGCAGGTATGTTTTTTAATCCTTAAAAACAATGGGTATGGATATTTCATAGTCATTCAAACAAAAGAACTCATTTTACTTTATAGTAAGGCAAGGTATCTAATATGTTTTGCTGCATGCTGGTTAGTGGTTACCTTTACAAAAGACATGTGTCTAGGACAATAGTGCAACCAAAAAAAAAAAAAAACCAGAGCCGTATAAACCAGAGCCGTACATAGAGAGAGTTTGGCCAACCATGTAACCGATTTGGATTGGTCGAGAGGGACAACGCCCACACAGGGTGGTAAAATAGGTCCACTTGAAAACTTTATAGCAGGCGACACGCATACTCACAGTGTATAGACTATCGTTTGTGTACACGAAAAAAGTACGAAATTATGAAATAAATGGTGCTGGGAATGCTGCAATCGGTCAGAACATGGATATTGTTGTTTGATTTTCCGACCGACCATGAAAGAAGAGGAATTTTTTGGAAGTAGAAAGAACAAGATGGAGATCTAATGAAAAAAGTCTGTGTAGCCTAGGCCCATAGCCATAGTGTAATACGAGTAATGTACAAGCTATGCGAGAATTTTACGTTCAGACGGTTTCTGTAATTACATTCATGGCTATTCTCTCTTGTTTTACGATCCACAAATTCGATTTCATTATGCCAGCTCTCCTAATCATAGGCATGGCAGTTTCAGTCGCACATATAGCTATCCTAATTCCTAGTTATTGTATGCCTAGGCTAAAAAGGTATAACTTTTAGTTAATGTAAAAGGGTGGGCTAGGTATAACGTAAAGCCCTAATCCTAAGTTATGCCCGAAGCATAAGTTAAGCCTGGGCTTAGTTAGACCTGGACCATTCTTGCTATTACTACAACTGTTATAGCACATTACATAATATGGCACAGTATAAGGCCCAATTAAACTAGGCCTAAGGAAAACAAAGTAGCCAAGGCCTAAACTAGTTAGGCTAGGTCTATACTCATTGGCAACTTGTGGGTTGTGTACACATACAGGCCTAATTATATAGACCCTTTTAGTATGCCATAAACAAGTGCCCAAGTGGTTAAATGATCTTGGTTTGTGTTAATTGTCAGCATTGGCCTAGCCTTTTTAGGCTAACATGAATTCAGCCTAATTTTTTCCATCTTCAAAAGTATAGCCTAGGCCTTGGTTTAATTTGGATGCAGTCAACTATCATTTATCAAAGTAGCAGGGGCCTAGGCTACATTTCAAAGACCACTAGGCCAAGGCTAATTATGGTACTGGTAGCCTAGCCTTAGTTATGCTTATTGCAAAGACTACCCTACACTATTGTCTTGGTCACTGAATTATCTTAAGAGCCCTGTCACCACATGTTGATAAAGAAATGTTCAAAATATTGCGTAGGCCTAGCTTGGGCAATGCACGGTTTCGTTTGACTGTTTTAAAGCAAGACTTAAATTGATTTGAAAATTTAGTGCTAACTGGTATTTCATTAAAAACCAAAACTGTCTGTGCATTCCAACGGAGTGCAAATTAATAGGGGGGGGGGGGGGATGCAGTATGATACACTTTTCAAGTTTTAACACATTATAAATGCACTTATGCCAGAAACTCATTGCATCAGTAACTCCTTATTCCCCTAATTGACACCCACATTGACGATTGAAGTTAAAAAAATCTTTTAAAATTATCTTTAGACAGTAAATTACAACTCCCTGAATTTCAGGACTTTTTTTACAAATCAAAGGTGACATGTGCTCTGAAGAAAAACTCCTAACATAAAAAGCCACAGTTAGCAGACTGTGATAAAGACGAACCTGGTGAGTGACTGTTAGACTGAAATCCAGTTCCTGCAACCACAGCAATAAAGTCTTTGTTTTAATCAATGCACTTGTGTGTTTGAAACTTTCAAATGGACAATCAATGGCAGTTGGTTAAGATATAAGGTTTTACCTTCATCATGGAGAGTTGAAGGGAATCTGCCTCATCATCTGAATAATGGACTCAAGGATAGCATCAAATCATGATTGGATAATAATTTTGAGCAAGTAAATATCTGGCAATTTGAAAGTTTGTATTATTTTTTTACATATTATTTAAGCTGTTAAGCTCACACACAAGCAAACAATCAAGTAACAACAACCGATGGCGTATATTTAAAGGTATTGAAGACTCGCCCTAAACCACATGCCGCGCTCTGAAAAAGTTTACTTTCCGTTGCTTGCAAGTGAAGTTTTTTTTGTGTCGCTACAAAATGCAGACAGTAATGAAACATGATACCTTGTTATCTTTTATCTAGACCTGAGATGTCCACGCTGCTATGTGCACTGTGTTGTGGGTATTGACTGTGATGTTTGTATTGACTGTACACTTATGTCTATTTACAGATGGTAGCAAGCTGTGTGTGTATTTTCTGGGATCAATGGTGGTGTCTAACACTTCTGTTACACCGCATTCGAAACTAGGTCAGATAACGGGCATGAGACGTTTCTTTGTGCGGGAGTCTTCACACCCTTTAAGGAGAAGTATTTATATCCCATTAATAGAGAAAGAATTATGTTTCAATTGGTAGCATGCAACTTTAAATTTTGCAAACATTAGATACAATCAAACAAATGACAAGGTTCATTTACAAGGTAATCTACTGCCCTATATTTCACATTAATCTGTCACATCAGAAGGTCACAGCTTTCAATAATTATACAAACAAACTCCCTTGACGGGTGCTTGGTTAGATTCCTGCAATTTTCAAGTTTATCAATGTAATAAGTTCTGAATGTGGCAATGTGGAGAACTTTGGGATAATCTGTGGATAAGACTGCCAGACTATCAACAAGATGCCACATCCATGCAACTCTAACTGCTTCCTTCACCTCCTTGCAGATGTACCACATGTCCAAAAAAAAGTCAGCATTGGTTAATGTAATTAAAATCTTGCTTCCTCCTGAGCTGGCAAATACACATGAATTGTCAATTACAGAGGTCAGTGTGAAACCACTGAAAGATCTTCTCAGCTTTCAAGAAAACAAAGACTTGAAGCCAAATTGACAGAGGCCACACTTATACCATTCCACTCTCATAAGATGAAGGTATCACACACACTTCATTTTGCTTCTGTGATGCGGTGCCTGGTAGACTGTGAGGGTCACCCAATGGATGTTTTAACAACTGCCTGGTATATAGAGCTCTGCAACAGATAATTCATCCTGATGTCGAGTTGTCATCCTGTCATGGCCTAGAGCAAGTTGAACCCAATTCAACACAAAGCAGCTATTGAATTCTTGTCTAGGTACTGTCAAATCCACATCACCATCATTGCTGGTTCCAGCTAAGCCGACCATAATAAAAGAGTACAATGAGGGTTGTTCAATTCACCCAACAGAGCTTGCATTCCAGTACCTTTGGGCAGCTGAAAAGATATTCAGAAATTGTTATATGAGTGTGTTTGTATGCATGCATATGTGTGATTTTCTTGCTTTACAGAACAGCTCCATTTTGATAAGCTATGTAACGTGGAAACCTGCCAATCATATGTTTGAAAAAGGACAGGCTGAAACGATTCTTAAATGAAAAGCTTAACGACTTCTTGCATTTTGATACATCACTGTTCAGGTTAGGCTAGTAAGGGCAGTATGAAGAATAAGTAACAATTAATAATTATCATTATGGCCATTTGCTGTCTGCATAATAACAAACTGAATGATGTCATCAGCCCTGTGCTCAGTTGAGAGAACTGACAAGTAGGTTCACTATGTCAGTGTGATCCATGAAACCTTATTAAGGACATGACCGTATAGTATATATGTTAATGGAAAATGCATAAGCTACAACATACACCAGTATTCAGTTGTTGCAGGTTTTTTTTTTCTCGACAGACCCATTCAATCTATTGCACCTACTATAGCCTAGTACTACATTCCTGAGAAATTAACACCACAATATCAGTCTTAGGTTTGCCCACAGACTCCCAACTATTGCTAACTCCTACACTCAAGTATATAGTTTAGTTTAGTAGAAAAAAGGACCAGGAGAGACACTCAAGTCCCCATTAAGGCTATATGAGAGGAATAAAACCGAGGACATCAAATGTCATACCCAATTACATTGCTTAATGTACTCATCCAAAGCATTCTTAAACCCATTCACACTACTTGCAATTCAACCTTCTCAGGCAAACCATTCCATCCATTCACAACCCTTGTATTAGACTTTAGAGAAAAAGTTATGCCGAATATTAATCCTACTTTGTAACTTCTGGAGTTTAAGACAATGACCTCTGGTACAACTACTTTTGGCAAACCTGAAAAGATCAGTGAAGCATAAATTGTCTTTTTATGTGTAGGCCTACTCTATTTAATTGAAGGATCTAATAATGTAGGCCTGATGTTATAGTTGTGCGTCTGTAATCTAGCCTAGCCAGGACTGTGATGTGTGCTTTTCGTTTGTATGACTAAAGTAGAACTACTAGTATGAGGCGTAAAATAAACAAGTGTAATGACAGGTTTTCAGCTAGTTTTCTATGCATTTCAGGTGTGAAGATAAACGTAAATGTCATTAACTAATGCATACTCTAATTCATTACCTGATATCCATTTTGTTCCTCGTATGCCTTTCAAAATCTGACATGCTGAGTCGCTTCGTTTGTTCGCAACGAGCACAGTGTGCAAAGCTGATATACTATTGTGTGTGATGTTTTTCGTGTTTCGCGCAACTGGTAACGACATCTGGACCTATTTTGATGCCCATGGTTTGGAAGCCACTAAATACTAACCCCTACAGCGGGTCGGACCATTTCGAGTGCCCTCGGAACTCGGTTTCGGGTGCAACTGTGCTCGGCGCTCTCGGTTCCCGAATTACGTTATTTTGCCCAGGTCTCGGAAGTTAGTTGACTCTATGTAATAACTTGTGAGACCTGCTACTCGAGATAGAGATAGATATAATAGCGGTTTGAAACGGTACTTGTAGTTTTTAAATGATATTTGTAAATAACCAGGTCTTGGAGGTTAGTTGACTCTATGTAACAACTTGTGGGGCCTGCTACGAGATAGAGATAGATATAATAGTGGTTTGAAACGGTACTTGCAGTTTTTAAAATGATATATGTACACAACCAGGTCTAGGAGGTTAGTTGACTCTATGTAATCAGGCGCGTATCCAGGATTTTCTAACCCGGGGGGCGCGAATTACTATCTAAGCGGAGCGCCACCATCGGTTGGCGCGCAGCGTACAAGAAAATTTCTGGTTTTGATACCCCCCAGATCACCGGAAACGGCACTTCTCGGGCTTGAAATGACCAACCAGATGTACACTTTTTGCCTGAGAACCAAGTATTTCCTAATAGTTTTTTTTTCCATCCATAACCTTTTTGAAGATTGTCAACCCGGCACACATCATGTTCGACCTGATCGCATCACCTGTGGGTCTTTGCTTTTGTAGGTGATTCTACGTCGCGGCCCACAATACCCGTCAGCCCCACTTTTCAAGGTTTTAAGCCCCATATTTGTTCAGAATTTGAAAATTCACATTTCTCGTGAATAAACTCACTTCAAAACATACCCATAATGTTGTACAAAATTTCATCTATTGACAACCAATGTAGAAAAACTTCCTTCAACCCCTAACAGACCGGTCAAAATTGCACGAGTAGAGGGAAGTGTGATGCAGAATGTTGGTCAGAAATTTTCGAAAATTCAGACACAGTTAATTTATTGGTGTACAAATATTAAAACCTCTTATAACGGCTATTATAAAACTTGGTTGAAGGAAATGAAAAAATAGCAGATATTTCCGAAACCGAACACTACTCACATGGGCGTAGGAGGCTCGGCGGTAGTGGCGGCTAGGGGTATTGGTCAGGAGGGGCGAGAATGGTCTGTAGGGGCGCTTTCGACACTATCTAAGCGGAGCGCCACCACTGGTTGGCGCGTAGCGTACAGAAAATTTTTGAGTAAAGATACTCCCTAGATCGCCGGAAATGACCCTTTCCGGGCCTGGCTAATTTGCAGATAAACGAAGAATAAGGTGTCATCGCCAAATTACACCAACAAAATGTGACAAAAGTCAATAAGTAGATGAGAGCGCAATAAAAAAGTCAATAATCTAGAATAAGTAAAAAGTGGTAAAGAGCTGAAAAGGCGCCAGTAGTCCATTTGAGTCCGTCAGGGGGGGCATCCGCCCCCTGACCGTATGGACGCTCCGCCACTGCGCGGCGGGGTGCAGCCCCTAATTCGCCATTACTAATGTAAAAGAGAGTTTTGACATAATTGGACCTCCATGCTTTTTATACATCTACATGAGACATGTCGTTGTTTACATTAGCATCCCACGGTATACTGCGCAATTTTAACGGACCGTACGGTACATGATGGCATGCGATGTAATAACCGATGCTTGCTTATATGATATTGACATTAACATGTTGAACGCGCGCGAAAATTTTTGGTTATTTTTTCAGGCAAGTCGGACAGTTTTGAGGCTTTTCATCCTGGAACGCCATTTTCATGCTCACTGATATGATGTGATATCTGCTGTTTGCGTTACAAATTCGAACAGGCGCGTAGCGATGAATTTGCCAAGGGAGGGGCGGAGCCTGTAGGCAAATTATCTAAGCGTAGCGCCACCATAGGTTGGCGCGAAGCGTACAAGAAAATTTTGGCCGAAAATGCCTCCCAGATCGCTGGAAATGGCACTACCCAGGACCATTTGTTAGCGCGAAGCGTACAAGCAAATTTTGGCCGAAATGTCTCCCAGATCGCTGGAAATGACACTTCCCAGGCCTTGTAAGTTGCATCTAAGCACTTTCTATTTTGAAATTACTTAGTGATATCATTTAAAAAAATGCTGAATGGGGGGGGGGGGCGGGCGGTCGCCCCCATCCCAAAATGCGTCATGTTCCCCGACGACACAGTCGAGTTCGAGACCAGCCACAGTTGGTTTCATAGCACAATTCTACACACGCGTTATGATAGACCATATATAGTATATATATATAGATCATTAGTGAGAGAGGAAAATGGAAACGTCAAAAATGGAGTTGTCGGTGTAAGGGGTAGGGTGAGTCACACTTTTACGAAATCATTGATCCGTCACTGGCTACCCTTCAGCGCTGTAATGATGTCACTGTTCCTCTTTCTCTTCCCGGTGTCTCCGCGTTTTTCTTTAACTCCCTCCTTTTCTCCTTTTTCTCTCTTTCTTCTTTTTCTTTTCCCTTCCTTCCTCTCCTCCTCCTCTTTTTTCCCCTCTTTTTTCCTTTTTTCTTCTCTCCTCTTTTTCTTACCCGGGGGGCGCGCGCCCCCAACGCCCCCCCCTGGATACGCACCTGGTAATAACTTGTGAGACCTGTTACTTGAGATGAAGATAGATCTAAACGTTTGAAGTGAATTTTGCAGCTTTAAATTTGATATTTGTACACAACCAGGTCTTGGAGGTTAGTTGACTCTCTGTAATAACTTGTGAGACCTGCTATACTTGAGATATAAAGATAAATACAACAGTACTTTATTGCAGCTTTCTTATATACATTTGTTAACTTAAAATGTCAAGAATAAACCGTGAAACGTTTGGATATATTTGTGTACTTGTCTCCTATTTTCACCTCTTTTACTTAATCGCGAGCGGGACTTGGCCCGGCAATTCGTACGTGTTACACGAGCTCGTACCCGCACTGTACACGTGAAATGTACAACATGTGCATCTACGTAGTTATGCAAGACTGTGACGTCAGGTGAGATCATTCTCGCTCGGGATCCTTACCGATGAACCGAACCGCTACGCGGGTTAGTATTTAGTGGCTTCCCCATGGTTTGCGTGTGACGTCACAAATCGCCAGTTGGCCAAACTCTCTCTATATTCGGCTCTGTAAAAAACGGACCTTTTACTAAAAGCAGGGGCGGCAGCTCAGTGTTGTTTTAGAAAGAAAATTATTTAAAAAAATAATATAAAGCAAATAATAGCTATAAAATGTCATATACATCTAGTAAATTCTTATTTTTACCTACCTGTAAACAAATGAAAGTTTAAAAACATATATTAAACATAGGACTCTATCTTAGACGATACCATTTTTGAAAGACAATTCTATTCTCTTGTAAAAGTAAGTTGGTCATCTCTTTCAAATGACGTATAGATGTTGGAGGTGGGATTTAGCATGGGCGGCGATCCGTATTTCCGAGTGGGGGGGATATGACCTTGGTGACTATGTAAGCGTAGCGCCACCATGAGTTGGCGCGAAGCGTACAAGAAAATTTTGGGATTTACAAACCCTCTAGATGGCCGGAAACGGCACTTACCGAGGTTTCCAAGCGGCATATACCCAACTTTAAAATAAGGATATCATATCCGAAATATCTCATAATCAGGATCCAAAATACTTTTTTTTAATTTCGGGTGTTATTTTGGGAAAATTGCCCAAATCAATCTTGTTTCAGGCGCTATGTTAGAATGTTCGAGATCTCTTTTATATTATTCGATGAAGAAAATGGCTTTATGCAGGCTATTATAGGCCTATATACATGCAATACACAATTACACATAGTTACATTCCTAGGTACCGATTGCTAGGGCATCCAGGTGAAACGTATTAAGCATTACCCTGGTAACATGAGATTCTCAGCTGTTCGAAGGAATATGTACGAGTGTAGGCCTACTATAGGGCCTATATGAATCATCGAGGTACCTGTAAATGAATCTGGAGAAACTATCACACAGTAAATACGCGCGTACCATGCATAGAGGGTCATGTGATGTGTTCCAGGGCGGTACGCGTAATTTTTTTTCCTAGGAGGGTTAGGGGTAATTATCATATATAGGCGTATCCAAACCCTCGCGCATGCGTGTTACTCATACACACGCGTACTCCTTGGTCGCTGTAATACACGTGTGGGGGCCCGAGTGTACGTGGGCACTACGTACGCTATACAAAGCAGTAGATCTCCGCTGTACAGTTTTACACGTAATGCAGTTTGCTTTTTGGTCAAGGATTACCAAGTGAGAATTGAATAATATAAGTGATGGGACACAGGCTAAAGAAATACAAATTAAAGCGCGATTAAATCGTCACTTCAATTATTAATTTTCTGGAGGTGTTGTGGCTAATGTAGGTGACTAATAGTCTGCGGCTGGTGATTTAATATCTGATAGTGATATCTGATAGAACTGATAGTTCATAAAAGCAGGCTTAATTTTGTATGTAGGCCTACTATATTAGTATCATGTATAGAATTTTAAAGTTTACCGTAACATTAAAGTTTACCGTGAAGCTAGAAATGCATGTAATGTAGGCTAGCAGATTAACATTAACCAAACCATTAAATTAATGTCCGTCGCGCACATTGATGACAACATATGAAATCCGTACATTGTGTCTAAAATCTGAGTGTCAGTCGAACAGGTCTCCATCGCTGCATGAACGCATATACGTATACATGTGCAAAAATTGAATCGCGTCGCACACACTGTATGTTCTACTACTAGCCATAAACTTTTTACAAGTAACACGCGTGCGCGAGGGTCTGGATACGCCTATATATATGATAATTACCCCTAACCCTCCTAGGAAAAAAAATTACGCGGGCGGTACTAATATTTACTCTCCCCATTACGCATGATGATTTCACCCAACTAGTACGTAAATGTGTATGCGTGCTTAGAGCAGCAGACGACACCCGTTACCTAGCAATAACCGTGCCTGTAGCCTAACGTGATAGCTATATTCCGGCTGAGCAGCATTAGGCTCTGTTCCATGGAGAATTCCGTGGTTGCACTGAACTAAACTTTTCCCCACAGCACCAAACGCTCACCCTTGAAATACAATTCAGACATCGACATTTCCCGCTGCTAGCCCAATGTATCTGTACCATAGAAATAAAGAGAGGATCTGTACTTGTTCTGTGCCAGCATGTCTAACGTTAGCATATTAGCACTATTTCGTAGGCCTGAAGTACCAGTACCTTCTTACGCCGTTACTTCCCATGTTCGATCCGTCTTGGTGCAAATCTTTCACGAAGTCACTAACACTATTTTCGAACTGCTACAGAGAAATATCAGTTTGGTACCATCCTGGAACACATCACATGACCCTCCATGCATGGTACGCGCGCCCAATTGACATGAATCCTATAGATTCATTTACCTCGATGATATGAATACTATGAGGGTGCATATATGAACTACATCAATACCGTGGGCGCAATAATACATTTTGTTGTTATAGGGCCAATGAAGCCTACAGTCAACTATTCTTGCTTTATAAAGACGCTTTATTTGAAAAGATCGCATTGCGTTTATGCTAGGCGAGAAATGAAGCTAAAAAAGAGCCGTACATTCACGATGATGCATAAATGTAGGCATGAAAATATTCTTATCCCTGGCATTTGGTGGGGGGGGGATATGGTGTATTACATCCCCTCCACCCATTTCATGGGGAGATATATCCCCCC
Source organism: Apostichopus japonicus (assembly GCF_037975245.1). NCBI lineage: Eukaryota > Metazoa > Echinodermata > Holothuroidea > Aspidochirotida > Stichopodidae > Apostichopus > Apostichopus japonicus. Next base: position 28,306,465 of record NC_092571.1, read on the forward strand.
AGGATCGCCGCCCATGGGATTTAGTCCATGACTGCCGCCGATCGAACGAAAAGAAAATGGCAACCCGGAAGTTGTCACCAAAATCGTATCGCTGTATGCAAGTACATACACATTTACATTTACACATACATATGTGCGTGCGACATTGCTTGAATAGGCCTATCAATTAGAGTGCGACGGTCGGATATTCCGACTGTCGCACTCAAATTTTCCAACTATCGTCAGTTTTACCAAGTTTGGGGGTGAGACAACCCACTCCCCTTCTAGCGATGTCCCTGCAGTTAGGTAGGTTGGATAGTAATGTAATCATCTGACTTACCATGTAAACAATAGATGTATCTGCCGTGACGAGTGATTGGTTCATGGAAGTATAAGCCTACACACAGTTACTACCATTACTTGTACCGTGGAACTTCCTGGTAGTTGTCCACAGTATATAGTTCTACGCAAAAATGTCCTAACAAGCTGATTCAGATCAAGAAGTAAAAATAAATCAAGAAGATTATTCTGACAAAGTATAGTAGCGACTTGTGTCCAAGTAAAAATTGAATAAATAAAACGTAACGAATTTGACAGTCAACTGAAAGACATCTCTATTAGTATAGCAACGAGTAATGTGTGAATGGATAGGCATACTACGGGTAGCAATACAATATATTGTTGTCTGTGTTGTAGTATGATATTATAGGGTCATCACAGGCGGCGGAAGCACTTTTAATCTGGGGGGGGGGGGGGCACCGACATCAAAGGGCACTTTGCAGAAATTCAATTTGACTGATGCAGCCTTATGTGCAAATTGGGAAACAAGGAACAAGTTTTCTTTTGAGACAAAATGAGGTGAAATCATGCTATTTGCTAATGTAGGAATCTTCGGAATTAGAGTTTATTTCTTGTTAATATTTTACCAAATTTTTTCCATTCGAAGTAGCTTTGAGTTTGACCCACAGAAATTCATTAAAAGTCAGGGGCGTAGCCAGGATTTGCAAAGTTGTATGCACGACTATCTGAGGGGAGCGCCACCATCGGTTGGCGCGGAGCGTACAAGAAAAATTTTGGTTTTACAAACCCCTCAGATGGCCGGAAACGGCCCTTCCCGAGTATTCCTTCTGGTTCCCTGGCCTCTTGCTAACCCCTTGAGACACCTCAATTTTTATGTAGAAAAAGGGCACATTTTTAACCTGAGGAAAAGTGGGGGGAACGTGCCCCTGTGCCCCCCCCCCCCCCGGTTCCGCCGCCCTTGAGGGTCATAGTGCGTATATTCAGCAATGTGTAGTATGTTTTACTATCATTGGACTTTGACGTTTCCCGCTCATCTTTGTAGATAATGCATTGTAGCGTAATCAGGATTTTCTAAACCGGGGGGCGCGAATTACTATCTAGTAAGCGGAGCGCCACCATCGGTTGGCGCGCAGTTTTTGGTTTTGATACTCCCCAGATCACCGAAATTGGTACTTCTCGGGCTTGAAATGTCCACCAGATGTACACTTTTGCCTAAGAACCAAGAATTTCCCAATAGTTTTTTTCATCCATAACCTTTTTGAAGATTGTCTCCAGTCACACATCAGTATCGACCTCATCGCATCTCCTGTGGATCATTGCTTTTTGTAGGTGAATCTACGTCGCGGCCCGCAATACCCTTAAGCCCCATTTTTCAAGGTTTTAAGCCCATTATTTGTTCAGAATTTGAAAATTCACAATTATCGTGAATGAATTCACTTCAAAACATACCCATAATATTGCACAATTTCAGCTATGGACAATAAATATAGAAAAAACCTACTTGAACCCCTAACAGACCGGTCAAAATTGCACTAAAAGAGGGAAGTATGACGGAGAATGGTGGTCAGGGAATTTTCGAAAATTAAAACAGTTACTTTATTGGTGTACAAATATTAAGACCTCTTATAACGGCTACTATAAAACTTCGTTGAAGGAAATGAAAAAATACCAGATATTTCCGAAAGCGAGCACTGCACATTGCTGTTTGCTGTTTGCTTTAAAAATTCGAATAATTGAATTGAGACTGAAATAAATACCTATTATCTGTTTATTGTGCAATGCCCCACCAGTGGCGTAACGATAAGCCTGGGGGAGGGGTCTCCCGGCCCAAAGAAGCTCCCTATCAGGAGGTACAAGCAAGTGCGTCCTCAGAATTGTTCGCAGGGGGGGGGTGGTCAGTAGGTCATATAGGTGTAACACACTACCTGATACTATCTAAGCGGAGCGCCACCATCAGTTGGCGCAAAGCTACGACGATTTTTTTGCCAAACATTACTCCTAGCAAAGACACTAACCGTTCAAGTTGCATTTACACATCGGTTATTTTGAGATCTCATGTCTTAGGATTTTGGCTTTCAAAGTAATGCATTATGGGTCCGTATGCAATGAACATAACGAGAACTGTTGGTTGGGGAATCATTGGAATGTCAAATGCTTAACTTTTTTAAATTTTGATTTTCCACTGTATGCAGTTTAATGGAGACTAATGTACAAATGCCGTAATCAAACCTAAGCATAGGCCTAATTTCGGCTTAAACTTTGTCTTACCAAATACACCGAAGGCATCTTTATTTTTACCTTTTATCAATGAACGCAGTTTCAAGTCTGTTGGGTGTTGGGTTATTGTTTTAGAATTTCTCAAAAAATCATATGCCCCGATGTTGTACTCAGTATATATAACATTGGCTGGAATTGGGTTTTAAATTATGTACTTTGTTTTCATTATAATTATAAATAACACAACTAGCTCGATACATTAATTCCCAAATGAGCCTATATATGATCATGATGTCCGTATTCCGTATCACGTGAAAATATGTATATTACCTTCCCGTCGTATTTCTGAATACGCCTGATATGATTTTCGAATACAACTTTAACCAGAAATGAACTTTGATGATCATTGCGCAAATAGGGAAAGTCCCGTAAACCCCGTAAGGAACGCCAAGTGCTTCCATAACAAGTGGAAGACATATATACTGTATGTCTTTAATAAAAGGTAGTCTTCTGTTTTGGGAGTGGTGCGGCCGGGTCGCGAATTATTTTCCAAACAGGTTTGCAACTATTCGAAGAATCAAGGCTTTTCTCTTGAATAATATGTTTCTCCATTTGGGTAGATCATATATAGAGGACAATGTTAAATAACACCGTTCTTATAGGACGGGTATAACTTCGTTGCAACGAATGAATTTTGGTAACCTCGAAGGTGATGGTGAGGACGTAACCTTTCCGACCAATCATGAGCGACTACTTACACATATTTAAAAAAACCTGTTTGGGGGATAAATTGTAACATTGGGACAACCTTGCCAGACAAGGATAAGTTACAGGTGGTCGAAGAAAATATGTGGTAGTGTTCAAAGAGCACATATTATGTTCGTCATTGAAAAAAACAAAAAAACATTGAAGCTTTATCCCCAGGTACCCATGTGTTTTATAAAGACATGGGGACTCATGGTTGTTATTAAAAGTCAATTGCTTTTGTCTGTATACCGTGTTTACCATTCTAAGTATGTGGCTGGTCTGGATTCCTCTATTGTCAAGCTGCGCCATGCTGAATACCAAAATCCGGTTACGGTCGGCTGAACTCCTTATATAAGAGTTCCACGTGGCTCGAGTTCTCTTTACCGTGACGCAGCCTCTCAGATCATCGGCTGCTACTGTTTGAGTAATTCCTTCGTGCCGTATAACAGTGAACCTGCCTACATTTTGATCTTGTAACAACCCGTTTCTGTTTTCTGTAACTCTGTCCAGCACCGACGTCTCTATCGTAATCCATCAGAAATCTTTAACCTGCTTACCTGAACTTTGATAAATACCTGTGGAAAACGCCTTAACATCACCAGTCTCGTACCAACAAGGGCGGCGGAAGCACTTTCAATCTGGGGGGGGGGGGGGGCACCAACGTCGAAGGGCACTTAGCAGAAATTCGATTGGACTGATGCAGCCTGATATTTATTACCCTTTATAACTCTTATTGTATTATCTTATTTGCGTATACACATCACTCCATCAACGCCACCACCCCCCCCCCCCCCCTCAAGGAAACAATGCATATTAGCACTGCAATATCTAATGTGCAAATTGGGAAACAAGGAAAAAGACAAAATGAGGTAAAATCATTATAAAGTCCAAGTCCCTGCACACACGATCAATTACATGCATGAAAGCAAATGAAATATGTGAAAATACTGAAAGAAAAATAATTTTCTATGTGTTTTTCAATGGTTAAACTGATATTATTATGATCATTATTATTGTAACGACTTTCCCAATAGGTATAACCAATTTGGAAGGGTTATAACACGGAAAATGATTGTTTGTTATTGGCATGCGATGTAATAACCAACGCATGCCTATATGATATTCACATTAACATGTTGAACGCGAAAAATTTTGGTAGTATTTTTCGGGCAAGTCGTTACAGCCTCCCCAATTCAAATTGGGCTCCTACGCCTGTGGTAGTAAACATTTAAAAATTCCCGAAATATTTCATTCGACGTGGGTTTCGCTTTGTTAACTCTTTTTTTATTTAGAAATTTTTTGGTAGAAAAAGGGCACAATTTTTAACCTGAGGAAAAGTGGGGGGGCACGTGCCCCTTGTGCCCCCCCGGTTCCGCCGCCCTTGCGTACCAAGCGGCCGTATGGCAAGCCGTTTTAACATTTACCTCTCTATTCTACTTAAGTAGAATTAATTCCACTTAAGTAGAATACAATTAAGCTTAAGTGAAATGAATTGCACTTAAGTAGAATACAATTAGGCTTAAGTAATATGAATTGCACTTAAGTAGAATTGCATTTTACTTAAGTTTAATTGTATTCCACTTAAGTAAAATTACCACTTTCTTTTAAGCTTAAGTTAAATTCAATTTCACTTAAGCTTAATTGTATTCTACTTAAGTAAAATACAATTCTACTTCAGTAAAATTTAATTTAGCTTAAGTAAAAGTGTCATTCTTTTTCACTTAAGCTAAATGCATTTTACTTAAGTAAAATTGTATTTTACTTAAATAGAATACAATTAAGCTTAAGTGAAATTGAATTTAACTTAAGCTAAATTGTATTCTGCTTAAGTAGAATTGTATTTTACTTAAGTAGAATACAATTGCATTTAACTTAAGTAAAATTCAATTCTACTTAAGTTAAATACAATTTAGCTTAAGTGGAATTGAAGGATATGGCAAGCCGTTATAACATTTACCTCGTGCGGAGAAGTGGTTGGTCTGGGGGCAATGTTTACATGGTACCATGCCTTGTGATACTTCTACTACTAGTACCACTGATTGGTGGTATGTCGTGTTGTAGTCCTTCCCTTGCCCTCAAAAGTGCTTTTCCAACTGCATCAGCAACAGTTTGCAACGATTTATTGGCTGGCTGCATTTACCAAATGTCTAACGTTCAGACTCAGTGATAAACAGAGCTTTGCTTCATTTGCTAAGTATGGTGTTATGTTCGTATATACACAACGAAAGCTGGAAAAGTATCGCAGAATGGGGGAATGGCCGCAAATGGTTACGTAACTAGTACGTCTTGAACGTAACTCTTTAGGTCTCGCATCACAATTAATTGTTCCATTGACTTACACACTAAACTCATCACTTTCAAGACCTGCCAAAGCATAGATAGAAGTTTTCATCTGGTATATCCTACCCACCACATGATAGCTGTGTTCTAGTGGCCTATCATGGCACTTGCAAACTTCCATATCATGACCGTTTAGATTATGAGCTAGAAGAGGAGCAAGTTTATCACACTGAACCCTTCCATATGCTCGTTCGGAGTAATATAAACATTTAACCAAAGATTTTTAAAATGGTTTATATCCCCTTCGATCCTCCCTATTTTCACACCATCTGTACTTAAAATTATGCTCTTTCATATTAAGGCAGAAAAAACGATGACAGTAAATGATAACATGCTTAAGGAAGCTTTACGTTAGGTACTTTTACCTCTTTTCTGACAATGGTAAACCTATTGAGCGGATGAACACGTGGTGAAGTACCTAAAATAGTATACAGAGTCGGACTTCGCGGCAAGTACAGTGACGCAATGAGTAGCATATACTGATTGACCAATCACATTTTACTTAAGCGTAATTCTATTTCACTTAAGTAAAATGCAATTTAGCTTAAGTGAAATTGAAAAGCCATTTTGATTAAGTAGAATAGCATTTTACTTAAGTAGAATTGAATTTAATTAAGCAGAATTGCATTTTACTTAAATAGAATTGAATTTTACTTAAGCAGAATTGCATTTTACTTAAGTAGAATTGTATTTTACTTAAGTAAAATACGATGTAGACAAAAACCGTTTGAACTTAAGCTAATATGAATTCCACTTAAGTGGAATACAATTAAGCTTAAGTAAAATGCAATTCTACTTAAGTGCAATTCATTTCACTTAAGCTTAATTGTATTCTACTTAAGTGGAATTAATTCTACTTAAGTAGAATAGAGAGGTAAATGTTAAAACGGCTTGCCATACGGCCGGACCAACCCCTACATCACCGGACCCTACCAAAAGTAGGTACCTCTGCGCGCGTTAACTTAAGTTCTAAGCTTGTAAGTACATGTACGTTGTGTTTTCTTGTATCATTTCATGTAATTACAAGGATGGTTCTATTATATTTCATTGTATATATAACTGTCTACTTCCTCGTCTGCCGATTCCTTTCCCACTCCGACAACAACACCTAAATATAACTACAAACTGTATCTGACTTCGTAACATGGTGTAGTAGATACAAAGCCAAAGAGCCTCGCTCCAATCTGGTGTCATCACCTAAAGGCACTTCGACTAAGCAATATTAAGGGTCACATCTCAGTGAGGGTTTATGTTGGTAAAAGAGTTGTATTTGAGTGTTGGATAAGATTTGTTTCTGCTAATAATGACCGATGGGGGATGTGGTGTAATCACTTAGAAATATATGATTTTGTATGTCAATTTAAAACATCGTTCGGTGATAAGTTTGTTATTTAAATCGGTAAAACACACAACGAAATCAAAAGTACTTGTTCTAGTTTTTTTTTACCCCATAAACAGTACTTGGTTCATGATATGTTCACTTCAAAGCTTTCTGTTTCCCTTTTTATCACAAACTGATCACCTAAAGAAAGACAATATAATGAACCTCTGTTTTCACCTCTGTATGCATACTTAATGCTGCAAATATTGTTATTCAAAACTCTTTCCAGACACATTAACATTATTCTGTTGACTGTGTAGCGGGATGCATAAATCGATACCGAGAATGTCGGGAAAATCACAAATGGTCCGAAGGAACAAGATTTGTTATAGCTCTGATAGGGAGCAGATAACTGTTGGGTAACACAGCAGATAAAGGTAGCACCATTAAGGGATAAATCGGGGTAGGTAGAAAATGATAGTGATTTTGAACGCTGCTGCTCAATCTCGATTAAATCTGTGCTATGTAGTTGCTGATGTTGTGCATCCCTTTCAACGCAAAGGGATATATCAACCGGTGGATCTCCTTCTCCTGTTGTACAGTTAAACTGGAACGGCTCTTGCCATTGGCCAACAAATCGGGACACATGACTTTCGTAGTTAGACGTACACCGAGGGTACTCTTGAGATGGGCTGTAAATAATCTTTAAGACTAAATATTTCAAATTTGGCCTTGTGCAGACGAAAAGGTCCTCATTGACTCGCGTTACATCGAAAATTGTTAAAATACAAGCTGATTCATTTCTGTTACAGATAACATTATCTGGTATAGCAGGGCCAAATGAACCACTCCTAACATAAGTGACTTTGTCTCCCTCTATCAGACAATCACTAGTAACATGCAGTGGTGGATCCAGGATTTCGCTGAAGGGGGGGGGGGGCCAGATGGGAAATGCCTAATCGTCGTCCTGGGGGAGGGGTCTAAGGGGAGTGGGTGCCCCCTCCCCTTTGGAAAATTTCACAAAATATGGAGGTCCTCGGTGCAATCTGGTGCTACTTTTCGTGAAAGTTTGGAGTAAAATTTATTTCCAATAAATCATGTATTCATGGTTTGCCGGGCATATATTTGCAATTTCGAGCAATGAGCTGGGATTTACGTCTTTGGGGAGTAGGTGGTGATGCAAACTACTTTTTACCAGGCTACTCCAGGCCATTTCATCTTGGATGCCCCCTTCCAGATGGAGACTATTGATGCAGTCAGAGTGCCCCTCTCACCTTCGCTTTATCAGAATGATGGTGTACTCTTTTTGCAAATTTATTTTACAAAAAATTACACGCACAGTGGCGTAGCTATGTTTTTTTTTTGAGTGGAGGGGCCATGGGGCCATGGGGGGCTGTTCCTTCTTGTGGGGGGCCGGAGGTTACTATCTAAGCGGAGCGCCACCTTGGTTGGCGCGGAGCGTACAGAGAAACTTTGAGATTTCAGCACCCCCCAGATCGCAGGAGATGGCACCTGTGAGGCAAAATAGCAACCAAAAAGATGTGCAACTTTGGTGACAGAAATGCAAAAAAAGTTTTTTCTCTTTCATGCTGACTGGCCTTGCCAACTCAGCCAGACTTTTAACTTGAGGGAAGTTGGCATCATTTGTCGTTTCAAGCTGTCAAGGCCTTTCTCCCAACTCAAACCCTTGTGGGCTACCGGTAGATTTGCAGGATATGCCCACATGTGGACTTAAATAGCATTAGAGGAAGGGGATGGAAGACTAACACGCATCGATGTTTCGGTAATGGTCCACATTGGTGGCTCGGTGCTAATTAGGCCATTTATTGGGTTTCTTGAGGTAGCTGTCATCAGAATCTGGCTTTTTGTGCCAATCGATGACCGATAACATGTATTGGTATGTAAATTTCTTCTTCATATATCTAGCAACACTCTAAAAAAAAAATGAGTGGATTTCATTCCATTGGAGTGATCACTCGGCGCACTTCAAATTAAGAGTGAAATTTAACTCTATTGGAGTTAACCCTCACTCCTAGTATGAGTGAATATAACTCTATTAGGAGTTAAGATTTACTCCAATGGAGTGGAAATTCACTCTTATACCGGAATGTGCTTAGTGATCACTCCCATGGAGTGAAATTCACCTATGTTTTTATCAGTACTGTACAGTGCATATCATCATATAGACGTACGTACGTACGTACGTTCGTATATCAGACGCACTCGATACCCACGATACGATACGGTCCTCATCATCATTTTTTTAAGGCGATACAGTAGTGAGTATTGAACAGGCACAGCCGCATGTTTGCAGGAAATTCAGAATTCCCAATATTTTATATCTCTACCAGTAGTGAAAATCATGTTTCGACAGTTTCGTGGGCATAAAAAAGTTGTTTTGTGGAATATCCAATGACATATCAGGTGCGGATGCAGGATTTGTGACGGGAGGGGGGGGGGGTCTGACTGGTCCAGCCGCGCCTGAACGTAAGACTATCTAAGCGGAGCGCCATCATCGGTTGGCGCGGAGCGTACAAGACAATTTTTGGCTTTACAAACCCCCCAGATGGCCGGAAACGGCACTTCCCGAGTATTCTAAGCAGCATGTACCTAGCCTGAAAATATGGATCTCATGTCTGCAATTTCTCAATTGATGAGAAAAAAACAATCTTATGAAATATGGTATTACATATCAGCTGAGTTGAGATGATACAAAAATCATAATGCCTTTAGCCCCCAATCCCCTCCCGTTCCGTCACCACTGTTTGATGCAGGGCTGGATCCAGGATTCTGGAAGGGTGAGGGGTTTGCTCATGAAAAATTCGTTAGCGCATCCTAGCAGCCTACCGCTCTGTAACCTCACCGCCCAAAAAAATTCGAACACCACCTCAAGTTTGAAACTTTTCGTTCTGAAAATTGAGATCGTTAGGCATTTTTGGCACGTGTAGCACGCGTGCACACTATAGTTCATTCGACGGAAAAGACACACCTGGATGACTTGTGAGGATAACCGCTTTTCTGACGTCCTACATGTTTAAAATTGGCGTTTAATTTAATTATTTTTTCTCTCTCTTTTTTTCTCTTTTTTTTTGGGCCAAGAGAAGGTGGGTCCGGACCCCCTGGACCCCCCCCCCCTGGATCCGCGCCTGCATATATTCATTTGACTCGAGGCAATATATGAAAACCTGATACCTCGGCTCAGTACAAACGGAGCCAATCTTTTGATAGATTGTTGCGCTAGGTGAAAGCACTGAACATATTTTCAGCAGATATTGATATCGCGCAGCACAACAAGGTTTGTGGTATATGGTCGCATCGACCATTGCCATGCCATGCTGTGTGACCATCTCATGATTACTACAGATATTGTATTTTCTTATTCTGCCAGATGCAGACGATATAATTGTGTAACTCTATTTCCCAAATTATTGAACAAAAAATATAAGTGAATCGCACTTATTTTTATTTTTTTACAACATTTTTTTTACCCCATTCCCAGTGGGGGGCATGTGGGGGGCTAGCCTATTTCATGGGGGGCCTCGGCCCCCAGGCCCCCCGTATCTACGCCACTGATCACGCATGGGGCCCTTTCCCTCGAACGCGGTAAAAAAAAAATCAGGATTTTCAAAAGGGGGGCCCGGGCCCCCCCCCCCCTGGATCCGCCCTGACATGTAAATGACATATGCGATCGATCGTGTCCCCATCTTTGTGGTATATTTATTGATCTTAGCTGGAAGAGAAAGATTGTTAACATGTTTAACATCACTATAAAATCTTTCGAAGTCAAATTTTATCATTGCAGAGGCTACTGCATTGCCAAGATGTAGGACAGAAATTTAGTTAGCATTTCATCTCATAACTCTGAATATTTTTTTCTCTCAAACTAGGAACATTTATTACCATCGACTTTGTTCTTCTGATTTTGACTTTCTTTCTTGAATCCATGAGAAACGTACTCCAAATTTCTATATAAAAAGTCAAAATTTTGATTAGGCCTATTATCAGTTGATATCTGTACAATTCTTTGCTAATGGAAAAGATCCTGCTGAACAAGTTAGCGCTGCTGTAGAGTTATTTCACATAGGTATACTCAATTGGGGTTTAAACAAACCCGCCCGCCACCCCTCTTACCCCTGTTCCTACAATTATGGTTACTTCAGGTCCGAACATTATAACTTGGAATTGTGATTATTACTGACAAAGCTGATAAACTTATCAACAGCATCCGATTCCAAGCCCTTTACTATCTAAATGTTGGTGCTTTGACATTTCTTCAACTATCATTAAATGGCTACTTATACAACTCCATAGTCATATGTTACCTATTCACTCATCTCACTATAGAATTGTGATCAGAAACCTTCATTCTTTGCAACTGGAGCCTGTCGTAATTTAGCTCGGAACTTCAGAAAGTTTCAGCATTTTTCTTTGAAATTATTGTGCGATCCGTATTGTCCTCGTTAAGTTGACGTACAGTATAGTTTAGTAACAGCTGACCATAGAGTCCTTAGATCATGATGATCTGAGACTAGGGCGGAGGAACATAAAACAAACAAATTAACAATTACAGCAATTATAACTATAATAGGCCTATTGTCTTTGACGTTATAATCCAAAAATCTGCAGATAAATCCTGACGTTCTCAGAAATACTTCTTTCTTTCATAAGAACTATTACACTGAACAGTGAGTGGTCCATCGACCTATACATATAATTAATCAAAAACATTTACCTGTAATGAATCGTTCATCCTACTGATATTATACCGCCAATCTTCGAGGGGAATATAATTAGTCCATTCCAAAGACAACTCCATTCACATTACTGGTACAGCCTGTGAATATTGTATTCTTTTATTGGGTTGATGGAGCAGTGCGGTGGATGAATCGATACCGAGAATGTCGGTAAAAGCATCATCAAGTGGTCCAAAGGAACCAGATTTGTTATCTTGGATAGGGAGCAGGTAACTGTTGAGTAACACTGCAGGTTAACGGAGCATTGTTAACGACTGAATCCAGATATGATTAAAGTGTTGCAAGATCGGTATTTCGAAGACCGTTTTAAGTTTTCGTCCGTCACGTGATATATTCTATCTTCATAAAGCAGATATAATGTCATGTATAATAGATGAATTTCCTTCTTCTGTGTTAAGCGGGTAAAACAATATGCTCTGAAATAGGTTAAAAATAACACTGTACTGTTTTCACTTCCATTAGTCATACGGGGTAAGTAAAAACCAGACGAATTAATCGAAACATACACGCCAGTTTTTTGGTACTTGGCGTAGGCAGGTAGGGCTAAAATGAGATGTCGTCCAGGGGATGGTTAAGAGAAGGGACACCACCACCCCCCCCCCCCAGTAAGAAACTTGTTATAATGGAAAGGGGGGTCTTAGTGCAAAATTTTGCTATAAATATGCAACAAATGTTGGAAGAATTTTCGACTATAGGCTGTACTGCATATACATAGTACATATTTACGTACTGTACACCAGAAATTTTAGTGGTATTTTTTCCAGGGGGATCCCTGCATTTCACTAGAGGGCTAAGGCAGCTGTCGGGGAAATTTTATGTCGGAAAACTTAAAACTTCAGCACACTCTCCGTTAATCCTGACAGTTTTCCACGTACGTTAAAGTTGATTCGGGCTGCGATCTGTCTTTGTAGTTGGGCTTTAGGAACTAGGGTTGAGGGCGGTGTAGCATATTGGTGAGATAATTGCACTTGTTCGTGCACAGGTAATATCCTCGTTGACCATTTTTGTAAATAATGTTTGTACGGAGAGGGGACAATGTTAAATTTTGTGAATCCAAATTACAACTGAAAAGTTATAATTTCATGCCCAAAATGATAATTAACTAAAGCATTTATATATTATTCTGATTAACTTTTAAAGCATTTGAAGTAAGAAAAATAAGGAGACAAAGAAGATCTTTCGGTTGATTAACTTTCATTTTAATTTGCTATTCATGATGAGAACTTTGCAGCGTGTTCTAGATCCGCCTTGAAGAAGGACCTAGCACTCAGGAACTAATAAGCCTGGTTCAAGTATTATGCCAAGGAAAAACAGCAGCACAATGGTTACGTAGTAGCTTTCTGAAATCACAGAGATATTGCAAAGTTAAGGGTGAAAATGTTACACCTTTAAGGCGAATTCTTTCATTAATCCGTATGTAAAACAACCGTAATTTTCTTTAAATCGCTTTATGTTCTTATTAAAGGAGAATCAAAGCAAACCACCTACTTCGGCAATTAAGCTATACTTCGTTGTGAAATGTTACATCATCATTAAAAAAAATCTCGTCAATGTTTTTCTTTGCATAATTTCAAAGGTGAGTGCAAATATTGTTGACACTGCAACAATAACCAGTATTACGTCGTGTCAAGAACTGCAACATGTTATTTTCAGTTTGACAAACCCATATTTATCACAGGAAATTTTTTTTTGTGAGGTCATGTAAAAAAGAAAAAATTTCCCCCAGAAGTGGGGAGTGGAGCTATAGCCGGTGCTGTACCGTTTCAGTTTCTGGGGTTAACCTTAACATGTATGTATGTATGTATATATATATATATATATATATATATATATATATATATATATATATATATATATATATATATATATATATCAGGCGCGTATCCAGGGGGCGTTGGGGGCGCGCGCCCCCCGGGTAAGATAAAGAGAGAGAAACAAAAAGAGAAGAAAAGAGGAAAAAAGAGGGGGAAAAAGAGGAGGAGGAGAGGAAGGAAGGGAAAAGAGAAATAAGAAAGAGAGAAAAAGGAGAAAGGGAGGGAGTAAAAGAAAAACGCCAAGACACCGGGAAGAGAAAGAGGAGCATCAGTGACATCATTACAGCGCTGATCCCTATTATATATATATATATACACATGGCCGGGTAGCCAGTGACGGATCAAGGATTTCGGAAGGGGCGTGTGCCTCACCCTACCCCTTACACCTACAACTCCATTTTTGACGTTTCCATTTTTGATTCCTTGGCGGTAGCCGTAGGAATCTATGCGGTCATGACTGCGTGTGTATGTGTGTATGTGTGTGTGCGTGTGTGTGTGTGTGTGTGTGTGACGCCAAGCTTGAAATTAGGTTTTCTCAGCAATCCCAAGGTAGATTGATCTCATTCTTGGTACATAGGTTACCCATCATGAGTAGACGATCCCTATTTATTTTGGTGCTAATATCATGAATATTAATGAGTGGGCGGGGCTTAGAGTGATTTTCAACAAATGTCAATATCTTCGTAACCGTAAGTTCAATTTTCATGGAACTTAGTTTGGTGGTACAAGAGGAAAGTCCTCTATATGAATATGGTGATAGTTTGTCCAATCTCATTATTATTCATGAGGGGCGGGGCTAAGTGTTGTTTTTCGCAAAAAAGCTTGAAATTAGGTTTTCTCGGCAATCCCAAGGTGGATTGATCTCATTCTTGGTACATAGGTTACCCATCATGAGTAGACGATCCCTATTTATTTTGGTGCTAATATCATGAATATTAATGAGTGGGCGGGGCTTAGAGTGCTTTTCAACAAATGTCAATATCTTCGCAACCGTAAGTTCAATTTTCATGGAACTTGGTTTGGTGGTACAAGAGGAAAGTCCTCTATATGAATATGGTGACAGTTTGTCCAATCTCATTATTATTCATGAGGGGCGGGGCTAAGTGTTGTTTTTCGCAAAAAAGCTTGAAATTAGGTTTTCTCGGCAATCCCAAGGTGGATTGATCTCATTCTTGGTACATAGGTTACCCATCATGAGTAGACGATCCCTATTTATTTTGGTGCTAATATCATGAATATTAATGAGTGGGCGGGGCTTAGAGTGATTTTCAACAAATCTTCAGTATGACCCGGCCAGGAGTCGAACCCCTAACCTTCCAGCTGGAAGTCGGAATTCTACCCCAATACTATTAATGAGGGGGCATGAATATTAATGAGTGGTAGAGCTTAAAGCAAATTCTTTAAAATATCAATTTGTTCATCAAACTTGAGCTGATAGCAAGGAACAACATTTGTGTTGATGCTACATTAATATTCATAAAAGGTCGGAACCAAGTGTACACAATGAACCTACAGTAATATTTAGATGCCAAGGAATCTCAAAACCTCTTGGTTTTCTTGTTCCTCTCTCACTCATGATCTATAAACATACTATATATGGTCTACCATAACGCGTATGTGTGTATATACGCCTTAAACAATTGTAGAATTGTGCTATGAAACCAACTGTGGCTGGTCTCGAACTCGACCGCGTCTTCGGGGAACATGACGCATTTCGGGAAGGGGGCGACCGCCCCCCCCCCCCTTCAGCATATTTTTTTTATATAATATTGCTAGTAATTTGAAAATGGAAAGTACTTAGATGCAACTTTTAAGGCCTGGGAAGTGTCATTTCCAGCGATCTGGGAGGCAGTTTCGGCAAAAATTTGCTTGTACGCTTCGCGCCAACAAATGGTCCTGGGTAGTGCAATTTCCAGCGATCTGGGAGGCATTTCCGGTCAAAATTTTCTGGTACGCTGCGCGCCAACTTATAGTGGCGCTACGCTTAGATAATTTGCCTACAGGCTTCGACCATCCCTTTGCAAATTCCTCGCTACGCGCCTGTTCGAATTTGCAAAGCAAACAGCAGATATCACATCATATTAGTGAGCATGAAAATCGCGTTCCAGGATGAACAGACTCAAAACTGTCCGACTTGCCCGAAAAAAAAAATAACCCCAAATTTCCGCGCGTTCAACATGGTATTGTCAATATCATATAAGCAAGCATCGCATGCCATCGTTAACCGTACGGTCCGTGAGAGTTGCGCGGTATACCACGGGATGCTAATGTAAACAATGAAATGTCTTATGTAGATAGAGAAAAAGCATGGAGGTCCAATTATGTCAAAACTCTCTTTTACAATAGTAATGGCGAATTAGGGGCTGCAGCCCCCTCCCCCCTCCCCGCCTTCTTCGCCTACGTGTGTTGTGTTCGGTTACGGAAATATCTGCTATTTTTTCATTTCCTTCAACCAAGTTTTATAATAGCAGTTATAAGAGGTTTTAATATTTGTACACCAAGAAATTAACTGTGTCTGAATTTTCGAAAATTTCTGACTATCATTCTTCATCACACTTCCCTCTACTCGTGCAATTTTTACCGGTCTGTTAGGGGTTGAGGGAGGTTTTTCTGTATTGGCTGTCCATAGATGAAATTTTGTGCAACAATATGGGTATGTTATGAAGTGAGTTAATTCACGAGAATGTGAATTTTCAAATTCTGAACAAATAATTGGCTTAAAACCTTAAAAAGTGGGGCTGACGGATATTGTGGGCCGCGACGCAGAAACACCTACAAAAGCAATGATCCATGGGACATGCGATGAGGTCGAACATGATTTGTGAGTGGTGACAAAAAAAAGTTTATGGATTGGGAAAAAACTATTGGGAAATATATATATATATGTATATATATATATATATATATGTATATATATATATATATATATATATATATACATATATATATATATATATATATGTATATATATATATATAAATATATATATATATATATATATATATATATATATATATATATATATATATATATATATATATATATATATATATATATATATATGGGATCTTAAAAGATTCTAGTGGCATTCTTTACCATGCATAGGTCAAAATAAAATAAAAAATATATATATATATCATCAGTGTAGCGGTAGTAGTGAGCGGGATTGAATAGAAACTCGCTAACATCTCAGTTTCAATATTTCCATGAAAATGTTGGCGTAACAAGGTGGCTTCTTGGTACCCATAGCAGTACCTTGAGTTTCAATGTATAGTGTGTGCCATTTAAGTTGAAAACAAAGTTCTTAGTACAAATTCAATGGTAACCTCTATATCATTACAAAACGATAGATGAAAAGAATGTTTCAGCAGGAATTCTTTACAAGTATATGGATACCTTCGTTGTGAGGATATTAGTTATACCACGTATTCATCCATGGTGACCAGTATGGCTTACATGGGAGTTTGGTTATGGTATCTATCATTGATAACTCTTAGAAAATGTGTGTGGAAGGGTTATATTGTGAAGCTTGGCTAATTGGTTAATATCTTGGCAAGATAATTTGGAATTATCAGTGTTGTTGTAACATTTATCTAGGTGAATTTCGTTAGCATATGGAGTTTCTGAAGGGTGTATATGAAAGTGCCCAGTTTGGGGTTGGTTGGAATTAACAAAATGTTTCAAATTCAACGATGAAAATATATCCTTAGCAGAAAAAGGTCGCAATTTTCTTGTAAGTTTACTTCGTCACAATAACGTTGTATAAACAGAGGTATTGTAGGTATATTAAACAATATTTCCTTAATATGGTAGAACAGCCACCGTCAACGATTTAGTGCAAGTAAGATTACTATAATTCTTACCGGGGTATTATAATACAAAACATATACACATAACTTTCGCATTGGTTGGCCTATTACTGTTATGTGTCTGAAAAGAGTTGAATAACAATATTTTCAGCATCAATTATGCGTACACTGAAAGCAGAAGTTCATTATCTTGACTTCCGTTAGGTGATATGTTTGTAATTTAAATCGGTACAACACCCAACGAAATCAAAAGTACTTGTTCTAGTTTTTTTTTTACCCTAATAAGCATCACTTGATTCATTATATGTATTCACTTCAAAGCTCTCTGTTTCCCTTCTTGACGTCTACATGTAAAGTGGGTGTCTTGGACTTTTTTTTTGTAGGCCTATTATACCGTATTTAGGTCAGTACAGCACACAAGAAAATCAAAAGGGCTTGTACTAATTGTGAATAACTGTATTCAATTCATATATACAAAATATGTCACCAAACAGAACTAGTATTGTTCGATACAGGTGACAAAGGACTACAGTGGAATGACGACCTTCCTTACCGGTTTCGAACGTCTGGACATACAATCAGCGTCCATAGCCTAGTGGTTATAGGGTGTCCGCATATAAAGCGGGAGGCCCGGGTTCGAATCCCGAAGGGAGGCTAGAAGTTTTTTCACTGTTCTTGATTTTCCAACTCATTATGATTTCAATATAAATATATATATATATATATATATATATATATATATATATACATATATATATATATATATATATATATATATATATATATATATATATACATACATACATATATATATATAT